>NC_045622.1:76102313-76411882 GCF_009829155.1 Mustela erminea | reverse complement strand
AAAGGAAGGAATTCATAAATTTAAAAATTTTAAAAATAAACACATTTAAAAAAATGCACTTATTCAATCATGCTAATCCTAATATGGAGTATATGTAATTAAACCATTTTTAAAAGTTTCAACCCTGGAGATGTAATTTGTTACTATTTTCAGTAGGTATAGATTCATAATGGCCTTTCTCCATTCTCCACCATTCAAATTAAGTTCAATTAAACTGTAGGCTAAGGCATTCCATACTTTGATATGTCTACAAAGGATGAAATAGTGAGCCTATGTGTTATTCACGAGGTGTCTGGCTCAAGCAATGTGTCCATAACTTGCCAGGTAGATTCTTTGTCTACCATCTGCTCTCCCCCTGCCTAGTCTTTTTGGCAAGTGGCTTTTATTTTTCCAGTAATGATAGACTAGGTGTTTCTAATCATGACTTAACTGATCTCTCTCAACTTGATCCCTTGCCTAATCAAGAAAATAAAATCTTTTACTCGTATTTCCTACTTGGTTTCTCTGTAGTTAACCATAAACTTATAGGAATTACAATAAATTCCAGATCACTGCTGCAGTCTTTAACTGATCCTTCACAGGCTGTCACAACTCTATACCATATGTGGTATATGTATATCCTTATTTGAGGATATTTGACTTCCTGGTGTTCTTAATTCCTTATTACTCATCCATATGGTTAGTGCTATTGATAAGGCAATTATTGTTCAAGATAAGATAAATCTATTCTAAGGTAGAAATGTAATATGTGTCCTACAACATACTTACACACACACACATTTAGATAGAGTATACTGAGATTTCTGAGTTGAATTCTGAAATAGTGTCATACACACACACACACAACCCCATAATATCAAGGAAGACTGGTAAGTATGTATAAGCCAAATATGTCATATCAGAGAAGCTACGTATAGGCTCTATTCTGCTAAATTGAGAGCATAATGTCAACATCTTTATGATACTCTGTGTACTCATCTTATTGTCTTTTATAACTGCACTTTGAACAGATATATAAGTTCTTTATGTCTTTTTTTAACCTGAAAAATTCCCATTTTTCTCTTTAGTAGTAGAGAAATCTCATCTTTGACTCCATTTTTTAAAGATACCAAACAGGTAGTGGCTAAAATATTACATAACTCCTATGCTTTGTCTTTTTAATTTATCTTTCAAAATACTGGCCATCGAAAAGGATTAACGTAGCCCCTACTCTGATTTGGCTTAGAATCAGATTTTTATTCCAAAATGATCTTTTTAAAAGATTTTTATTTATTTATTTGAGAGACAGTGAGAGAGAGCATGAGAGGTGAGAAGGTCAGAGGGAGAAGCAGACTCCCCATGGAGCTGGGAGCCCGATGCGGGACTTGATCCCGAGACTCTGGGACCGTGACCTGAGCCAAAGGCAGTCGCTTCACCAACTGAGCCCCCCAGGTGCCCCCAAAATGATCTTTTTAAGAAACAATGTAGTTTGCTTTAGATTATCCACATTCTCAGCTTTTCATTTATCTGTCTATGTTTATCTTAACCCAAAACTTACCAGTTAGAGGCCCCTGGATGGCTCAGTTGGTTAAGCATCTGCCTTTGGCTCAGGTCATGATCTTGGGGTACTGAGTTGGAGCCCTGCATTGGGTCACTGCTAACTGGGGAGTCTGCCTCTGCCCCTCTCCCCAACATCCCATCCAAGCTTATGCTCTCTTTCTCAAATAAATAAAATATTTTTAAAAATGAAAAACTTACCAGTTATTTTTTTATTACTAGAGATGATAAAAGACCTATGAACTGTTATTTTAGTCTCCCCAAGTTAGAATCATATTATTTAAGGAGCCATTTACTAATTGGAAACATGGAACTAAATTTCAAAGACTTTTTTTCCCTGTGATCTAAATTCCAAATAGTAAAAATAGCAAGGTTGAAGTGAGCAGGTTCTTTAATGTTACAAATGTCACTTTCCAAGTTAGTCTCTTTTTTCAACACAAATGGGTAAGACCTTTTTTTTTTTTTTTTTAAACTACTGATTCCTTGAGTGCTTTGAAATGGAACCTGCCTATTCTGATATATCCATTTTCTTTTGCTTTATCCTATCAGTTCTCTGGTGCATAGGAAAGTTTATTTAGCCATCAGAATCTATCATTCTGCTCCTTTTGTTTTTCAAGGACATGCAGCTTCATGTGAGGCTAGTAGAACTCATAATAAAGATAGCCACTCTTGTCATATTGGGTGCCTCCTTTTATGGAAGTACTGCCAGTAATTTTAGATATATTATTTTTAATCTTAACAACAATCACACATGGCAAATATCATGGTCTCCATTTTGTAGAAAAGCACAAAGAGGCTCCAGAGTTTCATAACTAGCCTACAATTACACAGTTAATAATATAGAATGGAGGTGAACCCAGTCTGACAGTCTCCAGGACACATTAAATTTCCACTCAGTGGCAGCCTCATTTTCTTAGGTGATCTTATTTCCATTCTTCACCTTTACCACCCCTTGTCTAATTTCTCATCTTTTTAAGCTATGTATATCCTATTTCTACCTATTTGGACCCATGTGTCTACATATCATCTATTGGCAATCTTAAATTTATTCAGTAAAAAATGCTCAGTAAAATATCTTCCTTGGATGGGATAGAAAGCTGTCTTTAGAATCAAATCCTGTAATCTGCATTTATAATTCCGTGTACCCAGATATCATGTTTCCTGGACTACTGGTCCACTTTCTAGATTCCTGTCTTTAATCTAAATGGTAAATAACTCTGGATCCTTGGCTACTCACTTAGATGAAATGGAGAACCTTAACTTTGAGCCTCACAACTCCCTGCTTCAAAATTATCTTCTTTATGAAAAAGAGACTGGAATAATGACCAAAGTTTTGACTTTTATGTGAGACACCTGAATTTGGAGGTCCATCTATGTTTCACTCTTTTTTTATGGCTGGATAATATTCCATTGTGTATACGTATCATTAGTCTATCAATGGACACTTAGGTTATTTCCATATCTTGACTATTATAAATAATGTTGCAATAATCATGGTAATCCATATATCTTTTCAACTTAGTATTTTCATTTTCTTTGGATAAATACCCAGAAGTAGAACTGCAGAATCATATAATAGATTTATTTTTAACTTGTGAGAAACCTCCATACTGATTCCCATAGTAGGCACACCAACAGCCACCAACAGTGAATGGGGTTCCCCTTTCTCCACATCTTTGCCAACACTTGTTATTTCTTGTCTTTTGATAATAGCCATTCTAACAAGTTAAGTAAAATTTATTCCAATGATGCAAGAGTAATTCAATATTTGCAAATAAATCAATGTGATACATCACATTAACAAGAGAAGGGACAAAAAACCATTATGACTACCTCAAATGGTTGCAGAAAAAGCATTGACAAAGCACAACATCCATTCAGAATAAGAAAAAAAGTTCTCAACAAGGAAGTAGCAGAAAGAGAAATTAAGAAAACAGTTCCTCCTCTGGAGCAGGGATCTGCTGCCTAGGTCTAGCTGGTGGCCCTAGTCTCACCCTATAGCACAGTACCCAGCTTTGCTAGGGAGAACAAGGTTTCCTGCTCCAGGACAGAAGGGGTCCTGGGGCTGGAGTTGTGGCAGGGGGCACATGACTGTGACAGCAGGTTGGAAAGCCCCCAAGTGGTGCAGGATGGCTCTGGGGTCAGAGGGTGGTGGGGCAACCATGAAAGGGGCCATGTCTAATGGGGTTCACAAACTGCAGAGCCCAACCAACAGAGTTGTGAAGCCAGTGGTGTCCAGCACACCTCTGGTGGACTTCTTGATGCAGCTGGAGGATTACATGCCTATGAAGCCAGACACAGGGACTGGTTACAACCCGAACCACACTGGTTTTGAGGTCTCCAACCTACGCTTAATTTGGCTCATCTCCCTAGCTGCCCAGAAATTCATCTCAGATATTGCCAGCAATCCCATATAAGCACTGAAAAATGAAGGGTGCAGCTTCTGGCAGCTCCCCAAGAAAAAGCAAGGAGCAATAGTACACTCTAAGCAAGGAAGACCTGACTCCTGTCCTCAGAGAGTATGGCATCAATATGAAGAAGATGCATTCCTTCACTAGAGCCTCCAAACCTAAATGTATTTGTCTGCCCCCTTGTCCCTATGCAAGCCTGTTTTCACAATAAAACTTTACTGTGACAGGCAAAAACAAACAAACAAATCCACACACACACAATTCCATTTACAATGGTACCAAAAGGAATAAAATACCTAGGAATAAACTTAACCAAGGAGGTGAAATAACTGTACTCTAAAAATTATAAAACATTGATGAAAGAAACTCAGAGTTTTGTCATGATTCAAAAGTGTAGAGATCAGAGTACACGTTGAGGTATAGAAATGTATGATGCCATCTTCTTTGTAAAATGGAATAATAAAAGTATCATTGATACGAAGCCTGTGTCAATTTAGAAGGAATGTCTTGTTCTTCCAGCAAAGTCTGGAACTTTGAAGTTTGAATGACTTCTTGAGATCATTTAGCATGGCTAATTTTCTACATTTGTGTTATTAAAGATTTGGACTGTGTGAGGTTATTTTTCAAATTAACCAGGAAATAAGCCAAGAATTTAGTTCTTCAAACCTTAGCCCAGTTTACTCTCTAGAATATTCCCACTTATTCATAAAAGCCTACAACACATTATTTCTAGACCATGGATATGGTGACCTCACACACATCTTAATAATAAAAACAAAATTTTCACAATAGGGTGATGTTATTTCTGACTATTTTTCAATATCTTCTGTTACATAAAACTGGTCTCCAATCCTCAAACTAATCTTTAAATTTTTGTTCCTCAATTATTTGCATTTTGTTTTATTTGTTTGTTTGTTTGGTTGGTTGGTTTGTCTTCTGGCCTTTCTTCTCCTGGGGGGAAAACTGAGATCTATAGCATAAAAAGAATACAGTAATGTCAATAAAAATAATTATAATAATTTACAACTGATTAGTGACCCTTGAACAACACAGGACCTAGGAACACCAACATCCCCATACAGTAAAAACTTCACATATAAGTTTTGACTCCCCCAAAACTTAACAACTAATAGCCTACTATTGACCAGAAGACTTCCTGAAACAGTAGCTTACCGTATATCTTGTATGTTATATGTATTTTTATTTTATTCTTGCAATAAAACAAGCTAAAAAAAGTTATTAAGAAAATTCTAAGGAAAATATATTTATAATACAGTACTGTATTTATCAAAGAAATCCATGTATAAGTGGACCATGCTGTTCAAACTGTGTTTAAGTGTCAACTGTATACAGAATTTTAACATCTTTCAAAGCACTGTGATGAATTTTTTTTAATTTTTTAATTTATTTTCAGCGTAACAGTATTCATTGTTTTTACACCACACCCAGTGCTCCATGCAATACATGCCCTCCATAATACCCACAACCAGGTTCACCCAACCCCCTACTGCCCTCCACTCCAAAACCCTCAGTTTGTTTCTCAGAGTCCACAGTCTCTCATGGTTTGTTTCCCCCTCCTATTTCCCCCAACTCACTTCCCCTCTCCATCTCCCAATGTCCTCCTTGGTATTCTTTATGCTCCACAAGTAAATGAAACCATATGAGAATTGACTCTCTCTGTCTGACTTATTTCATTCAGCATAATCTCTTCCAGTCCCACCCATGCTGATACAAAAGTTGGGTATTCATCCTTTCTGATGGAGGCATAATACTCCATTATATATATGGACCATATCTTCTTTATTCATTCGTCCATTGAAGGACATCTTGGCTCTTTCCACAGTTTGGCAACTGTGGCCATTGCTGCTATGAACATTGGGGTACACATGGCCCTTCTTTTCACTACATCTGTATCTTTGGGGTAAATACCCAGTAGTTCAATTGCAGGGTCATAGGAAAGTCTATTTTTAATTTCTTACAGAACCTCCACACTGTTTTCCAAAGTGGCTGCACCGACTTGCATTCCTACCAACAGTGTAAGAAGGTTCCCCTTTCTCCACACCCCCTCCAGCAACATGTTGTTTACTGTCTTGTTAATTTTGGCCATTCTAACTGGTGTAAGGTGGTATCTCAATGTGGTTTTGATCTGAATCTCCCTGATGGCTAATGATGATGAACATTTTTTCATGTGTCTGTTAGTCATTTGTATGTCTTCTTTGGAGACACTAAAGCCTGAGCACTTTCTAGGACTCGCCACCATTGTTTTTTAGTATCTTAGTGTGTGTGCACCCCTCATCGCTTCATGTTCACGTTCCCTATGCAATTTAGACTTACATCCATGGATTTAGTTGGAAAGACACAGAATAGCAAAGGGAACTAAATTATATTGTGATAATATAAATGCAGCACCATACCTCTTATCCAAGCAACTTCAATATTAGATACCATATAATTTATATCTTGTTAATTCCAACATGACTTGGTCTCTCTGAACCGTGACTATAACCATATTTCATTAACTATTAATGGTTAATAATCCAAACTTGTTACTATACCATGTTCACGGTTCTCCAGAGAACCATTTCATTCCACAAACCCTGACCTTGTCTGCAGCCACTGAAACAGATTATTTTTTTATTTTCTCTAATGTGGCATTACTTGATGGACATCATTTGCCATTCAATCTGTTGATAAAAGTTGATCATCAAGTATAATTGTATGTTCTTAATTTCATGTTGTTACTAAAATAAATAAACAAGTAATAAATAAATAAATAAATAAAGACTTTTGGGACTCATCCCCTAAAATCTACAAAAAAATAAATGAAATACTTTAAGAGCTTTATTGACCAAATTCTCTTTAAAAACTTGCTGGTAAGTTATTAATAAAAGTAAAACTTGAGGGGTACCTGGGTGGCTTAGTTGGTCAAGTTTCCAACTCTCGATTTCAGCTCAGGTCATGATCTCAGGGTCATGAGATGGAGCCCAGGATCAGGCTTTGTGCTCAGCTGGGAGCCTGTTTTAGATTCTGTCTCTACCTCTTCCTCTGTTCTCCCCCATTACCCCCAGTCTCACTCTCTATCTCTCTAGAATAAATAAATAAATCATTTTTTTAAAAAGGTAAAAATTGAGAACATGCTATTAAACTACACTTTTTCCTCCATTTACTAATTTTAATATTTTTAATGCCATCATTATTCGTGAAGACAAGTTCTTGCCTCTGACCTTATATTAAATGAAACACAACATAAAAAGGGCATCCAAAAACAGTGTCATTTCCCAAATATGACAGAAATAGTATTTCTGTTTAAAAAAATTTTTCTTTGTACTGCACTGACAACCACTGAAACACAAAGGCATTTCAATAAATTTTCTGAGGAATTGAAATTTTTAGCTAGCTTTACCTTTGATGCCAGAGTTTCTTTAATTACTTTTAAAGGATTTACAAAGTCTTTTCAAAGAGAAGATGGTGTCAGTAATCCCCTAAATTCCCATTTAGATTGAGGTTGATTGTAAAAGTAGAATGAGCAACAAGAATCAATCCAGGATCTGCAAATGGAAACAGTAGGTTTTTCCTCTGAAAACCCATTAATTAACTGTGGGAGCCTTCGTATTCCATCCTGTTCCTGTTGGATGTCATCTCCCCCAACTTCATTAAGAGAGATGACTTGAAGAAGTTTCTTAGAATAAGAAATAAGAAATAAACTGCATTTTCAGCTTCTGTAGGAGACACCATATTTACCCACAGGAATGGTCAACAGTGATTTGACCAGTAACAACAGTGCAGGAAATTCATATAGAATAAATAGGCTTCTTTTGTTAGAGGAAAGCTTTCCCAGCACACATGTATCATTGTCAGCAAAATGTGAGGAGTAGAAGCTTCACCTATGGCAAAAAGAGCTTTTTCATCACTGGAGACAATGGGTCCTTCTCTTCCTCATCATCAATCATCATTAATCATCACCATCTTCATCATCAATCTTCATCAATCATCATCATCATCATCAATCATCATTAGTCATCACCATCTTCATCATCAATCTTCATCAATCATCATCATCATCATCATCATCATCATCATCATCATCACCACCTTTACATCTTCATGACTAACATTGCTGGACATGTTGCTGCATTCTATGTAGTGTTCTGGGTACTTTGCATACACTAATTCATTTAACTGTCATGACATTCCATGAGATACAAAGTATATTATATCCGTATCACAGAAGGAGACCTGAGGGTCAAAGAAAGAAACTAAGATGCAAAGGTTTCCATAGATTGTAATTAGTTACATTCAGAATTCAAGATATGCCATCTGACTCAAGAGCTTACCTCTAAATAAACTCTCTCATCTCCCTGAGGTGGCTCTAGAATCAGACAGAAGTGGGTTAAAATATTAAACTTATCATTCATTAGTTTGTAGACACTAGTTTGGAGTCAAGTAACAGACATGCTGTCTCATTTTCTTCATCCAGAAAGTGAACAAATAATAATACCTATTTCACAAAGATGTGAAATTTTTTAAAAAGATTTTATTTATTTACGTGGCAGACAGAGATCACAAGTAGGCAGAGATGCAGATATAGAGAGAAGAAGGGAAGCAGGTTCTCTGGATATGGAGCTCAATCCCAGGACTCTGGGATCATGACCTGAGCTGAAGGCAGAGGCTTTCTTTAACCCACTGAGCCACTCAGGCACCCCAAAGATGTGAATTTTAAATAAAAGAATTGTGAATATACTTCTGAAAGTGAAGATTAACTTTAAGATACCAAAATAATGCTTTAGTAATTAGAGTTGTATGTGTGCATGTGTATATATGTGTGTGTGTATGAATGTGACAAGAAGCGTTAATCAAATTTAATGTTTCCTCAGAGAATAATTTAGCTCTCTGAAAATCTTGGTGATTAATCAGGAGTCAAGAAGGCTTTTAATTTAAGTGTTTAATTAATTTAGCTAATGGGATAAACAATACAAGAGGAACTAAGAAGTGAAGCAGCTCAGGGTACCCTCAATTCTACTTCAGAACATCATGACCTTTTTTTTTTTTTTTTCCTTTTTGGTCTTACTTCTCATTTCTTCTTCTCCCATATTCTTTTTATTCTACTTTTATTTTAAAGAAGATTTATCAGGGGCACCTGGGTGGCTCAGTGGGTTAAAGCCTCTGCCTTTGGCTCAGATCATGATCCCAGTGTCCTGGAATAGAGCCCCACATCTGGTTCTCTGCTCAGCGGGGAGCCTGCTTCCCCCCCACACCTCTCTGCCTACTGTGATCTCTGTCTGTCAAATAAATAAATAAAATCTTCAAAAAAAAAAAATTTTACCAGAGTTGGAATCTGGGTAGCAATGGAAAAGTCAAGTCTCTTCTCCACCCTGTCTCCATATACATACTTATAGTCCTGAGGTGATAACCCTGAAAGATTTCCACCCACACTGCAGATTTTCTTACAAGAGATTTCAGGGATATCACAAAGGAGCTCTGAGGCATTCTCCTGCCTTAATCAACATGTGAGACTCCTTGACTCTCTGTCACATCATATTATTCTGCAGTGTTTGCTTCACACTATAAATTTGACAAAGATTGCAAAGCCAATCACATCTGAAACATTATATTGTCATCAAAAACTGCTGAATGGCTCGAACTCACGACAAGAAAATCAGGCAGAGATTACTGAATTCACTAGATCAGCATAAATGGAAAAGGAGCGGGTGGATATTCACCCTTAGCGTTTTCCATTTAACCATCAGTGCCTCTGGGAATATGGCATGTAGTTTGCTTTTCTGATTGTGTTCTCAGACATCCGGAATTCCTCCCTCTTGATGCAAGACTAAATAGTGACTTCAAGACCACGAATCTTTATTTTTAAAGGTTTTGAAAATCATGTAAATTGTTCTGATGGTATGGGTTGGAAGTTCCTAAAACATGAGATTAACAAAAAAATAAATGATTTCTCCAAAAAAATTTTCCATCAGAAAATTTCTGTTTTCAGTTTTGTCTTGAAATACCTCTCATTGCCCCCTTTCTGTCAATTTTTTTTCATTAAAACGATTTTGTGATTATAGTTTTACTTGCAAATAAGTCACCTAAAACCAATTACGTATTCTGTATGCATTTCCTCCCACAATCAATAAGATTGGTAGTAAAAGGGCTAATTGGATCTACTGGGGTTCTTCTTTGTTTCAGGCTAGTTCCTAAAGTTAATTTTTTTTTGGTTCTAACTCTAAAATATAAATTTGCCAGAAGGGCATTTCTTTATAATCTTATCTCTCCTGAATAATCATATAGCATAAGAAAATATAAGCCCATCAAATCAATGTAAAACTTCTCAAATCAAAGAGGCAGTGGTGAAAGAATTTCTAGAAATAGGTTTTCTTAATCATGGTAAATAAGAAGATCAGTTACATCAGCGCTTTAGTATAAAATTGTCTTCCTCCAAAGAACTAATGTTCTATGCTTTCAAACCTCCTCAATACTCTACTAAAGTTACCTTTTATTCAAAGCTTCCTGTTGTAGTGTGTTTATTAATAATATTTATAAATTAAGTGTTTCTCACTGTGATCCAAAAACCATGTGTTATGGACTGAATTGTGGCTCTCCAAAATTCATAAGTATGACTTAACCCAGTATGACTAACCAGTATAACTGTATTTGGAGATGGTGTCTTTGGAAAGTAGTTATGGTTAAATGAGTTCATAAGGGTGGGGCCTTAATCCAACAGGACTTGTGTCCTTAAAAGAAGAGGAAGAGACAGCAGGGATGCTACATAGAGAGGAAGGCCATTTGAGAAGGAGATGGTTCTCTACTGTGAGAAGATGGTCCTCTACAATCTAGAAAGAGAGGTCTTACCTGAAACTAACCCACTAGCATTTTGGATGTCCAGCCCAAAGAACTGTGAGAAGATAAATTTCTGTGTTTTAAGCTAGCTAGTTTGCGGTATTTTGTTATGGCTACCTTAGCTGACTAATATGTTCTGATACTGGAGAAGGTATGATTATTACCAGCTCTTTGTCCGTGAGGCTTAGAGATGCTAAGTAAAGGTCCCAAGATAACACAACTATGTGGAGGACATATCTGGACAACTTTTACCACTGCATGAGAAAGGACTAGAAAAGAATGTCCTTGAATGTTTACTAATAGGAATTGACCAAGATGGCCTTAATAGTTCTCTCAGCTTGACTGAACTTTAGACAGCCTTCTTCCTGAAAATAGGCTTTGACCTCTTCATTTCTTAGAGCATCTGCTTTAGAAAGTTTGTGATTTTATATAATGGATGCATTATTTGAAATACATGTAAATCTTCTCCAACACTCTTACCAGTTTTATAATCAAGAAAAGTCTTTCTCAACAACTTGGGAACCATCATTTTTGAAATGTAAGCACTGAAAGAAATAGTGACCCCAACTCCCATCTCCGTGGATGGTGGGAACCTAACTTAACAAGGAGCAATTACCCTTGGCCTAACCAAAACAAAACAAAAACAACTGCCAACGTGGGCAGGACACCACATGCTTTCCACATGCTGTTGACCAACTAACACCATGCAGCACTTTTTCCACTGGCTTATCCCAGCACTTCAGAGGGCTCCCAAGTTTTGTTTCAGCAAAAGTTGAGTTCACGGTTTCTCCCCTATTACATTTGTATCAAGGCTTCCTTACCTGCTAAACTGTCCAGGGCAATTTTTCCATTGACAGACTTTAAAAGGACCCAGAAACCAAATATCTGGAATAGAATGTCAGCAAAATTTCACTTTTTAAAATATATGAAGAGGGGAGTGACAAAGTGGAAGAGTTTAGGACGCAGACACCTGGAAACGTGTGTTCAGAGGCTGTCAGGACTAATCATGCAGATATTTGGGTCACTGCAAAGTAGAGCAGGAAGCACCCAGTTTTTAAAATGTGTGCTTCAGTTTGAATTCCCCAGAGGTATACCCTAAGGCAAGGACTCAAGTGCAAGTAGCTTGTTCAGGATGTGAAAGAAACACCAGTAGTGGAGAATTAAGGCTGAGAGAAAAGGCAGCAAATAGAGATCATTTCTTTAAGTCAGCTACCCTAGTCAGTGCAAGGAGGTTAATCTCTCATGAGAAACTGTAAATCAGTGTAAAATGTATCACACAAATTGTGAGGGACCTGGAATATTTGTGCACCAGCTCTTGTAGACACTGAGGGTCAAGGGTGTTAATTATCAGCATTTCTCTCCTTGTTCTTTTCCTTACTAAGCCTTCTCCCAGACTCTAATAAATGTATCACCTCAAGGACAAAATATTAAGGAGAAAAATGTTTCTAAGTCAAAAGTTTTCCAGGAGTTACTGTGTTTTTATATAAATGTTATGGCTTAACCAATAGGAAGAGTTTCTTAGGATTATTTTATTTCCATTAGGAGGAAAATTAATGTCTGTTTTAGTACCTTGACTGCATTATACGGTCTACTTACTTAAATCCTTTTGTATGGAGGAAAGACAAATCCTTAATAATACTTATGTTGTCATTAACACACTTTCATATATGTAAGGCATTAGGCATAAATTAGAAAATGAAGATGAAACATAATGTTATTTATCATATGAAAATGTTCCAAATTAACTCTTTTGCTTACTACATTAAAAACCTTAAAGCTAACAAGTTATTTTGTCATAAAGGATTATATCTTAAATATAGGTATTATCTCCATATGTGCTATCTATACATATATAACATTTTCTTTTTCTTGGACAAGCAGCTTAGGTTATTTTTCTGTAAAATGGGGATAGGAAAATCTTACCCTGCCAGAGTGTTGTTATAGAAAAGAACTCACACAATTTGACTGAGTTATCACTTCACTATCCCCTTTCTATCTCAGCCCCAACCCAGATTCCAAGCACATCCTTTCCTCCTTCTCTATACATCACTGGCCACTTTTAATGGCAGTCTTGTCTTCTTGGGCTCTCAACATATTTAAGAGTGGGTTTTTTTTGCTTATTTTGTTTTTATATGTATAGAAATAGCTTAAATAGGAGAAGCCCAGCCAACTTTTAAAGTAGGAGAGAAATAAATAATACCCCAACATGTGTGGACTTTCTAGCTTACTGGCATATTTTTTCCTCAAAGCATTAAACTCATTGTGAATCATTTTTCACTCAAAAAGAAAACAGTAACATAACCTCTTTCCTTTTAAAACATTTCTCTGTGGAAGGAGACGAGTTACAGAGTTTCATTCTATGTAAAATAGTTGGCTTTGCTCAAGAGAAACCCAATTAAATAGGAATTGCAGATATATGAGATTAAGAGTCACTTATGGTTTGTCTCCCTCCCAATCCCATCTTGTTTCATTGATTCTTCTCCTACCCACTTAAGCCCCCAGATATAAAAGGGAAAAATAAGAACTTAACCCAATGTTTCAAAAATCTTCAGTGGATGATACTAACTTTTTCTTTTGGAAAAAATTTAAAAAAATAAATAATAACAGTGATTACATTGTCATCTTTTCCTGAATCTGAAATAGCAAAGTAGAGTTCGGAACTTTTCTCTTTCACACTAGGAATGTCAGCATTGACTTGCATATGTCTGCAGACATGAAGCTGATTACAGTGTAGTTAAGTCCTGAGTAATTGACAGCCTGTGTTTTTCTTTAACTAAAGTAACCAATAGCCATTTACCTTTTAGAATTCAGATTTTGGGAATTATAACTAAAAGCTGTCAGAAATCAAAGAAGAAAAACAATCAGCCCTGAGGGGGAAAAGTGATCAATTTTATTTAAAAATTGATCAAAATCAAAATTGAATACTGAGAAGTAGAGCCAATTTTGTACGGCTCAACCTAATACACGAAATAGACATACAACTTTTCATGGATCCATGCCCTGACAGCAACCATTCTTCTATGGTGAAGTTTCTTAAAATCCATCAGTATAATTTACAAAATTCTAGGTCATTCTGTTAAGTATAAAATGTATAGCTTTTCATACATTCGATAAATACTCATTGAGTGACTACATGGGCCAGACCATTAAGAAAACAGACAATATCCCTGCCCTTTTGGTGCTTAATTCTAGTGTATAAGAAAATAAATGAGAAAAATAAATAAGACATGTATAACATATTATAAATAGCAATAGGGACTAAGGGGAAAAATGAAGTAGAGAAGGAGAATACTGTATGTAGGAATGATGGTTTCAGTTTTAAAGGTAGTTTGGAAAAGCCTGAAGGAAAAGTGAAGACCTAAAGGATCCAAGGGATGATGTCATGTAAATGTCTCTAAGATATAATTTCAGGAAGATTGGACCATAAGTGCAAAGGCCCTGAGGCAGAAGTTTGCCCCATGTATGAAGAAGCCAAGGTGGACAGAAAGGAATGGTCTATAGGGAATACAGAAGGAGAAAATTCATGTGGTGAGATCAGATCAAATTGTATCTTATGAATTATAATGACTTTAGTTTGTATGTTTTTAAGATCTTATTTATTCATTTTATTTTATTTATTTTTTTAAAAGATTTTATTTATTTATTTGACAGAGATCACAAGCAGGCAGAGAGGCAGGCAGAGAGAGAGGAAGGGAAGCAGGCTCCCTGCTGAGCAGAGAGCCTGATGTGGGACTCAATCCCAGGACCCTGAGATCATGACATGAGTCAAAGGCAGAAGCCTTAATCCACTGAACCACCCAGGCACCCTGTCATGCTGTTTTTAAAAATTTAACTTTATTTATTGTGGTAAGAACACTTAACATGAAATCTACATCTTAAAAAAATTGTAAGTGTATATAATACAGTATTGTTCACTATAGGCATGTTGCAGTAGGGAAGATCTCTAGAACATGCTCATCTTATGTAACTGAAACTTTATGCCTGCTTATTAGCACGTCCCCATTGCCCCCTCCCCCCAGCCCTGGCAACCACCATTCAACTCTCTGACTTGATGAGTTTGACTATTTTTGGTATTCCACATACAAGTGAAATAATGCAGTATTTGCTTTTCAGTGACTGACATTTCACTTAGTGTGTTGCCTTCAATGTTCACATATTGAAATGTTGTCACATATTTAAATTTTTTTTTCTTTTTTAAGACTAAAACATATTCCATTCATCCACAGAAGGACACTAAGGTTATTTCTACCTCTTAGCTACTGAGAATAGAGCTGCAATGATTGCAAGAGTTCTAATATTATTAAGAACCTGATTTTGGTTCTTTTGGGTAAATATCAGAAGTGAAGCCATATTGTGCTCTGCTGGGGTGTGAGAATTCTAGTAGAAGGGTATCTCAAATTTTGTAGTCAGCTTGGATGTATCTGGCTTTGTGCATGCCTGGGGAGCAGGAGCTCCTCAACTGATTTCTGGATGTTTCACAAAGCTATTTGTGTATGAATTGTTGAATTGGTGTTTTTGTTGGAAGCAGGGAGGGGAGGATCCAGGGTTTCCTGTTTTGATGTCTTGCTGATGTCATTCCTCATCATCCTCTTTACCATATGAATGTGTATTAATCAATAATGGTGCTAGTATATATTCTTTACTGCAAACTGCAGTAAAAACTTCTAGGAAATGATAGAGAATAGTTTTACTGTGAGCAGAAACATAAATTCTCAGTGAAAAGATTTAGAATTGAATTTTGTTCTTCCATTTACTGATTACATGAATTTGAGAAACTATCTTTCTGAGGATAAATAATAAGTAAGTATATTTGAAGTATCCAGTGTTATTTAACTTAAAAATTATATTTCTTTGTTGATCTAAACAAATTTATAGAAGATATTCTAATTTATTCCATGATTCATGTTTATTAGTCCCTCTGGCAGAAAGGCACATTTTATGGCAATTTCGAGCTTATATTTTGCTCTCTGTTTTGTTAATGCATCCCTTCAACAATACTCTAAATCAAGCTTCCTCATGTTTACATACAAAGAGGTATGGAAAATGGAGTTCTAGAATAATACACTCAAAGGGATATTAGAGACTGCGTATTTCAACTGCCATCTGAAGTATGAAAGTACATTCCTTTATTTCTTTTGAGACTTTGTTAGTCCCTTAATAAAAAATATTTAAGTGTATTCTTTTGAAATGAAGCCAAAATCTAACTTTCTTAAGATATGAAAGTCCCCAAATATGCTTTCATTTGATAGTTTGTTGGTATTATATATAGGACTTTTTCCTAATTCCATTTATTCATTGGTTATTGATAGTCTATAGAAAAGCTCTTGATTTATACACATACATACACATTTTCCTGTTTTTCAGGCCATTTACTAAACTATTTTGTTAGTTCTAATAGTGTTTACAGTTTTCAATTTTTCCCTTTTATTAAAAATATATAACAATTTCATCTGCAAACTGAAAATTTGGATTATCTTTAATATTTGAATTTAATTTTCTATGAAGTCATTCACATAAAATGTATGAAAATATTTGTAGACAAAAGTTTATCACAATATTATACAAAAGACTAAAAATTGAAAACAGCCCAAATAATGCCCATCAATGAAGATGGGCTATAGTCTGAAATGAATGACATAATTTTGTATACCCTGGTTTTAAAAGGATGTACCAGAAAGAACATTTACTTCTAAAATCTTGTTGCAAATATAGGCATTGTACACATGTTGAATTTTTTCTTGCCACATTGTTTCAGATTTGTCCTGTAGAAGTCTAGAAGATACTGTAACCAGCCATTCTTAGTAGATGGCTCATGTATATCAAAGATCTCATATATAGACACCACTTGAAACAGGCAAAATCTGTGATTGCAAGATACTACAATAGTATAAAAGTATTTGAAAATATTGGCTTATGCACAGCCCAATTAAAAATTAATTGGTATTTTTGTCTTAGGTTCAACTTACTGGTTGTAGGAAACAGATATCTTTTTTTTTTTTAATTTTTTATTTTTTTATAAACATATGTTTTAGGAAACATATCTTTTTGACTGCTGCTGCCTATACCCCATATTGCATTCAGACACTAAACTTATAAACACTTCTGATCTAGATCTTATACCTCAGATTGGCGCTTAATTGACTTGGAAAGCAAAAAAATTACTTCCCAACTTTGCAGGAGGCACTTCCTCCAAGCTATTTTGATAATACAAAGAGTCAAGGTCTTTAAACCTGATACACTAGGAGATGTGCTGACTCTTCAGAAAGCAACAGAGAGACGGGAGACTGGGAGGCTGCAGGACAGAAGGCTCTTGCTTTAGGAAAGAAGGTGCTTTGTTAAGGAGCTCTCAGATTTCCTGAAAGAGGCAAGAGTCCCCTAGAAGGCCTATGTACACCTTCACCTTGTGTTTATATGACTCCGTAGGACTGAGAGGTTTTATTATTGCAGCAAACACGATTTATTATTGATGATATTTTTAACTCATTTGCCAAGGACAAATGGGCAGGTAGTAAGAAACCCAGTTCAATATTCTGCAAAATGCCTGAAGCTAAACTCATGATTAAATCTTTTGATCACAGCCTAAGATGCATTATTTTTATTTCTTTTAGCACACAGCAAAGTCAACAGACAAATGCTTTCAAAACATAATGCTAGAAATATTGACCTTAGAAATTAAACATCAATGGACTTTTAAGAGTTCACTGACTTAAATTTTGTAAATTTTTTAATTTTAGTAATTTTTAGCAATATTTTAGTATTTGGTAATGAAATTATAATAATTATGATAGAGGTCCACTAATGTCATTTTATTTTTAGAGAAACTTGTTTTGGGATCTAATTATAGAGAATGAAACATATTTCCAATTAAATACACACTTTCATCTTAAAATAAAAGCATTTTAGTCTTTTACTCACAAGTTATGATACCATTAGTGTCAGGAAAGCCAGAACACTCATAATCAGTATTGCTCCTAAATAGTTTAGCTACTAAAAAGATTTTGCAAAATAAAAGCTCCTAAGGTGGGGCACCCAGGTGGCTCAGGTCATAATCTCAGGGTCCTGGGATCCAGCCCTGTGCTGGGCTCTCTGCCCAGTGGGAAGCCTGCTTCTCCCTTTCCCCTGCTTGTGTTATCTCTTTCTCTCTCTCTCTCTCAAATAAATAAAATCTTTTTTTTTTTTTAAAGCTCCTAACCTGTTTTATATAAATTGTTCCTCCATCAAGTGCTAAGCTGTATCTATCACAAGCCCCCTTTGGAACCTTTAGTTAAACAAATCATTTTAGGTTTGTGGGTCAACAAAGAAGTCAGTGGTAAATAAGAGAAAAATTGCTCCAAAAGTAAAAGTTAGACAAAAAGGACCATCTTCCACAGACAAGTTATTAAAGTGTGAGGAAAAAGAACATTAACACTTATAATAAGGGGAAAAAAATGCTGATTTCTACCCTGAAAGTCTTGGGTGTCCTGCATTACCCAGGAGTAAAGAGGAGAGGTTCATTCTGTATCTCTTGGGTATCTTGGGACAGAGATAGCTTGACAATACTTTTAAAGTTTTTCCTTCAAAAAATATTTGTTAAGTATTTATTCTTTGCCAGAATTTGTCACAGAAATAGAAATACTGAAATAACTAAGACCAACAACTACATTCAAGAAGTTCTCATAATTCAGCACACAAGACAGATGTGCAAACAATCATTTCAAGCACCTGTGAGGTTGAATTATTGTCTACATACTATAGAGAAGTAGAATGAAAAAGGGAGTGATCAGTTTTATAATAGAAGCAGTGTGAGCAGGGTGGCCGGAAAGGTTTCACAGAAAGGAAATAAGCAATTTGATGATTATTATATTTTGGCAAAAATATAAAAATAAAAACTAACACTGTTGATATCTTAATATGTGCTAAGTGAATTAATTATCTCCTTGAGTCTTAAAAACTGCTCTTAAAGTAGATAATATTCTCTTTTTTACTAATGAGGATTCCAAGCTCAGGTCATAAAGATAGAACAGGATAGAGGTGAAATTTGAGTACAAGCATCTTGCTTTCGAAGCCAGGACTCCCAACAACTCCCTACACCTACTCTCACTGTAAAAGTAAGGAGAGCACATTGTAATACCCAGATTGTGAAACAAATTATGCTTTGGGAGAAGTCAAAGTAATTCAGAACTTCTGAAGCAAAGGCTGTGAGAGAGTGAAAGGGTATAGGACTGGATGAAAGGATTAGAGGAAAGACCAAATGGGACCACGGAGGCTGCGCAGATGGCATAAGCAATGGGGAACATAGGCCTGAAGGCAGGGAGATCAGAGAGACGTAAAAACCACGGCAAGAGAATAATGGCTGCCTTGAGTAAAGTGGATACAGTGATGAAGAGAAGGGAATGGATAGAAAGATGGTGAAAAAGAAGAGTGGAGCGCTGGGGGGTGTATTGAAAAGGGCCCCTGAAGAAGACTAGAATGAATCCTAGATTTATAACCTGAGCAACTGGGTGTAGCTGGACACAAGGGAGAGAGTGTTTTCCCGGAGTTAGTGCCCTTATGCTTAGGAGGGTTTCATGTGCTTCTTTAAGAAACGTTTGAGCCTAGTGAATGCTTAAGAAATCATTCTCTACTCATTAGAGACCCTTTGAGAGAGGCATACAGCTGTGTTTGGGCCACAAAAGGATATATTTCTCCTTTTTCCATGTAACAAATGATTTTCCATGTTTTCCAATTTGTGTAAATATACAAAAATAATCCAATATCATGGATCCACTATTTAGATTCTGGCCAGGAGGTATAGAGACTTGCTTTGAAAACATCTAACATTCTTTTTATTTTATTTTATTTTATTTTATTTTATTTTTTTGTGAGACATCCAAATTTCTTTTCAGACATAACCCCATAGATCGTCACATTGTCTCCATGAAGTGGGCCAAGGAACAATTTATCCTTATTCTTCAAAGGTATAAAAAGGTCAATGACCCATTGGATTGCTCCAAACAGAAGCTCAGCTCTGAAGGTAGCTGGGTGCATGTAAGATCAACCACCAAGTGGCTGCATGACAGGCTGTAAATTGAAGTTTATTGATACTTGATGTAGATGGAGTTCTTAGAGTCTTAGTTTACTTGTGAACAATGAGCTTAGAAGTGGAAAGGGGAATTGAAGAGGCATTTTTTTTTCCAAGGTAGGCAATTTATTCTTATTCTTTGTAAGCTCTTCTTCTGACCTTTGTTTTTCTATAAATAAGAATCTCAAGGTGATGTTCAATATCAAAGAAATACCCACAATAAATTTGGCAGAAATGTTTACTATGTAAAAAATGTTTTTTTCAGTTTATATTACCCAATATTCTATTTGTTCTCATGACTTTTATATTTTATAGTTTTATATCTAGGTCATCTCTTCTAGTTTCTGCTGATGAATATATATGTCAAATGGAATAACTTTCCCTGAATTCCAGACCCACATATTGGCTGACTAATAGATTCTCTCCAGATCAGTATATTCACAATCAACTTACTTATAATCTTTCTATTCCAATTTTGCTCCTCCTAAAATTTTGTACAAATAGTTAATTGAACCACAATTCTTCCTGTTTCTCAGGCCAACTCTTGGAATCTTTAATTTCTCACCTTTTCCCAGTCCTCAAATTGGTACTTTGATGAAATCCTACAGCTACATTTATAATCAAATAGATATTCCGTTTATTCTTACCACCTCCATTAACTCACAGGTCAAAGCAACAACATTCTTGCCTGAAAAAAATTGCAATAGCCTTCCAGCTTATCATCCTAATTCAATTTTGCCTCCAAAATCTATTCCTACTATAGGAGTCAGAGTCATACTCTCAAAATGGACAATATGTTATTCTTTCACTTGAACTCACGAGTGCCTTAACTTCTTTTTTTTGTTGTTGTTAGAATTTTTTTTTTTTTAAGATTTTATTTATTTGACAGAGAGATCACAAGTAGATGGAGAGGCAGGCAGAGAGAGAGAGAGAGAGAGAGGGAAGCAGGCTCCCTGCGGAGCAGAGAGCCCGATGCGGGACTCGATCCAAGGACCCTGAGATCATGACCCGAGCCGAAGGCAGTGGCTTAACCCACTGAGCCACCCAGGGGCCCCAGTGCCTTAACTTCTTACATAAAATACAAATCAAGGGGGAAACTGTGTGGATCAGTTGGTTAAGTGTCTAACTCTTGGTTTTGGCTTGGGTTATGATGTCCTGGTTATGGGATCAAGCTCGGCATGGAGCCCTGCATTGAGACCTGCGTTGGGCTCTGCACTTGCTGCAGTCTACTTCAAATTCCTTCTCCTCCTTCTGTCCCTTACCACTCATGCTCAATCTCTTTCTCTCTCTAAAATGAATAAATAATGGGGCACCTGGGTGGCTGGTTATATTTCTTTTCTTATCTTTTTGTTGTTGTTGTTGTTGTTGTTCAACTTTATTATTACATGGAGTTATTTATTGTCTTTCTTTCGCATTTTTAAAACTTCTTTTGTTTTTTATATCTACAAATGATACATCTCAAGACATCTGATACATAGTAACTTTTTTATAATAAAGCAAGCCTTTGGATCTTTCTTTGCCATTTTTAAATCATCTTAGTCATTGCTCACAATAAACACATTCATTATGAAGAGAAGAACTATTTTATAAGTTAAAAAAAAACAACCTAACAGCTTAAATGGATTAAAGTAAATTGTCCAGGGTCTGTAACCAGCAAGTGGCAGAAGTAGTTTTGACACTGGAGTTCCTGAGGCCAAAGCCTTTGTCACGTTCATTATAACACAGCTGATTCTCAGCCTGGTATCTCTCCTTCTTCTGGCAGATTTTCTCATTAGCTACAAGTGTCAGCATTGGTCTCTGACGTTTCTCGTCATTTACACTTAATACGTCGGGGAATTCACATTATGCACCAAATAATTCTCTGTGTGATTCTATTGGCAGCATAAGAGGCTCGGCGAATAGCCCTACTTTGATGCTTGAGCACACCTTACACCTTGGAAATTGCAATGGACAACTTGATTGGAATGAGGTGCTGGTCTATAATGAGTCTCGCTATGTGAAATGCCTTCCCTGGGAATAGAAAAATTATTCATGAAGAACAAGAGCTCAATGACTTTACACTGTCCTATCAAGTACTCTGAGAGCTGATTATAATCAGACTAGAATGGATCAAGGTAATTAAAGCTGCTACCAATAAGTATCAAGTCATTTTCTCCTTTAGAGTTGGAATATATTTGCTTAGCAGGGAAGGCAAAATTTTGCCTCTGTCACTAGGAAAAACAGGTATGCTGGGCTTGGCTTGTTCAACTCCGAGTCATTTTGCTATCACCACAGCACAAATGTGTTTTCTACATGAGCTTCTCCACTCCTGCTTATTTAGACCTTTTCCCTCCTTCAGGAACCAGGACTTATTCCCAATTCACATTACAGGCTGCACAAAACACAGCAATAAAGACCAGGATGTCTAAAAGATTAAACTGTATGACAATGCTGACCACAAACCCAGCAGTTTTATATATTTCAAAGAAATATTTTTTCTTTGAAATCAAGTTTATTTTTTTTCCTTCTCTCTCTCCCTCTCTCTCTTTTTTTATTAACATATAATGTATTATTAGCCCCAGGGGTACAGATCTGTGAATCATCAGGCTTACACATTTCACAGCACTCATTATAGCACATACCCTCCCCAATGGCCATAACCCAGCCACTCTATCCCTACCCCCCACCCCACAGGAACCCTCAGTTTGTTTTCTGAGATGAAGAGTCTCTTATGATTTGTTTCCTTCCCAATCCCATCTGTTTCATTTTTTCCCTCCCTATCTCCCAAAACCCCTTGCCCTGCCTCTCAAATTCCTCATAACGAAGAGATCATATGATAATTGTCTTTCTCTGGTTGACTTATTTTGCTTCACATAATACCCTCTAGTTTCATTTACATCATTGCAAATGGCAAGATTTGGATTAGAAGAACAAATATTGTGAAAATATCTATGTTACCTAAAGCAATCTACACATTTAATGTAGTCCCTATCAAAATACCATCATTTTTTTCCAAAGAAATAGAACAAATAATCCTAAAATTTATATGGAACCAGAAAAGACCCTGGATATCCAGACAAATGTTGAAAAAGAAAACCAAAGTTGGTGGCATCACCATTCCAGACCTCAAGCTCTATTACAAAGCTGTAATCATTAAGACAGACATAAAAACAGACACATAGATCAATGGAACAGAATAGAGAGCCCAGAAATGGGCAGAAATGGGCAGAAGACATGAATAGACATTTCTGCAAAGAAGACATCCAAATGGCCAACAGACACATGAAAAGGTGCTCAACATCAATCAGCATCAGGGAAATACAAATCAAAACCACAGTGAGATACCACCAGTCAGAATGGCTAAAAATCAACAAGTCAGGAAACTTCAGATGTTTCTGAAGATGTGGAGAAAGGTGTACCCTCCTACACTGTTGGTGGGAATGCAAGCTGGTGTATCTTCTCTTGAAAACAGTATGGAGGTTCCTCAAAAAGATGAAAATAGAACTACCTTACGACCCAACAATCTCACAACTGGGTATTTACCCCAAAGATACAAATGTAATATTTTGAAGCAGCATGAACACCCAAATGTTTATAACAGCAAGTCTACAATAGCCAAATTATGGAAAGAAACTAGATGTCCATTGACAGATGAATGGATAAAGATGTGGTGTGTATATATACAATGGGATACTATGCAGCCATCAAGAGAAATGAAATCAAATTTATTACCTTTTCTAAATTTGGGGCAGTCAAGAGATCTGAGAATGCTTTGAATATGTATTAAATAACCCTATTCCAATCTCTAAATCCTTAGTCTCTAAATTATAACACATCCGTAAAATTATCCACACATGTGTGTCTATGTATACAGGTAAATATCTGTATTTCTCTCTCATGTGAATGTGTGAATATGTTCACATGTGAATATACACAGTCTTTGAAATATTATAAATTAATGAGAAGGGGAAGAAAATCCTTATATGTGTACCAGGCCCTAACAACTCACATTCTTATATTTCAGCCCCATCATCTTAAGAATTAGATGTTGCATCTGTTACAGAGGAAAAAAAAAAAAGTTTCCAAATGCCAAATAACTTGAACAAATGCATGCAGATAATAAATACTTTAGCCAGGTCTCAGCTCCTATTCCCTCTGTCTCCAAAAATCCCTCTTTTGTCTATTATAACCCATCATTACTTATTTAATACTTCTTAAACTTATTTTTGCATATAAAGTTAATATATGTTAATTCAGTACAGGTATCTATCAATTACCTATCCACATGCCCAGAGGGTGAAATGTTGATATACCATTTACATAGCATTTATGTGTTGGGACGAAACAATGCCTGGCATCCTCCATGCCTGGCAACAACATAAAATCTGTGATGCCTTACAAACTGAGAAATGTAAGTTAGTGTTGTGCTTATTGTATGAGAATATGAGCCCTGAAGTTAAAGCAAAATACGACTGTCCTCTCGTGGTGGGATCCCCAAGGATTGTTTCAGAAGACATCATTTCCATCATAATGCCTCTGCCAGTGATGTCCCAGTGCCTGTGTGGACGTGCTGTGGGGGTGGGGGGATGGGGGGTGGGATATGTTTACCCCACAGAGGGATCAGCCCTTCACAACGCACATATAGGATCTTTCTGCCTGGCATCCACTCAAAGAAAACTTACAGATGATTGACTTCATTTTTAATCTTGTCCACCTTTCAAATTGTTGCTCTTCTTTTTTAAATCCAAGTAGGGAGAAATGAAGAAGCTAAAACTTAAGGCCTGCTAGGAACCACAGAGATTAATCACTTAGCACATTATGCATGATGATAACCTACACTCCAGAGACTGTTCATACAAATTCCAGTAACTGCTTTCTGAGGATGCTGTTAATAATTAGTGTTATTATAGCAGCATAGGAGGGAATTTGGGATTTGTAGAGGACTTTTGCTGCTCCTAGGACCCTAACGCTAAATACCCTGCTACTCATATTGAATTGGTTTGGTTCTTAACATAGTTGCAATGACAATTATGAAACTAATAGCAACGACTGTGTACTATGTCTGTACTACACAGTTTTTGTGCATTATGTCATTTATCTTCACCACTAGCCAAGGTAGCTTAATTCCTAGGAGGTCAACACCATCTTTTCCACTCTCAGTTTTGATTAAAATATCCTTCCTATCTTTCTTCCTTTAACTTTTAACTTAGCAACTGGCCCACAAATTGATAGGTGGCCACTAGACTTAGCTAATTAAATAGTATAGTATTCTAATTAGGACTAAAATCATTATTCATTAATCAAAGGGCCTTCTGCAGAGCACATTCATATTTTACAGTTAATCCATTTGAAACCAGAATGTTGAATAAACATTTTAAATCAACCGTGAGTTACACGCAATGCCCTGGTATAGTTGTGGCTAAAATTCAGGTATGAAACTAAACAGAGACTGGTAGTCCAGACAAGATGGCATTAATTTATCATTCCCTACGTCTCTTTCTCAAAGTATAACTTTCAACTCTAAGTCAGAGAAATATAGTAAGAAATAGACAAAAGACAATCCTGAGAGTTAAACATAAAGAGTAGTTCAAATTGGTTGAAGACTTCAGGAATAGAGAGGCAGCATAGCAATCTATGGCATCTTATAATCCACCATCCTAAGGAAGGCAATCCAGATCCAATGTCTCCTGATCCTAAAACTAGCATTAGGAGACCACCTAGAATAGGTTCAGTCTTATTGGGTTTGAACAAAATTTCCTGTGATAACACCAGCAAGGCAAATGGAAAAACAGAAAATCTTAGCAAAGAAATAAAAATCATTAAAACAAACAAACAAACAACTCATGGAATATACGGAACTGAAAAATACAATAACAGAAACCAAAATCTCCCCTGTTGGGTTAGTAGAATGGAGATCACAGAAGAGATAACCAGTGAATTTGAGGGCAGATCAATAGAACTTACCCAGTCTGGGGCATCTGGGTTGGCTCAGCCCATTAAGCATCTGCCTTTGGCTCAAGTCATGATCTCTGGGTCCTGGGATCAAGACTTGCATTTGGCTTCCTGCTCAGCAGGGAGTTTTCTCTCTCTCTCTCTGCCCCTCTGCACTGCCCCACCACTCATTCTCTCTCTCTCATTCAGATAAATAAATACAATCTTTAAAAAAAAAATAGAATTTACTCAATCTAAACAACAGAGAGAAAATAGACTTAAAAATCAAATGAAAGAGGGGCGCCTGGGTGGCTCAGGTCATGATCTCGGGGTCCTGGGATCGAGCCCCGCATCGGGCTCTCTGCTCGGCAGGGAGCCTGCTTCCCCCTCTTTCTCTGCCTGCCTCTCTGCCTACTTGTGATCTCTCTCTGTCTATCAAATAAATAAATAAAAATCTTTAAAAAAAAATCAAATGAAAGAGAATCAGTAGAACATTAAAGAGTTTTTAAAAAGTTGTATATTTCAAGTCTCAGAAGAATTGAAGAATGTTAAGCAGAAAGAATAGTAGGATAAAACGTGAAAATTCTCAAATCTGGGTGAAAAGCATAAATTCAGGGAACCTGGCTGGCGCAGTCCATAGAGCATGAGATTTTGGACCTTAGGGATGTGAGTTCAAATCCCATATTGAGTGTACCGATTACTTAAAAATAGAATCTTGGGAAAAAAAGGCATAAACTCAAAATGAATCTCAAATAACATAAACCCAAATAAATCCATCAAGATACTTTATAATTAAGGTTCTGACAATTAAAGAAAGAAAAACTTGAAAGCATGTGTTATACGGTTTTTTATATTCTGCTCCATTCTTAATTACTATAGCTATAAATCTTGAAATTCTAGAGTGATCCCTCCATTTTATTCTTTTTAAAAATTTGTTTTAACTATTCTAGAGTTTTTTATTTCTATAGGAAATATACATAAATATAAAAATAAATAAAATATGATTTTGACAAAGGTGTAAAAGCAATTCAATGGAAGGATTTTTTTTTTAAGATTTTATTTATTTATTTGACAGAGAGAGATCACAAGTAGGCAGAGAGGCAGGCAGAGAGAGAGGAAGGGAGGCAGGCTCCCTGCTGAGCAGAAAGCCCGATGCAGGACTCCATCCCAGGACTCTGAGATCATGACCTGAGCCGAAGGCAGCGGCTTAACCCACTGAGCCACCCAGGCGTCCCAGAAGGATTTTTTTTTTTTCCCCAACAAAGACACAGAAGTAGCTGGATATCCTGGGGTGGGGATAGGGGACCTTGACTATCTCACATCTTACACAAAAAAACAGAAGACATTATGGACTTAAGTGCAAAATGTGAAAATATGACTTTTTAGAAAAATTTGTAGGAGTTCTACTGGATCTGAGACTAGGCCAAATGTTCTTAGAATTGACACCTAAATCACAATCTATAAAAAGAAAAAAAATGATAAATTATGACATTGAACTAAAAACCTCATTTGGAGAAGTCCTACAGGAATTTATAAAACAAGCTATTAACTATAAGAAAATATTTGAAACTGAGTTTCTGACAAAGCACCAGTATCTAGAATACCTAAAGAACTCTCAAAACTCAATAGTATAAAAACAAATGATCCTATCAAAAGTGAATAAGAAAATATTTGAACAAGCATTTCATCAAAAAGGATATACAGATGACAAATGAAAACATGAAAGATGTTCAATGTAATTAGCCATTAAGGAAATGCAAATTAAGGCCACAAGAAGATATCACTATTACTTTCCTATCAGAAGGGCTAAAATATAAAATAATGACAACAGCAAATGCTGGTGAGGATAAGGAGAGTCTAGATTATTTATACACTGCTAGTAGGAATATAATAGTGGAGTCTCTCTGGAAAAGGGTTTTTTGTTCTGTTTTGTTTTAAATCAAACATGTGACTTCCAATTCACCCAGAAATCAAACTCAGATATTTACCCAGTGAAATAAAAACATATGTCTGCACAAAACATATATTTGGATGATCATAACCAGTTTATTTGTAACAGCACAAAATAGAAAAAACTCAGATACACTTCAGTGGGTGAGTACAAACTACCATGAAATATAATTAATCAAAAAAGGGAACAAACTATTGATACACACAGCTCACTTTAATCTTCAAAGAATCACGCTGCATAAAAAATGACAATTCCAAACGGTTACATGCTGTATGATCCATTTCTGTAATATTCTTGAAATGACAAAATTAAAGAAAGGAGAATATAGTAGCAGTCACCAAAAGTAGGAGGATGGTGGTAGGTATGGTTATACAGGGGGAACACATAGTGGAAAGTAGTCCATACCTTAACTGTATCAATGTGAATACCCTAGTTGCAATAGTGCCCTCTAGTTTGGCAAAAGGAGGAAATCTGGATAAAGAGTACATCTGTACTGTTTCTTCCAAATATATATTTATGTACAATTACCTCAAAATTGAAAAGAATTTAAATGTTAAATTATGTTTGTACATAGAATTAATATTTGTTAAAAAATAAACTTTCACATTTCAATAAGAAACATTAACACAAACAGCTGACAATCTAAAAACTTATTTCGATTCTAGCACATTCATGTCATCAGACCCCAGCCCTTTTCACCTTTCTTCTCTTCCACGTTCAGTGTGTCAGCTCCGTTCTTCTCTTGGTCATAACCGATCAACTAAATACTGGGCATTACAGGCCCACACACAACTTCTGACAGTAGTCTTTTCATTGTTTCTCTTTAATGAATGAGAAAACATTCCCCCAAGTAGTGTCTACTACAAGTGAACAAAACTAACAGCATCTTTCTTCACTTGCAAGGAAGTACTGAATAAACGCTGTTAGGGGGTCTAGTCCTGACTCAGTCTCAAGGTCTCTGCCTGACATTGGCTAAATCCTACACCTTCTCTGGCTTTCAGTTTTATGATCATTATTACATACTGAAACTTGGACCGGTGATTAATGATCAGCAGTTCGCTGGGCAATTTCTTGGGTAGCATTTCATTTGGATCATCAGTAATGATAATGTTGAACTAAGAGTAGACATAGATAAAAAATTAGAGTTATTTTTGATGCACTATTGTCCTTCCCTTTAATTATTAAAAATGATATTTCACATATGTCAATATTTTACATATTTCTGAGTGACAGTACTCTGATTTCCAAAAATGTGTAAAGGTTGGACTCAGTAGATAGATTCTCCTATATTAATAGTTTGTCAAACTCTAAAGAAATCAGTTGATTTTGAAGGGTCAAAAATCTGTGGTATATACCATTATGCCTAAGCAAAACAATGTACAAGTGACCTGAATTTCCAAATGGACCATTTATCACTTTCATACTGATTTAGGCCCTAGCCTCAAAACCTTGGAACTTATTATTATTGTTATTTACTGAGCGTCACAGCAAAGCTATCTGATGCCAGTGCATTAACAGATAATTCAATTATGTTTTTTGGCTGCCTACTCTCTACCAGACAGAAGCCTGAACATGGGAGATATAACAAAGGATAACATATGGCCTTTTTCTTAAAAGAATTCATTGTCTAATGCAGGAAGACGAATAAGTACATTAAGTCATATTTCAGTACGATCAGGCTGACGATAGGACCTTAAGACAGTACCGAAGAGAAAGTTAACTCTCTCTGAGACCATCACAGCATTCCTAATGTTAGACTAAGAATTCAAACTGAGTCAAGTATGATATATTTGAGGCTTCCAGGTATATAAAGCGTAAGGCAGCGCTATCACAGAATAAATCACAACTAGAAGAGACATTCATCTAGCTTCTTCATGTTAATGATCATAAAACTGAAAGCCAGAGAAGGTGTAGGATTTAGCCAATGTCAGGCAGAGGCCTTGAGACAGAGTCTGGACTAGACCCCCTAACAGCTGGTTTATTCAGTACTTCCTTGCAAGTAAAGAAAGATACTGTTATTTTTGTTCACTTGTAATAGACACTACTTGTTGTCCAAAATTTGTTTAATAACAAAGCCTGTATTTTGTGTCATACCTGTTTTATAAAACTAGAGGAAATACTGATTAGTTCAAGCAAATAAATCCACACATGCGTTTATCCTCATTATAAGCAGAATGTGTTTATCCACTCGTGAAACTTGGGGCATGGCCATGTGACTTATTTTGTCCAATTAGATGACAGACTTGACAACATCAGAGACTTAAATTATGTTTCCATGATGGCTGTGCTCTTTGTTATCTATCGTTTTCCGTGAGAAGAACACAACTTGGTTAACTGCTAGACCAAGGAGGAATAGAGATGCATAGAGCATACCTGAGCAGAATCTACAGCTAAGAGCCAAATAGTGATCCACTCTACCTATATCCACCCAAGTCAAGTTGATTCACAAATGAATGAATAAGAGTAAATCGTTGTTTTAAGTTCTTTGGAATGGTTTGTCATAGAGTATTCTTATGGTAATAGCTCACTGATAAATTTGAGTTGGGGCTTTCCTAAGGACAATGTGACAAAGAGAAAAGTAAGTGGTAAATACTTGAGAATGGTTGCAAAGAGGAAATTAAAAAGATGACCTATGGAATTTAAGATTAATAAAAAGAAATGTATGGACATTAATTAGTTGGTGTGAATTAAACCATTCAACAAATAATTTTTGTTACCTACATTTCCGAAAGACTTTGGCAGATAATTTAGGAGAAACCTCATGATTAACACATTCTTCCTTATTGTCTCCTTTCCCAAAGGACCTTCAGTGTTGTTGGAGATGTGTGTGTGTGTGGGGGGGGGGGGTTGTTTATATACTTATTTCAAAATTTCTTTAGATAAGCACCAGATAAAAGATATAGACCAACAAATATTCTAAACACAAAAAAGAAGATGTCATTGAGATCAAGAATGGTTAGCAATAGCTTTCCATAGGAAGAGACCATGATCTTGCTAAGATTCAGGAGAAAAAGGGCCATAACATATGATCTGATCCCTGCTCTCCTATCCCCTCCTTAGTTCCTCCAGGCCACTAATCCATGTTCCTAATGGCAGGAATTAGATATCATTTCTTTTTCTTTGTTCCCAGGGCAGAAAAATCTGAATAGTGCTTGGAACTACTTAGAGGTAATTAAGGGCACTTAATATCCCCAATTCCCAGCAGAGTTCCTAGCACATTACTAGAAATCAACATGTATTTATTGAATCAACCAATAAATCAACTAGTCAATAAGTGAAAAAGAATGGTAAAAGTTATTTCATTTATAAAAGTTATTTCATTTCAGCTTTTTTGCTGAAAGCAAAGTTTTAGTTAAATTTCTTTCATGAAAAATAATGTATATGATGTGATGATTACCACAGATGTGATGTGAAACTATTTTAAAACCAAAGTACAGTTCAAGAAATGAAAGTGATTACATAATAAACAAATTTCTCTTACTGTTATCCAAAAGTAAAATAAATTTTACTCAGACACTGTATAAAATACTTGAGGAGCATCTGGGTAGCTCAGTGGGTTAAAGCCTCTGCCTTTGGCTGAGGTCATGATCCCAGGTCCTGGGATTGAGCCTGGAGTTGGGCTCTCTGCTCAGTAGGGAGCCTGCTTCCTCCTCTCTCTCTGCCTACTTGTGATCTCTGTCTGTCAAATAAATAAATAAAATCTTTAAAAAAATAAAATAGAATACTTGAATTGTCAGCAAGTGCTTTTTCTCTCTGCTTAACCACTCTACATTATGAATAAAACGTTAAATATCTCCTGTGTTATCCACATCACCTGCAAATTGTTAAAAATAAAATGCTGAAGAACTATTGGTCATCCAAATCTGTCTGAAATATGAAACCTTATATCAACTGTCAAACACTGACAGCCATCCTCAGTGTAAACATTTGAGAAAAAGGTCACAATAATGAGTTTCTTAAACTGTGTCAGAATGTGATCTTAAAACTGTACTCTACAGTTTGATGAGAAAGAATGTTTCCAGTCTGACAAAAGTGGTTTCTTTTTAATGACAGAAAAGTTTGGGAGCTGGGGAGAATGAGACATAAGAAAGACAGGGAGAAGAGACAAAGACACTCATTGAAAAAGTTTGCTGTTAATTCCCTCTATGATTTTGGGTGAGTCATTTAACTTCTTTGATTTCCATTACCCTGAGAGCATAAAATATAAGGACTGGATTGATGATTCCCAATGTTCTTTGAAGTTTTAAGACTCTACGATTCTCTGATCCATCTCCAGATTTATAACTAAGTAATGACAGGGAGAAGATCTTACTGTCAAAGCTAAGGTAGGAAAATTTAATTTAATTTAAATGTAAAGACCCCTGTCTTTTAATATATTGAAGTAGTTATGGGATATCTAGAGGGTTTGATTTTTAATGAAGATCACAGGTGATTTCTTTATGAAAGAGCTACAGAAAAGTCTTTCCTTAAAAAGAAATAAGCCTATTGGCAAAGCTCATCCTTGCTCACAAAAGCACAATGTTTATATTTAAAAAGAGAATTATTCATGCATCTGATATTTGAGCCCTTCCCTATCCTTTTCTGTAATGAGATTTCAAATATTCTGGTCTTTTAGACAGTCTTTCTAAAAGCTCAGTTTACTGTTTCTGTTTCAACTTTCTGAACCAACTACTACATCTGCAATTGTGAACTAGTTAAAGAGTAAGAAATTCATGTCTCTGGACACTGCTAGTTGCTTCTGGGCCTATAGAACCATTACGCCCAAAAATATAACCGTCCACCCCTAAAATCATGTATTCTAAAACAATATGTCAAACATCTCATATTTATTGCTGTGAGAAATAGAAAGATAAAGTGACTGTTTTCTATGTGGTGGTTTTTAAACAAGCCTGCAATTTGGCTCTGGTCCCTTCTCTTGAATCTACCTGGCCTGAGTGATCTCAGTGTAAAGAAGAGAAAGCATTCAAAGTAACACTGGGCATCTTCTGAGTCTAGGAGAGAAAAGGCCATGCAATCCCACCTTGCTCTCTAGGGCTGATTGCTGTTGGGAAATTTTTCTCAAAGCCCAGCTATCGTGCTCATGAAGTCCAGGCTGCATCATGATGCAATAGGTGATCCAATTCAGAGCTCCAGGTAAACTCAGCCTTCTGATCACTAGGGCCATGTGCTAACTATATGGCTGAAGAAACTTCCTCATGATTTCTGGCCCCAGCCTTCATGTCACCTTGAACCTTGGAGTCCTCCCCGCTGAGGCCCCAGAAGTTATGGAACAAAGACAAGCCACCAGCTACATTTCTGTCCCACAGAACCTGTGAGCACAGTAAAATGGTTGTCTGATGCCACTAAATTTTGAATGTTTGGTTGGACAGAAATAGCAGAAGCACTAAATCCTAACTTTGTCTTATCTGGCCCCCCACTCTAGATCACCGTTATGCACTTTATCTTGGTTTTGTGTCTCATCTCAAAGACTGTCTTCTCCAAAGAGTCTGTAAATATTTGGGCAGGTGCGATGGAATTTCTCTTTCAGGTTTCTCTTTGTTGGCTCCTCACATCATTTGACATTTATCATCCCTTAATAAACTAGAGTTATTCAATTTTTATGAGGCATTTTGTAATTCTATCCCAAACTTTGAAATCTGAATATCATAAGCTTGGAAAGGGAAGAATGAATACTTTCTCTTTCCCATATACAGACTTATTTTGTTCTCTATTTCTGAGTAGAACACGTGACAACAGTTAGTTTTAGTTTTAGAGAAATGTCCTTTTAATAAAATATAATTTAATAAGCATTGCAAAATGATTTTTTTTTTTTTTGTCTGTAACAGGGCATTCAAAGACATTGTGCCTTAAACCTTCCCCAAGCACCAATTAAGAAAAGTTGGGCAGATTGGTATATTTCCAACTCATATCCAATTCTATTTCAATATGAGACTTGCTAAAACTTAGTAGTAATATGTTTAAGCAGCACAATTAAGGAAAGACTAAAGAAAAGGAAAGGTACATAAATGACATGACAAGATCATTCATGAATCATTTAGTTTTTACCAAAAAATCTCCCCAAAATATTATTTTGTTTTTATTTCACAGTCGCAAAATATGAAACTCAAAGCTAAATGACTTTCCCAAAGTCGTCCTTCTATAAACAGCGAATCCTGAACTCAAACCTCAGACTCTATAATTTGAAATGGATTTCACTTTATGGAGCAAAATTGTGCATACAGGGTCAGACCAAACATAAGGTGAGATAATGTTCACGAGGTCCTCAACATAGACAAAATAAAAGCAATTATGAAGCATTTAACATTTATTGAGAGTTGTATTGTTTTATGTCCTCTATTAAATAAAGCATTCTTAGAGGTTCTTGTTTTTACCTATGAGGCAAATGAGACTTAGAAATTTGAAGTGACATCACCAAGGTTATAGAGCAGGAGAGTTGGGGAAGTCAAACCAACCATTCTGGCTCTAGAGCAAAAGTCTTTATGTTCTGCTACCTTACGCCTCTAGTTTTAAGGATAAAGAAGAAAATAAAGCAAGTTTTCAGCTTTGTTGACAACTGCAGAGTATTATTTTGGTACACACAGATATTAATCCATTGTTAAAAATCATGTTCTTCAAAAAGGTGTATTCCAAGCATGCCTCACACAATTACCTTTCTTATCTGTTCAATTAATTCTATTAATATAATCAACATTCAACTTTGCTAATTGCAAGATGCAAAAGCTGCTGGTTTAGTATAAGGACTTTGAAGCCTCATGGCTTTTCTTCCTTCTTTATGCCTTTCTCTTACAGAAAAACCCTGATTAATTACATCTTGCACATGTCACAAGTTCACAACTAAGCCATCTTGTGGTATTTAAAACTACGCATTATGACTTTTTCTACTGTACTGAAGAATTAAGGGCAGGCAAATGCAATCAATTATGGCAGATTTGAATCAAAAGATTTATTTAGGTATTTTTAATTAATTAAATACACAGAGTCTCTAAAGCTGTCTCTACTCCTTTTGTAATTTCTGATTTTTCACTCAAGATATCTCTGAGAGAGGCATTTATGATTCTCATACACAAAATAGTGTTGTAACATTCTAACCTCTTGCCCCTCCCGAGTCCTCTCCCATATCACTTTGTCGCTGTCCTGCTTCCTCTCACTGCTGCCCCCACTCGACCTTCTCATCAAGAGGCAAAGGTTTTCAAGAGTCTTCCAGATTTTCAGCATTTTACTAATTTAAGAGAGAGCACAGGTTGCTGCAATTTCAATCTGTCCTTTGATGGATGAAGCAGTTACTCTACTCGGTAAAGGGAAATAAAAATAAAAAACAAAAACAAGAAGAGCAAATGAAGGTCAAGTATCCAAAGCCCATTTTCTTTGTGGTTCTTTTACCAAGGAAATTGGCAGCCCTCTTGCTGAGGCGTTCAGTTCCAGATTTTAGCATCTCAACAGGCTTTAAACAACAACAGAACACCTGCTGAGGGAACTCTCTTGGTTTGCCTTTGCAGAAACGCCTTTCTTGTTTGTGCAGAAAATAGGCCCCCCAGTTTTTCACGCACTGTTCTATGCAAATCACATCACTGAAGTGTGGTTCATAATCTCTGGGATGAACATCTATAAAGCAGGCTTAGAGGGTCCCAGATGCCGGTCTCATGGCTGAGATGTATGAGAAAGACCCAGAGTGGTTTGAGTCACATGCTGCTTTGGGGGAGAAAAGGATGACAAGAAGGTCACCTGTGCGATGTCGATGCCATCATGGAAATTCTGCCATCATGGAAAGAAGTGAGCTGAAAAGAAAAGGTTTTAGCAGAGTTTGGAAGAGAGAGTCTATCTGTGTGGGAAAATGCTTCTTGGGGTGACCCAGCTGAAGTGGGGACTGAGAGAGAAAAGAAGTCAATCCCACCGTTTGCCCTGGGAAAACGAGGTCTGCTCAAACTCCTCTCTCTGCCCTGAGGACTCCAGAATAAGCTGGAGTCTGTCCTAAAGCGATAAAAGGTTTTGTTGGGAGTTCAAGCATGGTTTGTTCAGTGATTGGCTGTGGGTTTTGGCTTGGGTAATTTGTTTTTAGACTGTCTGCTCTCTGGTTCTTTATTTGTAAAGTAATAGTACCAGGAGAATGATGTGAACCCTGGTTTCCATGGAGGAAGTGATGGGCTTCTTAGAATAATCCTTTGGGTTGGTACAGACTGAAATCCACCACTCAGGGATAAGTAGAAACCATGCCTGGGCCCCTTGCTGAGGAAGGTGTTGGCTAGTGGATCTTACCTGCTGGAGCAGGGTAGGGAGGAGTCTTGTGATTAGGCCATTTGAGGTTATCCTGCTTGACCACATAATAATATTCAGCCTGAATTAGCCTTATACCACTGAGTTTAAAAACTTGGATGCCAGAGACATTGAGTGATAACCTAATATCTTCTGATTCCCAGTCCTATTTGTGTTTTATTTCATAATTTACTTATCATTTGCTTTTTATTTAAATCTATATCTATCTATATCTATAAAACTATGTAGGTGTATAGATATAAATAGATACATAGATTTTTTTTTTTTTTAAGCAGGCTCCATACCCAGTGTGAAACACAACACAGAGCTTGAACTCCCTAAGATCAAGACCTGAGCTGAAATCAAGAGTTGGATGCTTAACCAACTGAGCCACCCAGGAGCGCCTATAGTACTTGCTTTCTAAAAGGATTTATAGGACACCTGGGTAGCTTAGTTCACTAAGTGTCTGCCTCCAGCTCAGGTTATGATCTCAGGGTCCTGGGATAGAGTCCTGCATTGGGCTTTCTGCTCCATGGGTAGCCTGCTTCTCCCTTCCTCACTCCCTCTGCCTGCCATTCCCCCTTCCTGTGCTCTTTCCTTCTGTGTTAAATATATAAAATCTTTTTTAAAAAATTAAATAAATAATAAAAGGATTTATAGTGACATACCATAAAATGTACATGAACAACAAAATTACCAAAATAGAAATAGAGAGCTAACTTTTGAAAAGTAATACAGTTTAGAAAATTTTCTCCATGTAAAGGCATGAAATTAATGAAGCAAGTTTCCAGAGAACTTAACTTGCACAGACCTTTTCTAAGGTCCTAAAGGTGCTCTTAAGAAAATGTGTTCACATGGTCTATGTTTTTGTCAAATCTGCAAAATATAAAATATTCTCAATGTAATCAAATTATGACTGCTTTTTATTTCCACTTCAACTTCTCTTATACCATACTACTACTTTCAATCTTCATGTGGACTTTGACATCTAGCTAAGGCAAGGTGGACCTGGAGATAGATTTAATTTGGATTTAGTGATGTATTCTGTACCTGCGGTCATATCTATACATAACTAAATTAGCTTCCCTGATAAAAATGGCTCCTTGGATTTTAACCACTCATTGTGCAAAAAAAAAAAAAAAAAAAAAAAAAAAAAACCCTGGGGAAAGTGATATCAAGGTCAAGGGTCAAAAGTGACATTGCAGTATGAACATGTCCTACAGTGTGTGGCAGGTGATAACAGAGTAGAGACAGGGTTTGAAATATATTGAATAAGAACTTGGGATTTTTTCCCCCATATTTTATGACACTTATTTTAAAGAAACTTGATACATATTTTCACAAAATTGACAACAATCCTAGAGATTTCCAAGACGTCGCAAATAATGAGGGTTTTTTTTAGCTGAAAATAACTTTTCTAAACTATCCATTTAATTCCTACATAATTCTTCTGACCTATGTGATTTCTATAATAAAGTTCTATTTTCCATCTTTATTTTGATTAATACCTTATCTCTCTGGAAATGGCTGGCTGGATATCTTCAAAATCATTAAAATACATTTGGAATTTGATTTGGTCTGACATAAAATATACATTCTGGAGATTGAAAATATATATTAAAAGTTTTAGGGGGACTCAAGGAATATTTAATATATTTGTGTGTGTATGCGCCTGTGATGTTATTTTATATAGTGTGAAGAGTTAGTTTCAGAAATGTACATTCAATTTTCCCAAATGAAAAGGCTATAGATATTTACTAGATATTGAAAAATTGTTTTCAGTTTTCTTCCTCTGAATATAAGCAAGTATTTTTGGTAACTAAACATCATCATGAATACAAATTGTGGCATCATATAAGAAAAAAATTGAAAAATAAATTTGAGACCTTCTGTATTGGGAGAGGGACATACCTTCTCAAGAGCAAAGGAGAAAACAAGGTCTGGCCATCCAAAAAGAAAGTTGTTATTATCCTTATGTGTGAAAACTAAGGCAATTGTGTGGACAGTAAAACTGATGATTATCAGCGGTATAATCTAGCAAGTGAGATAAAGCCCAGAGTGCTCTCTGCTTGAGGATTGAAAGAAACCGGTCAACAGCAACAAACTGCCACAGATTAAGAAATACTGAATAGGGCACCTGGGTGGCTCAGTGGGTTAAATCCTCTGCCTTTAGCTCAGATCATGATCTCAGGGTCCAGGATCGATCCCCACATGAGCCCCACATCGGGCTCTCTGCGCAGCAGGGAGCCTGCTTCCTCCTCTCTCTCTGCCTGACTTGTAATGTCTGCCTATCAAATAAATAAATAAAATCTTTAAAAAATACAGAATATTTTCAAGTATGATTCAAAACCTATTAAATTACAGTAAGTCGACATAAGGCAAAATTTTTCCCCATAATTTAAAATCTTGACATCAAAGAGGAACTGAAAATATAGCTAGCCCAATGGTAAAGTCATGCTTCTGAGTGAAAATCTTTATTAACAGAGAAATTTTTGAAATTCAGATATGAAAGAGAGAAACAGAGAGAGAGAATCCATCACGGGCAAGTATAATGCAATGTAAATTAATAGTATAGTAAAGGAGAACAATTAATGGTTATTGCTGAGGTTCTACTAATTTCTTCAAGGTAAGAAATTATTTTCAAATTTCTCAAGCTCCGCCCTAATATAGAAAAAGATCTATACTGTAAGCCTTAATTTTGATCAATTTTGTTTTCACAAGGAAAATCTTCAGAGTGAATTCCAGGATGAACTGCACTGAGAATGTATTTATATGTCTTCTGGATAACAGAATGATAAATGTATTAATACATAGGGTATTTAAATTTGGTCATAAAATTGGAAAGTATTACTAAAAATCATTTTAATCATCATAATAATATAAAAATATTAATATATACTTGATTTTTACAGTTTTTATTACACTCTATCTAATAATCAAAAATTTTCTAAACAACAGTTAAAAATGAGTTTGTTTGTTTTTAAAAGTCTACAAGAAAATGACCCTATGCTGATGTTTCTTCTTAATTTAGTAGCTATACTCTCCACTCTCTCTATTCTGAGCCTGGTGACTCAGCTGGTTAAGCGTCTGCCTTTGGCTGAGGTCATACTCCCAGGGTCTGGGGATGGAGTCCCATGCCAGGCTCTCTGCTCAGTGGGGAGCCTGTTTTTCCTTCTGCCTACTCTGCCTGCCACCCCCCTGCTTGCACTTTCTCTCTCTCTCTGACAAATAAGAAAATCTTAATTTAAAAAGATATACATATACATATATATGCATATATAAATAAAATTTTAATAAAAATATATACATATATATATATTATACGGATTTGTATCTGTAAAATCTCTTCTAGGGAAAAGGAAAATAAAGCATACAAATAGAAGGATACTCATTCTTAAGAGAGTCCTGTGTCCTAATCCATTGAGTCAGTGAATATGCTAGATTATGCAGCAAAGAGGATTAAAGATGGCACAAGTACAAGACTGTACAAATATTGAAGTAAGGTTCCTAATCAACTGGTCTCAAAATAGGGAAAATATCCTAGATTTTCCAGGTGTGACACACGTAATAACGTGAGTCCTTAAAAATGGAAGAGGTTAAAAGAGGAGAAAACCAGAGAGATGGTAGCAAGAAGAGGGGTTGGCCCAATATTCCTAACTTTGAATACGGAACAAGGGACCCGTGAGCCAAAATGAAAGAGTGGCCTCCAGAAACTGGAAAAGGCAAAGCTCTTTCTAGGGCCTCAAGAAAGATACAGTTCTGCCAACAGCTTGACTTTAGCCCAGTGTGATCTGTATGAGATTCCTGAGCTTCAGAATTGTAACATAATATATTTATATGCTTTAAGCCTCTACATTGATGACAATTTGTTACAACAGCAACAGGGTACTATTAGAAGCATAGGCAGTGACTAATATGCACAGACATATATAGCAAAAGGCAAAATTTTAAGGCTGAAGTTCTCTTGTCTCGAATTCTCTTTCAATTTTGTCAATGTAAATTCTTTAGTTGTATCATTCTTCCAGTTGTAATCTTGCAAAGGAAATGGCTGGCTTGAATTGAAACTTTCTTTAGTGGCATTATGGTATCCATTTTTGTAGTTATTTTTAAGGTAAACTGATGAGCCCTAAGATTTCTGAGCAATGTTCTTTGAGGTTCATCAGGTCTGATGTTTGAGGTGGTCATGGATGGGAATAAATAGGAACTCTTAATGCCTTACCATCTCTCATTCTTTATTTCCAGTTACCCTACAAGCTGCCCAATGTTCGTGCATTTTATTGTTTGTACTTTCAGATAAGGCTTCTTTTAAGAAATATCTCACATACATAAAGATATAAATTGGAATAATATTGAATTTTTGAACTAAGCTACAGTTCTATGTCTCTTGTCTACGTTGTTATGAGTTGTCTGCTGTCCCTTGTGTTATTCATTGTCAGATGCCTGCCTCCAGCAGATTTCTTCTGAGTAGACTGTTTCTAGCTTCAATTGTTGAATGGCTCCACACTGGGAATCTGCATAATCGTACTCACCACACGAGAGTCAAAGTTCTGAATGAGAGGCTACAGAAAGAAATCATGCATTTAGAAGACTTTAAATATACTCAGAGAGTTTTTCACACACATCCCAAATAAAATCAATGACCATTTTTGTAACGATGCCTTTAATGTTTCTGCCCTGGAAAAGCAGGAAAGATATCAGTCTTATTTGATATTGCAGACCCTGTTCCTGGCACAGGAAGACTAAGGAAACATTTCTATTGGGCTGGATTTGTGAGAGAGCTGAAATTCCTAAAGCAGGGTTTGTCAAATTTCTTATCACATCTTTATGTTTCTTTATATATCAATAGATCTGAATTTATATTCTGCATATGTAAATGTAATGTTAGCAAGCTATATTCTCATTCAAATTACATTTATATTTTTAAAACATTTATATGTTTAAATGTGTTTATATTTATATTTTTATAAATATTTTAAAATTTGTTTATATTTTTAAAATGTTTCCTTGGGGGATTTTTTTTTTTTTTTGAGGTAAACACATCCTTAAGATTTTGCTCAGCTATGGCATATCTTGGTCATTTGATTGTAGATGTACAATATTAGGATTGGCTGATTAGAATGTGCAATTATGGGCGCCTGGGTGGCTCAGTGGGTTAAGCCGCTGCCTTCGGCTCAGATCATGATCTCAGGGTCCTGGGATCGAGTCCCGCATCGGGCTCTCTGCTCAGCGGGGAGCCTGCTTCCTCCTCTCTCTCTCTTTCTCTGCCTGCCTCTCTGCCTACTTGTGATCTCTCTCTGTCAAATAAATAAATAAATAAAATCTTAAAAAAAAAAAAGAATGTGCAATTATACTAAAAATGGGAAATGCAGTGAGGAAAAATATTTTTCTGTTTTTCTGTAACTTTGTGGTTGAACCAACCCTAGAGAGTCCTGCAACAAGAAATCAGTGTGTGCACTTCCAAAGCAGACTATGTGGATATAGGTACAGTCATGTGGCTGTTGTTAGTTATATAATTTTGATGGAAAAATCTAATTAAAGGTTTTCACATATAATCTAAATTTGTGTGACCTCCATAGATTTTAGAATCTCTAAGTGCCAATGTTGAATATTTCAGAATCCCTTCCTTACAAATGTAAAAAAGTTCTCTTTCAACAACATCCCAAGCATATAGCTAAGAGGGATTTGAAAATTTCTTTATTTTGACAAGATGATATACTTTGGGGAAAGCTATATTACTTATACATATTAAACAGATATTACAAATTCAGTGACAGCAAGATAATGCATAACAGGTGCCAAGTTATGCAACTTGGCATTTCATTATGTTCTCTGTAAACACTGTAAGAGTATCACTTTATGTAAAACGTCGTTGAGGTACTCTAGGCAGATTTTCAATAGAACGCTAGATAAAGCACCTTCTAGGCCTTGCCTGTTTCTTCTCAAGATCAAGAGTTTGGCTTTCTCGATTGACTGAATGGATGTAGGCATGACTGCAATGTAGGCTAATCTCTAAAACATGGGAGAGAAAAATAGATATCACGTGAGGAGAATGAGAAATGCCTGCTTGGAATATGTCTCCTCTGTCTGACTGAATTTTCAACATTAGGTGAAGTCATTGTCTCTACAATCCCTCAGTTAATATATAACTCAACGCAAATATTTAGAGTACCTACTTTATGCCAAACACTCTGGGATCCCAGCCAGATTCCCTAGGAGTTATTTCAGAAAGGCAGCATATAATAGAGACTATTGTTATCTTTCACCATAGGTTGCCCTCCACCATGACTTTGTCTAGGGGACTTTAATTCATGATTAATATATACAAGAGAATATCTACTGTGTGATTTCATGAGACGTTCTAAAACAGTCAAATCTAAGCTATGGTGTTAGACATCAGAACAATTTTACCTGAGAGAGATGGTAAGGCTTTCCTGGAAAAGGACTCAAGATAGCTTTTTGGAGTAAAGGAATGTTCATTTCATAGGTATATGCATTTGTCAAAACTCCCTGAACTGTAAACTTAAAACTTGTACATTTCTCTATGGGTAAATTATACCTTAAAAAAAAATTATCTTATTTCCTTTTTGGTAAAGGAAGGGACATAAAACCAAACCAAAATGTGATTACAGTAGGAAGAAAGTCATTTTGACTACAGAATTAGAGAAAGCCTTCATAATAAAAGTGAATTTTAAGGTGGTCACTAAAGGAAAATATTTAGTCGGATACTGATGATTGAGGAAATGATAAGAACAAAATGACTTGTTTAAAGCGCAGGGAATCCTCAGGAAATAGATCTGTTTTGTTGGGCAGTAGGGTAAATATATGATCACAGGAATGACTTGGAAAGATGTCACTGGATACTCTAAACATTAGCTAAACCGTGTGGAGAACTGTGAAACATTTTCACTCAGGAAGCCTTAACCGAGACTCTCCCATCATGCATTAGAATGCCTGGCATATCAAATTAATGATTAATGACATTAATAAGAGAATTAAGACTTTATTTTTTAATTTTTTAAAGAGTTTATTTATTTGAGCGAGAGTGAGCAAGAGAGAGAACACGAGCAGAGGGAGCAGCAGAGGCAGAAGGAGAAGCAGGCTCCCCACTAAGCAGGAAGCCCGATGCAGGGCTGGATGGCAGGACCCTGGAATCATGACCTGAGCTGAAGGCAGACGCTTCACTGAATGAGCCATCCAGGTGCCCTGAGAAATTAGGACTTTAAGTAAAAGAGGCAAAGAAACCAAAATTCATGCTAATGGGAAAGAGTGTGCATGTGATTGTTGAGTGTAGGGATGTGTGTGTGTGTAGCAACTGGAGTAGTAGCAAATATTTGCATAGCAAGTACTCTTTGCTAGGTTCTGTTGAGAACACTTTTCATTTATTTAATGATTTGAACAGAATAGTCATCCTACGACTGAGTTACCTTTTTAATCTTCATCTGAAAGGGGAGAAAACTGAAGTACAAGGAAGTTGAGAAACATGTTCAACGTCACATGTCTAGTAAGTAATCAACCAAGTTTTGTTTCCAGGCATTGTGAGCATCAGTGTTTACGGTCCATCACAGCAATGGCACTCTTCCAAGAAGAGGCACAGGCCAATCTCTAGGACAAACGTGAAAAATGAAAGGGGAAATTAGGACAGATTTTGTCTGGAGGCTCTGCTGAAACCAATGCCCCTGAATGAAGACACTCAGGTTCCCTCCAGAAGTATTCCATCCTGATCCTCTGGGTACTGGCACACACCATGGGGGGCTGGGCATCACTGCTGTAACTGAAAAGTGTTCGACGGAGGGGAGAGTAAGGAAGTGATTCACTACAGAGATATGTCCTGTTATGAGTTTTGATAAAAGTGTGGAAACTCATATATTGGAAATATTTTTATCCTTGTGTCAACTTGCTCACCTCTTCCAGACCTAAGTAAGTGAAACTGAAGGGTGCTGGGCCAAGAGCACACCTGGGTATCTTCACAAAAAGTTTAAACTCATATCCTGTTAGCCTTGGGTTTTATGCAGCTTTAGGAGGAGTAGATGGAAAGCTGTTGAATGTGGCCTCAGTAAGTGAACCTTCAGTTCCCCTTCAGTTATCTCAAGGTTGCTGCTTTGACAGAGCAGGTAAGAAAATAATCTGATTTCAAATAAATCCTTGACGACAGTCCTGATAACTATATGCTTTTTTTTAAAAAATGGGCCAAACACATTATCCACGTTTCTATTTTATGTTTAGTGAAATAGAAAGTCACACAGCATTTTCAAAAGCATTGCATTATCATAGAAATAGATACATGCCATTCTGTGTGGACTAATAAATCTACAAGCGTCCCTCTACAAATCTATAGCCACACAGAAGACAGCAAACTTACTATTGACATTTGAAATCTTTTCCTGAAATAGCAGCCATAATTATCAGAAAGAGGTGGGTGGGGGGAAAGCCTAATAAATTTGGAAGAACAATTGAAGATATAAGAAAGCTAGAAAATGTGTTTTTATTTGCCTCAATGAAGCACATATTAGTTATAAGGGAAATTGAATGGAATGCTGTGACTTGGATATTACAAAAATAAACCATAAGCTGAAAAGGTTTGAGAGATACGTGTGATAGAGGCTTAGCAAGAGGCTTTCTTTAAAAACCTCCAAAATATCTGCTTTTGAGAATTCTGAACTGCTAAACTTTCTCACTGGTATGGGTTCAACGCATCCAAGCATTCCCAAAGATTGTTTATCTACATCGCCCCTGTAAAGCCTAAACCATAGAAGTGTTAGCCTTCTTTCACAGGTTAATGGCTCTAAATTGTTTTCACAGTCCTCTGCATAGCAAGTGGTACTTTCAAACTACCAAATGTAGTTGAACTTGGGTTCAGGCTTAATCATTAGAGGTGCCCAGTTAGAAAGCAGAAAAAGAAAATATGCCATGCTATGTATTAGCTCTTTACATTCAGCAAGCCAAGAGGCTCAGCTGAGTGTGCTACCTCATCACCAAATGTACTGTATCTGCCCTGCGGGGCTGTTTCAAATTATAAATGTATCTTAAGCACTGAGTATGTTCCAGATATAATTCGAGGTATTGGGTATACAGTGGTGAATAGGAGAAACAAGATCCCCTGCCCTTATGAACTGTTCATTCCAATGAAAAAGAGAGAAAATAAATGAATTTTTAAAGTGAAATGAATGTGTGTGTGTATATATATATATATATATATATATATATATATATATATATATAAATAAAATATGATGAAAAAGAAAGCAGGCAAGAAAATGGATTGCATGGTGATTCAAAAAGGTCCTCCAGTTGGGGTTGGAGCAGTAGCACCTGACTAGCTCAGTTGATTGGTAGAACCTACAAACCCATCCCAGGTCATGAGCTCGAGCCCAATGTTGGACCTAGAGCTTACTTAATAACAATAACAAAAAGGAAAAAATAAAATAAAAATAATAATAACAAAAAGGTCCTCTGAGGAAGTTACATATGAAGTGACCTCAATTAAATCAGTATTAAATGTTATTATTGATATAAAATATTTGATAATTATAACATTTTATCTACCTAGATTATACAACCATACACCTTTCACTTCACTGAGAAATTATGAGAACAAAAGAAGTTTTATTTGAAAGTCAACCTTAAGCTCAGTCAGCCAGGATAGACTGATAGGACACTGCCAAATGGCCTAAATTGTGGCCCCTGGAAATTATTAGGACCAAATCAAAGGTCAGCTTAATGGAGTGCTGGAAAGTGCTGTCCTCGATGTTCAAAAAATTTCAGATACTCTGTGAACTAAAATGCATTGTCTCTGACATACACTCCTCTGTGCCACAATTACTTCAAGGAGAACAGAGAATCATCATGATCCTAAGGGCAAACTTGACAATCTGAATCAGGGCATCCAGAAGAGGAAAGATACATCATTATTAAAAATTTCTTCCCTGTGGGTGCCTGGGTGGCTCAGTTGGTTAAACATCTGCCTTCAGCTCAGGTCTTAACCTTAGGATCCTGGGACTGAATCCCCTGTTGGCCTCCCTGCTCAGTGAGGAGTCTGATTCTCCGTCTTGCTCTGCTCCTCCCCTCACTGGTACACACACTCTCTCTCTCAAATAAAATCTTTAAAAATAAAATCTGCCCTGTGTATGTAATGAGGAATAGAGGTCATCCTACTTTCCAAAATAGGATATTGCCTATACCTCTTTTCAAGAGACTACAAAATGTTGAGACTTTATCCTCTCAAATTCCAAAATAATTTTAAACAATATTGTTAATTGTGAAAAAACACTTCTATGTCTCTTCACCACCCCCTTTTCTGTATAAAAGAAAAACATAGTACTGCCCCTTCCAACCTACTTTTTACAGATATGTTAAGCCTCTTTTGTGACTTGAAGAGATAATGGCACCATTTTAATGGACCAAATAATGCCTTTAAGTTACTGATGGTCATATAGCTTTGATAAGGATATTTGGCTTCCTCCCAACATGAGTACTAGGTTCCAAGAGCAAGCATTTGGAAGATGGCAGAGACTCTATCACCTTCTGTGACAGACTCAACAATCACAAAACATTGCATCCACTGTAGCTAATGGCCTGCCAAGACCAAAAGAGAGAGAAGATGGACCCCAACTCTTGAGAAAGAAGTGTCAACAATATTTTTTAAATGAAGATATTAGAAAGTTGGAAAATATATCTATTTTTATGTGCCTGTATAAAATGCACAGTAATCACAATGGGAATTTAATGAAATTCTGTAATTTGGGGCATTATGAAAATAAGCCAAAGATATATATGCATGTATATATATTTCTGTATTAGGAGATGTATTATTGGAGTTGGCTTATGTGGTCATGGTGTCTTAGAAGTCCTACTATCTGTCATCTGCAGACTAGAGACCCAGGAAAACCAGTGATATTATTCAGTTCAAATTCAAAGATTTGAGAATGGGGGACTGATGGTGTATGTCTTGTTCTGAGTGAGAATGACAAAACCAGGAGCCCCAATGTCCAAGAGCAGAAGATGGATGTCTCAGCTAAAGCAGAAAGGTAATTTGCCTTCCCCTGTTTTTTTGTTCTATGTTGGCCCTCAGTGGTTGGGTGATGCCCCCTTCATTGGTGAGGGTGATTTTCTTTATCAGTGATTCATATGCTACTCTCTTCCACGGACCCTTACAGACAAACCCAGAAATAGTGTTTTTACAGCCATCTGGGCATGCCTTAGCCTTATCAAAATGACATAATAAAATTAGCCATCACAACACATTATAGGCTGTATTAACTCATGAGCATATGTTACTATAGGAAGAAGCGAGCAGGATGATAAGACTACATGTAGCTTTCATTTTGAGTGTAACTGAATAGTATGTATTATGATTCTCTAGGACTCTAATACTGTTTCTCTTCTCTGATAAAAGAAAGTAAGTTAGAAAGCTCAGAGACTGAGTTTATGCTTGAATCCCAAATATTCTGCTACAGCTTTACACATCTTTTTGTCCTTTTTTCAAAATTGTCTACTCTATTGAACCTTTAGGAACAATTTTTAAATTTCCTTTAAAGGTAGAATATTTTTTGTAAATATTGACTGACTAATGTTCTCAGTGTTAATCTGCTCAGGCATATTTCTGGAACAGCTCTGTGATGGTCAACATGGACACAAACTCAGAGATGAAAACATGTTTTTCTTACATTTTCACATTTTTTAAATATGTGATTATTTCACTGATATAGTTAAAGTGTATTTTATTGGATTCTTCTGCTTTCAATGAGAAGTTACAAACAGTCACAAAGAAACTAATTTTTCCAGCCCTTAAGGGTTTACACCAAAAGAAGATAGAAAATGTTCTGTTTAAATACGTGTCAGATAGCTGTTAATCTTCGGTAAATCTCTGCATTTACCATGAAAGCAATATAAGTTAAGTTAAGGACTTCAAGAGGCACTTGACTTTTTGTGGGTAGTCAATTGAAAAGAGACATGATTAACATAATGGTGAAGTATGATTTTCTAAAGAACTATTAAAAAAATAAAGCATTTGACTTTATTAAGAGAATTTTGTTAACAACAGTCTGAAAGCTTAATGCTCAGCTCAATTGTTGCAAAAGTGAAAATGGATATTTCAGACGTCAGCTCAAGACTGAAGAGTATAAAAAACAGCAGTAATAATTACGTTGCATTCTGTAGTCATGTGCCAGAAGAAACACTTCCTAAGGAAGAAATATTTGAGCTCACTTACAAATAAAGGGAAAAAGTAACCACTAAAGGTCGCATTCCAGGTACAGACGACACAATGGTACAGAAGTCCTTCTTTCACATGCACTTTGCTGTGCTCGGTAAATAAGCAATGAAGTTGGGTTTTGTTTTATTTTAATCAACTAATTTTGAAACAAGTGATCAAAAACATGACTATAAAATGTGGGACTGAAAGCCAAACTGAAGAAAAATGAATCTTTGAAAAGTCAGAGTGGCATAAAAAAAGAAAAGCAACATTTATAAGAATAAATCACATGACAATAAGAGACATTATATTCTGTGATATTAAACAGCAATTATCCCCTCTCCTAAATAGATGATAGATATAGATTGATAAGTGTTACCGAATGTGGCAGTAGATTAAAAAAAAGAAAGTTTTAAAAAAGAACTTAGGAGAAATTTTAAAGTGGAGAAAAATAAGCTTGGAATATATCTTCAAGCTTATTCCCATTCAATTTTGCCTTTCAGGGGCACCTGGGTGACTCAGTGGGTTAATTAACATCTGCGTGAGGCTCAGGTTATGATCTTAAGGTCCTGGAATGAAGCCCCATGTCTGGCTCCCTGCTCTGTGGACAGTCTGTTTCTCCCTCTCCCTCTGCCTCTCATCTCACCCTGCTCGTGCACTCTCTCTCTCTCACTCTCTTGCTCTGTCAGGGATACCCTCTTTCTCAAATAAGTAAATAACATTTTCTTAAAAAGATAAAATTTTGCCTTTCAATCCAGTCTCTAATTGTCTGACAAATTGCAATTCAGGTGATGTTTGAATGTCATCAATCTGGGACAAAATATTTCCTTCCATTTCTAAGGTGGGCAGTCTGAACCCTAGAGAAATATATACAATTTCCTCGACTCTTTCCCATGTGCTGCTGTTGAGAAGCTCAGTGGTGAGAGTGTCCTCTGCAGGCCATAATTAAAGATAACAGAAGCTACTATGGAGCTCTCCTTGGTACTGACAATGGAAAAAGGCCAATAAGAGTTGGAGGGGGTGTGCTTTGATCTTCAGGGACCTGGTGGACTGGTCATTCAATTTCCTTTTTTGCTTCTCTTTTCTTTACTTTCTTTTTTTGAGGTGGAGAGGTGGTTTTGATTTTATTTTCTGTCATATTTTCTCAGTCTAATTTTACAACATTTCTCTTGGGTTTTTCATTTTTGCTATATATATTCTTTGTAATTTCTGCTGGCTTTTTCTGTTATGGAAATGTGACCTTAAAGAAGCCCATTCACTTTCACTAATGCAATATATTTTCTTATTTTTCTGATGATAATTATATTTATGCTCTAAATTATATTTAAGAACTTGGACTATTATCAGATTATTCTTAATTCGAATTGCAGAGCCACAGTCCCTAGTTCTGTGATTGAACTTAAGAGACTCACCTAATTTCCTTAAGTCTTACTTTTCTCACATGGAAATTTAATAACAGTAATTCCTCCAGTGTTTATTAAACTGAATTAAACAAAGGGCATACTGTCTTGAATCTATTTATGTTTGTGTGTGTGTGTGTGTGTGTGTGTGTGCATATATGAAGACTGGAAGGGCTGGGGAGAAGGTGAGGATAAAGGCAAATAGACAATAAACAAATCAAATATTAATAATAATAACAAATAAATAAAAAATATATGTAAACAAAACTTATATCTCATTGGGTTAATCTTTTTATTATTTTTGATGGTGGGTCTTGTCTAAACCGGGTTCCTACTTTGTGGCAAGGTAGATTATAGGGTTTATTTCTTGGAATTGTCACTTAAAAAAGAAGGAAGGGCTTACACTGGAATCCAGGAACAATGTTACATATCCTTCTTTTTTTCAAGTGGACAAAAAAAAATTATGTGAAACACAATACATACAAGTTCTGCTCCTACAAAGTGATTTCCCCTGAGAATTTTCTCATATAATAAGATTTTTAATGTGTTTGTATTTTTCAAGAATCAGAAGTACCTATTTTATAAAAGAGTACAAAAAAAGTTTACAAAAACCCTTTTTCTCCTGTTGTGCAATTTGTTGACCCTAATCTCTTCATTGATACTTAATTCTCCACATACTGAACATGAACTTCTTTTTACTGAAGATGGTTTTTAAATAAATCTTAATATTCATGGTTGAAATACTGTATTGATTTCATGTTAAAACACAATATTTTCCATTAAAGGAACTCTGCAATGAAGTTAACAACAGTTATTGAAAATATATTTATTTTGGTCATATTTATGACTTTTAGTCCAAAGTTTAGTTTTGCCTCAAAATTAACTACTCCTGTGCACAAACTCAATTATTATTTACAATATTTCTTACTGAATTTGTTCTTAAAATTTTAAGTCCTGTTTCTCATATTTAACTGCTTTACATAATAAACTTAAAAGCAAAATTATACAATCAAAATAAAAACTAAAATGCTTTGACACATTGATGGCATTAAAAGTAGGTACTACAGCCAACAAATGTTTATTAAAAGTCTGCTAGGGTCCACATATTGTTATAGATATTTTACAGGATCCATTTCATGCAGTCCTTATACTCTGTTCACTCATTTCATTTCTATAATATACTCAAGGGTAGTGATTACTGTAAAATCAAAGAGTGAAAATACTGATTTTGATTTGTTATTCACTTTTTAAGAATAACTCAAGAGTTATCATATTATAAAATTAGTACTGTATTTTCCTTAATGTGGCCAAAATTTATTGTATCAATTATGAGAGTCAGAACTTTTAATAGCAAAGGATGCTGAAGTATCAGAGGCTTAACATAATTACAGTCTACTTCTCAAAGTCATTTTTTGTCTAATGTTAGTATAGTCACACCTATTTTGTTAAGGGAACAGTTTACACAATATATATTTTTCCATTGTTTATTTTCAACCTATTTGTGTGTGTGTGTGTGTGTGTGTGTGTGTGTGTGTGTTTTAACTCAAAATGCAATTCTTATAGACAGGTCTATAAATTGGATCTTCCCCCCCAAGCCCCATTCTATTAATCTCTACTTTTTGAATTGAGTGTGTTATCCGCTCACATACAATATAATTACTGATAAGGAAGAGTTTCCTTTTGTTGTTTTGTTATGTGTTGTCTACATGTCATGTCTTTTTTTTCTTCCTTTATTCTTTCATTGCTGCCTTATCTTGTGTCAAATAGATACTTCTTGTTTTACCATTTTATTTTTTGTTGTTGTTCCTTTCACTAAATTCTTTAAGTTATTTTCTTAATGGTTGCCCTGGAATTATAGTTAGCTTCGTGAGACGACCTAGGTTGGATTAATACTAAAGATTTTTATAGCATTCAGAAACTTTACTCCAAGTTAGCTCCAGTTCTTCCTCCAATCCTTCCAGTCCCTCCACCACATTTTGTGCTATTATTGAGATGAGAATTACAGGTTTATACATTTTATTATTTTTTTTTGCAGATTTATTTATTATATGTAAATTTATTTATTTATATGACAAAGAGAGAGAGCGCACACAAGCAGGGGAAGCGGCAGACAGAGGAAAAGGGAGAAGCAGGCTCCCTGATGAGCAGAGAGCCTGATGTGGGGCTGGATCCCAGGACCATGGGATCATGACCTGAGCCGAAGGCAGAGATTTAACTGACTGAGCCACCCAGATGTCCTTCATTTCATCCTTTAGTATTTTTCATAGGGAAGGTATTCTAGTGACAAAATTTCTCAGGTGTTATCTGGAAATATCTTCCTTTGTTCTACTTACTTAATTTCTACTGTCTAGAATTTCTACCTAGAATTCTCATTTGGCAGTGTCTCTCTCTCTTTCTCTCTCTCTCTCTTTTCTCTTCCATTCATGACTGGATATTCCACCCCACTGGCTCCTGGCCTGCATGGTTTCTGATGGAAAGGCAGGATTCTTAAGGAGGATGCCTCATTACATATGAGGCATATGTAATGCCTATCTACTGCTATCAAGATTCTGTCTTTGTCTTTCTCTTCTGAAAGTTAGATTATGCTGTCTCCAGATACAGATCTATTTGAGTTTATCATACTTGGAATTCGCTGAGCTTATTCTAAGCGCCTAAAAATGTTTAGCTATTTATAATTGTATTGGTTTTCAAAAGCAGCTATAACAATTGACCACAAACCTAGTGGGTTAAAATTTTTAGACTTGTTGCCTTAGAGCGCTGGAATTCAGAAGACTGAAAAGGCTTCCACTGGGCTAAAATTAAGGTGTCAGTAAATTTGTGTTCCTTCTGGAGTTTCAAAGAGAGATTTCATCTCCTTGCCTTTTTTAGCTTATAATTATTTTGGATTCACTTGGAAAATTCAAGATAATTTCATTACAAGACCTTTACCTTAATTGCGTCCATCAAGTTTCTTCTGGAATGTAAGTTAACACAGTCACAAATTGTAAGGATTAGGAGGTGGGCATATTAGGGGAGCCATTTTTATTGAGTATAGTTGACGCACAATGTTACATTAGTTTCACGTGAACAACATTGTGTATTGACAAGTCAATAAGTTTTGTTATGCTCACAAAAAGTATAGCTGCCCTCTGTTACCATATACTATTACAATATAATTGACTATATTCCCTATGCTATTCCCTCTTTTCCCGTGACTTATTCATTCCATAACTGGAAAGCTATATCTCTCATTCCCCTTCATCCATCTTGCCCATCTCCCCTACCCTTCAAGAGCCATTTCTAAAACTACTGAAACAATTATATCTAAGCTAATACTATCTCCCCAAATGACTCAAAACTTTTGTACCTAAAATTTATCTTGCAAACAGTTTTGTGATAGGTAGAAAAGAAATCCTCACTGAAAAATCACGTGGTAGACTGAAATCTCAATATTTTCATTTGTTCATTAACCATGTTGCTATTATTAGACTTAGATCAGGTTTCTGTAAAAAATGGATAGTAGTCACACTTTTAATCCACAATATATCTCTCATTGAATTTTATTACTCAGAATACAGCATCTTTATAGTTCTTGAAACTTGTTTCTAAAAATTATTTCTAAAAAATATTGAAAATATTATTGTAACTTCCACTTATTTGATTAAATTCAGGACTCCCTAGAAAAATTTCCAAGGGGAGTGAGGGTAACTTTTAATCTTTGAAACAAACAGTTGTCCAAAATTATTTTCCCCCTTTTTTGTAGACATGAATATTTAGATTAAAAACAATAATTCATTAATCTTTAATTTTTAATTTTTTTTATTTATTTGACAGACAGAGATAACAAGTAGGCAGAGAGGCAGGCAGAGAGAGGGAGGGAAGCAGGCTGCCTGCTCAGCAGAGAGCCCGATGTGGGGCTCGATCCTAGGACCCTGAGATCATGACCTGAGCCAAAGGCAGAGGCTTTAACCCACTGAGCCACCCAGGTGCCCCCCCAGTTCATTAATCTTAATGGCATTTTTCATGAGCTAAAACATATCTTAGAAGGGAAGAAGTATAATTTTCCAGATTGTTCACCCATTCATTGGATTCATAAATATTTTGGGACATTTACAGTTTCCAAGATACTATCGTAGATATGGGATGTACAACAGCTATACATGTAGGGTGAATAGCAACAATATCACACATATATGAAGCTTATTTTTATCAATAACTGAAGCTTAATTTAATCTTAGGTCTAAATGGTATAGGATGTTTTTCTATTATAAAGTTCATACTATTGAGATTGAGGCAACTAAAGAGAACAGTTCAATATTTATCAGCAAGTCCAGAGTGGGAGGACGGGGAGGAAAGGCATCTCAAACTGAATGAATAATAACTGCAATTGCACTGAGCCATGAAAGTGCAAGTATGTCCTTGAAGTTTCTTATGATCAATCATGTTTAGAGCATGGGGTGCATGGGAATTGAGAGTGCAAAATTTAGAAAGCTAGAGTGACTCTGGCTCTCCCTTTCAGCTTCCCTATCTAAATTCGGGCAATAGGATTTTTTCCTCTTATCTTTGCTTTTTTTTTTTTTTTCATAAGTTGTAGTCAGAATTCTTAGCTGGCTTTTTTTTTAAGATTTTATTTATTTATTTGACAGACAGACATCACAAATAGGCAGAGAAGCAGGCAGAGAGAGAGGAGGAAGCAGGCTCGATGCAGGGCTCTATCCCAGGACCCTGGGATCATGACCTGAGCAAAGGCAGAGGCTTTAAACCACTGAGCCACCCAGATTGCCCTCTTAGTTGGCTTTTTTGAATTTTCAACTCTTGTCATCATAATTGTCCATGGGGTCCAGCAAGCCCAAGACTTCCTATAGTGACAACCAGAGGCCTCAAAAGGCATTCCAGTCAATCAAATCTGACATCTTCAGACCAATACCCTGAGTGCTCATCCTTATTCATTCAGTAACATAATAATAATTTAATGAGTGTCCTTTATTCAAATATTGAAGTTGGAAACTCAAAAGACATAATTCCTCCTAACATTAGTATAGTCAGTTAGTTGGTTTTATGTAATTAATATCACAGCAAATATTACCAAGGAGAATTTTACAAAATGCTCTGAAAGTAGATTGTAAGAGAAGCTACTTAATCAGGAGGAGGCAGTGAGTAATTGAGCAAAGGATGAAGAGCAATAGAAAGTTGTCCATGCTTAAAAAAAAATAAAAAAATTCAACTGAGAAATGAAAGTGAAAATGAGAAACAAAGGGAGTAACAAATGAGAAAATAAGAAACAAAGGGAGTTCTAGACAAAGGAAAGCAATGTAATAAAATGTCCTCAGGTGACGACCTGAAAGACTATGTGTCTGGGACCAGTGAACTAGAGAAATCATGACATTTGGGTAGCAGATTTCTAATGCAATGTCTTCCTCTTCCATGTATGCAAATTCACACTATCTCTGATGGACAGCTCAAAGAATCTCCTTCATAATCACATGTTCTCTGTCCTCTGTACCCCAACATGTTCTGGTTCTTTGAATTTCTAAAACCATTTTCGTCCATATTACTCATTCCAAAATACTCACAGATACAGACTCATATTTTCACTCATCTGTCTTCACTACATCTGGTTTTCCACTAAGATGGTCCCCAGAGAGTTCTGATCATGTCTCACATTTTTATTCATTGACTTTAGCATGTGGCACATACTGCAATTTGTAAGCCCTGAATTATCAACTAACACTGGCCAAATTTGTGGATTGTCATAAAGCAATGAGTCTAGGATTTACGTATGATTCAATTGATTAATCTTCCAAGGAGTACTTATTGAGCACTCTCTCTGTGTTAAGCATTATGCTAAGCACTGGGGATGCAATGATGAATTCTGTACTCACCAAGCAAAAGGTATTAGAAATATATTAACCTGACAGTAAAAAGGAGAGAGGACAGAGACACAATCAAAGACAGACCACAAATGGCTGGCCTTACTTTAAAGTTGGTAAGATGTATCCCCATTTCTCATGAACACATGCCTGGAGTTCAGTGATCTCTATACTTCTCATGGAGCAAGGAACCTGCAGGCAGGAATAGCAAAGTAACAGCTGGGGCTCACTGTCTTTTCCCTTATGTACTTGAAGAGCCATATCAATAGAAGTCTTTTATCTTTCAACATATGTCTATTTTGTATTGACTCTGTGCAAAGAGATAAGGATAAAACTGGGAAGAGAAAAGGCAAAATATCCTCCCGTCATGAGCTTGCACTCTGGTGGAGACAATATGTTGGTGTGCACTTGTTTAACTGATGCACATCCTGTTACTCATCTTGTCATTAGGCCTACACCAAATGACTAAGGATAAATCTTAAGGCATGCATTGATCGTCCCTAATTTTGTCCAAGAACTAGATTCAGCATTTTGCTTCCTTCTGAAAAGCTTTCAATACTGTCAAGTAGTTTCACATTGTGATGGAATGAGTGAGTTTAAGATCCTCAAATCTCAAACTCAGAATGTCACAGTGCCTAGAGCTTGAGATTCAAGCTCCTCCCTTGGGGATTTTCTCGGTGAACTGACTGCAGTTTTGTGTCCCTCAAAAACAGCTTTTCTGCCCACTTGCAAGGACTATGGTTTGTAGATTTTGTAATTTTTCTGAAGAGAAACCTCAGAATCGTTATAACATCGCGTTACCAATCCTGCATTGGCCTTTCCCACACACTTCTAGAAGTCACAAGCAAATACATCAGTCTAAGTAAACCTTGCTAAATATGTCATTGCTTGTGGGATGCCACAAAGCTAATTTCAAAGTAAAATATGGTAAAGGGATTTTCTTTCTCTCTGAGCAATGGCACAAGAAGAGAACTGGGTACATAAGTGGAAATCCTAAGTATGGGTCATCAAATCCTATAAAAGTGAGTAGCCCCACACTATGTGGATTCTACCCCTCCATTCAGGCTATTTCTTTTTTTTTTTTTTTTTTTTTTTTCTTTCTTTCTTTCTTTCTTTCTTCTTTTTTTTTTTTTTTAAGTAGGCTCCACACCCAGTGTGGAGCCCAACATGGGGCTTAAACTCACAACCATGAGATTAAAACGTGAGCTGAGATCAAGAGTCCTAACCTGACATACTGAGCAACCCAGGTGCCCCTCAATTCAGGCTATTACACAGAACATATCAGGTATTGAAGTTATGAGTCTTGTGGTTTCAGAAATTCCCATGACTATGCCAGGTCGACAAATTTGCTTAAATAACTGAAATCATCTGATAACAACACTCAGAATCAGCAGAGCCTCCTATCCCCAGTGACCTAGTTTTTTCAATTCACACTAACTTTGATTCCTCATTACCTTGACTCTTATTTTTGCATTGCATTTTTGCATTCTCTTTGCATCCCTAAATAACAACTTCTTGTTGATCTCAGACAGTCTGTGGGGGTACTCCTCTTCATTTATCTGATCATCAAGTAGCTACTGAATGCTGGGGTAAATGAGGTGGAAAAGAGAGTCAGTGACATAGGAGACAAGATGATGGAATGGAAGGATACTGAGGAAAAGAGAGAAAAACAACTAATGGACCATATTGGGAGGCTTCAAGAAATCAGTGATCCCATAAAGCAGAACAATATTAGAATTATTGGGTCCCAGAGGAAGAAGAAAGAGAGAGAGAGAGTAACAGAAGGTATATGTGAACAAATCATACCTCAGAACACCCCTAATCTGGGGAAGGAAACAGGCATTCAAGTCCAAGAGATAGGGAGAATGACTCCCAAAGTCAATAAAAATAAATCAACACCTTAACATGTAATAGTGAAGATAGCAAATTTCAGAGATAAATTGAAAATCCTGAAAACATCTTGAGGCAAGAGCTCCTTAGCCTATGATGGTAGAAATATTAGAATGGTAGCAGACCTATCCACAGAGAGCTGGCAGGCCAGAAAGGATGGCATGATATATTCAGGGTACTAAATGAGAAAAACATGCAGCCAAGAATACTTTATCCAGCAAGGCTGTCATTCAGAATGGAAGGAGAGAAAAAGAACTTCCAGGACAAACAGAAACTAAAAGAATTTGTGATCACTAAACCAATCCTGCAAGAAATATTAAAGGGGATCCTGTAAGAGAGAACCCAAAAGTAACATAGACTAGAAAGACATAGAGACAATCTATAGGAACGGGGACTTGACAGGTAATAAAATGACACTAGTGATCTTTCAATCACTAGTCTCAATGTAAACAGGCTAAATGCTCCAATCAAAAGACACAGGGTATCAGATTGGATAAAAATGCAAGACCCATCCATATGCTGTCTACAAGAGACTCATTTAGACCCAAAGACACTTCCAGATTGAAAGTGAAAGGATGGAGAACAATGTATCATAGGAAAACTGGAGAATAGGAATTAGTAATAGGAAATTATAGGAAAACTGGAGTAGCAGTTCTCCTACCAGACAAATTAGATTTTAAACCAAAGACTGCAATGAGGGATGAAAAGAGACACTATATAATCCTTAAGAGGTCTATCTAACAATTATAAATAATTATAAATAATTATACTCCTAACTTGGGAGCAACCAACTATATAAACCAATTAATAACAAAATTAAAGAAACACATTGATGATGATACAATAATAGTAGGGGACTTCCACAACCAACTCAAAGCAATGGACAGAACATCTAAGGAGAAGATTAACAAGGAAACAAGGGCTTTGAAGGACACATTGAACCAGATGGACTTCACAGATATATACAGAACATATGCAACAGAATACACATTCTTCTGGAGTGCTCATGGAACATTCCCCAGAATAGATCACATACTGGGTCACAAATTAGGTCTCAATTGGTACCAAAAGATTGGGATCATTCTCAACATATTTTCAGACCATAATGCTTTGAAACTGGAATTCACTCACAAGAGGAAATTTGTAAAGAACTCAAGTTCTTGGAGGTTAAAGAGCATCCTACTAAAGAATGAATAGCTCAACCAGGAAATTAAAGAAGAATTTTTAAAAATCATGGAAACAAATGAAAATGAAAACACAACTGTTCAAAACCTTTGGAATACAGCAAAGACAGTCTTGGGAGGGATGTACATAGCAATACAAGTCATTCTCAAAAAATTTAAAAAGTCAAATGCACAAGCTAAACTTATACCTAAAGGTGCTGGAGAAAGAACAGAGGGGGAAAAAAAGCCCAAATAAAGCAGAAGAAGGGAAAAAATAAATATTAGAGCAGAGATCAATGAAACAGAAATCAAAGAGCAATAGAACAGATCAATGAAACTGGAAACTGGTTATCTGAAGTAATTAATAAGATCAATAAACCCATAGCCAGACTTATCAAAAGGAAAAGATAAAGGGCCTAAATTAATAAAATCATGAATGAAAGAGGAGAGAACATGACCAACACCAGGGAAATACAAACAATTTTAGGAATACATTATGAGCAACTATATGCCAACAATTAGGCAATCTGAAAGAGATGGACGCATTCCTGGAAACACATAAACTACAAAAACTGAAGCAGGAAGAAATAGGAAACTTGAACAGACCTATAACTAGGAAAGAAATGGAAGCAATAATCAAAGATCTCCCTAAAATTAAGAGTCTAGAGATGGGTGGCTTCCCAAGGGAATTCTACGAGTTGAAAACTAATACCTATTTTTCTGAAGCTGTTTCAAAAAATAAAAACGGAGGAAAAACTACCAAACTCATTCTATGAGGCCAGCATTACCTTGATACCCAAACCAGACAAAGATCCCACCACAAAGGAGAATTATAAACCAATATCCCTGATGAACTTGGATGTCAAAATTGTCACCAAGATTCTAGCTAATAGGATCCAACAGTACATTAAAAGGATTATTCACCACAACCAAGTGGGATTTATTCTTGGGCTGCAAGGGATTCAACTTTCACAAATCTATCAATGTAATACATCACATTAATAAAAGAAAAGACAAGAACCATATGATCCTCCCAATAGAAGCAGAAAAAAGCCTTTGAAAAAATTCAGCATCCTTTCCTGATTAAAACTTTCCACAGTGTTAGGATAGAGGGAACATACCTTACTATCATAGAAGCTATATATGAAAAGCCCACAGTGAATATCTATGGGGAAAAACTGAGGGCTTTTCCGATGTCAGGAACATAATAGGGATTTCCACTATCACTACATTGTTCAAGATAGTACCAGAAGTCCTAGTCTCAGAAATCAGATAACAAAAAGGAATAAAAGGCATTCAAATTGGCAAAGAAGTCAAACTCACTCTTCACAGATGATATGATACTTTATGTGGAAAACCCAAAAGACCCAACCCCCAAATTGCTAGAACTCATACAAGAATTCAGCAACATTGCAGGATATAAAACAATGCACAGAAATAGGTTGCATTTCTATACCTTAACAGTGAGATAGAAGAAAGAGAAATTAAGGAGTCAATCCCATTTACAATTGCGCCAAAAACCATAAGATACTGATAAATAGACCCAACCAAAGAGGTAAAGGATCTGTACTCTAAAAACTACAATTTCATAAGAACACTTATGAAAGAAATAAAGGAAGATACAAAGAAATAGAAAAATAGAAAAATATTCCATGCTTGTGGATTGGGAGAATAAATATTGTTAAAATGTCTATGCTACCCAGATCAATTTGCACATTCAATGTAAACCCTATCAAAATACCATCAACTTTTTTTCTCAGAAATGGAACAAATAATCTTAAAATTTGTATGGAACCAGAAAATCTGAATGGCCAGAGAAATGTTGAAAAAGAAAACCAAAACTAGTGGCATCACAATGCCAGACTTCAAGCTATAATACAAGTTGTAATTATCAAGACAGTAAGGTATTGACACAAAACATATATCAATAGAACAGAAATTGACCCTCAACTCTGTGATTAACTAATCTTTGACAAAGCAGGAAGGAATATCCAATGGAAAAAGGACAGTCTCTTCAATAAATGGTGCTGTGAAAATTGGACAACCACATGTGGAAGAAAGAAACTGGACCGTTTTCTCACACCTTACAAAATGATAAACTCAAAATGAATGAAAGACAAGAATGTGAGACAGGAACCCATCAAAATTCTCAAGGAAAAACAGGGAGCAACCCCTTCAATTTAAGCCACAGCAACTTCTTTCACAAGTTTCCAAAGGCAAAAATGAACTACTGGGACTTCATCAAGATAAAAACCTTCTGCGCAGCAAAGGAAACAGTCAACAAAACTAAAAGGCAACCTGTGGAATGGACGATATTTGCAAATGACATACCAGATAAAGGACTAGAATCCATTTTCTATGAAGAATTTATCAAATGCAACACCCCAAAACAAATAATCTAGTCAAGAAATGGGCAGAAGACATAAACAGACATTTCTCCAAAGAAGACATACAAATGAACAACAGACACATGAAAAAATGTTCCACATCCCTTGGCATCAGGGAAATACGGATCACAACCACAAGGATACACCACCTCACACCAGTCAGAATGGCTAAAATTAATAGGACAGTAAACAACAAATGTTGGCAAGGATATGGAGAAAGGGGAACCCTCTTACGCGGTTGGTGGGAATGCAAGCTGGTGTAGCCAGTCTGGAAAACAGTATGGAGGTTCTTCAAGAAGTTAAAAATAGAGCTACCCTATGACCCAGCAATTGCACTAATAAGTACTTACCCCAAAGAGACAAATGTAGTGATCTGAAGGGGCACCTGCACCACAGTGTTTATAGCAGCAATGTCCACAATAGCCAAACTGTGGAAAGAGCCCAGATGTCCATCGATAGATGAATGGATAAAGATGTGGTATCTATATATACAATGGAATATTACTCAGTCATCAGAAAGGATGAATACCTACCATTTACGTCAACTTAAATGGAACTAGAGGGTATTATGCTGAATGAAATAAGTCAATCAGAGAAAGACAAATATTATATAGCTTCACTCATATGTGGAATATAAGAAATAGCACAGAGCATCATAGGGGAAGGGAGGGAAAACTGAATGGGAAGTCATCAAGAGGGAGAAAAACCATGAAAGACTCGTAACTATAGGAAACACACTAGGGTTGCTGGAAAGGAAGTGGGTGGGGGTATGGGGTAACTGGGTGATAGGTATTGAAGAAGGCACATGATGTGACGGGCACTGGGTGTTATATGCAACTGATGAATTATTGAACACACTACATCTGAAACTAATGACTTACTATATATTGGCTAATTGAATTTAAATATAAATAAAATAATAAATAAATAAAACCACTTATCTGTACTTTTAAAAAAAGAATATTCTCTATTGTGAACATAAAGAGTGATTCTGAATTTGATTGTTTAGCTGGCAATTGTTTTCATTGCCCTTCCTTTAATCTTTATTCAATGCCCTCATAGTAATTGCTAGAATAATAAAATAATGTTGTAATAAAGTCTCCTCTTTGGAGTACCTTTAAACCTAATAATAAAATAAAACCAGGCAACAAAAAAATTTAGAAAATGATCAATTCATAATGAACTTGAGAGTTTTTCACATTTTTCTTCAATTACTGTCTTTAGGCATACTCTGTCAGATCTCATTCTATTGTCTTTTAATGTAAACTTGGATAGGATTCATACATCACCAGCCACAACTAAGTTATTAAGTAGTAAGTTACTAAGTAATTCAGCTTGGTTTATTTTTTCCTATTTACCCCAACTTCTTTTTGTTTTGTTTTGTTTGTAAAGAATTTGTTTGGGGTGCCTGGGTGGCTCAGTGGGTTAAAACCTCTGCCTTCAGCTCAGGTCATGATATCAGGGTCCTGGGATCGAGTCCCACATCAGGCTCTCTGCTCAGCGGAGAGCCTGCTTCCCCCTCTCTCTCTGCCTGCCTCTCTGCCCACCTGTGATCTCTGTCAAATAAATAAATAAAATATTAAGAAAAATATTTTATTTATTATAAACAAATTTATAATAAATAAGTAATAAAATCTTTTTTAAAAAAGATTTTATTATTTATTTGACAGAGAGAGAGAGAGAAAACTCAAGCAGGTGGAACAGTAGGCAGAAGCAGGGGGAGAAGCAGTCACCCACTGACCAGAGAACCCAGTCATGAGGCTCAGTCCCAGGACCTTTGGGATCATGACCCAAGCCAAAGGAAGATGCTTAACCAACTGATCCACGCAGGTGCCCTCCCAACTTCTTATTTTGAAAAATTTCAAACCTTTATAAAATTTGAGAGAAGAGGACAATGAGCACATTAATACTCTATATTTATATTCACTAATCATTGATATGTTCCTATATTTGTTTTTTCCTTCTCTCTAAATAAGAAAAAAAGAGAGACATATTTTTCCAGCACTATTTTAAAGTTACAGTATGTTACTCTAAGTACTTTCATTTATATTTTCTTAAAACAAAAACATTCTCATATAATATCATTTCAAAGCCAAGGAAGTTACTGTTATTTAATATATAGTTCATAATATTATCCAAGTTAACTATTTTCAAGTTTTCCAAAAAATCCTTTTTTTTTTTTTTTAACATGTCATTTATCCATTGAGAGAGAGAGAGAGAGCACAAGCAGGGGAAGGGGCAGAGGGAGAGGGAGAAGCAGCCTCCTTACCTGAAAGAAATCTCAATGTGGGGCTCAATCCCAGGATCTTAAGATCAAGATCTGAGCTGAAGGCAGATGCCCTAACCCTCTGAGCCACCCAGGTGCTCCAAAGTTTTTGTTGTTGTTGTTGTTGTTTGTTTTTGTTAAATTCAGGATCCAAACAAAGCTATGCAAGTTTCTATGATGACCAATATTTTTAAAATAAAAATAAACAAAATAATTATTTATAAACTAGAAGCTCTAATTTTTAAACAAAAAGGATAGAGAGTTAAAGTAGGGTGTCCAGCTCTAGGATCTATGCAACTATGAATCTAATGTTATGCATATCTCAAATGGATATTCTTTTTAATTCAGAAGACAGTATATTTTACTTGCAAGAATATGCACCATCTCAAACATGATTAATAAATTCTTAGGAAAGAAAGAGAAACTTCATTTATAGTAACACATACCCTTTTAGATTAACATCAAGCTGAAACAACAAATCACAATGAATTACTTGTAAGAAAAAATTTATTCACTAATATTTTAGATTTTAAAATAATTTTATATTACAATGCCCTGATTTTCAAAACTCACATACTGAATAAATCAGAGGACTTATTTTTTAACCTTTTTATTTTGAAATAATTATAGATACACAAGAAGTTAAAGAGATAGTACAGAGAACTGCGATATAGCTATTGACAGTTTATTCTGATAGGGAAAAAGATGGCTGACCAAACCAGCAAGGGAATTCCAGTCCCTGTCTTAAAGCCCTTCAGGGTTCTTCTTTTCTACCCCATTTCCCATGCACACCAGAAGTACCAAGTATGTGGAAGTAGAAGGGTATAAATCCCCCTCCCTGCTTGTGCTTGGGGCTCAGACCTTTGGAGAACAACCTCCTCTGAGTCCACTGGTGTTAAATAAACTCTGATCCTACAAAGTCCCAGAGTGCTGCTTGGTTCTTCCACCAGGATCCAGTCCAGGTTCCACAACTGCATTATTTATATCTTATGTAAATTTAGTACAATATCAAAACCAGGGAATGGACTTCAGTATGAACTGTGTGTATAATCCTATTTCACCTTCTCCTATGTGGTGATTTGTTAAACTACCACCACATTTAAGACACAGAACTATTATATAACTACAAAGATACCCTTTGTGTTATTCATCTCTCAAAGATTTTATTTATTTATTTGAGAGGGAGAGTTTGAGAGGGAAGGTCAGAGGGAGAAACAGCCTCCCCAGTGAGCGGGGAACCCAATGTGGGACTTGATCTTGGATCTCTGGGATCATGACCTGAGCCAGACAGTTGCTTAATGGACTGAACCACCCAGGTGCCCCTGTGTTACTCTCTTAATAGTCACCCTTACTCCATCCCCTTCCATTGTACACCCATTTTGGTTTTGTGTTACCTGTTTATGCCTAAGTGCAAGTTGTGTTTATATTTTATGGTTTTTAATCATTTCAGTTGTTTAACAGTGAAAATTAGTATTTTCTATCTGCTTACATGTTCAGTTAAAAAAATAAATTTCAATAAGAATTATTTACAAATATTCTTAAGGTTGCAAATATTCCAAAATTTTCATTCACAAATTGATTTTCTGAAGCTATAAGGACCAAAATTATCTCAAGTAATTCACAGACAGGCATATTTTCTACCATAATGAACAACTTTGGATTAAGGCAATAAATTCATTGGATTTATAACATTCAGCAATTATAAACAAAATTGTCTAGGTCATTAATTGGAAAATATAAATAAGGACTATCTAAATCTAAATTTCATCCATATATTCCAATAATCGTCTTTTTTTTAGTTTATCAGCCTTGTTTATATATAAAATTGTCAAATAAATAATGATGCCAAGGAGGTCAAATCAACACCTGCCCCAAAATATCTCTCCCTCTCTTTCATGCACAAAGACACACACACACAAGCACACACACATACACACTTAAACTCATTTAAGCCTCTGCAAGCAGAAAATGAAATACACAGATGTATCATATACATCAGTTGTAAAATTTTCAAATGAAACTCAAGAAGCTACTCACAACATATCTCAATTAACATCTAGCGCTAAAATTTGTCACACAACAGTAAAATTGATCGTTTCAACAGGCTACCTGGAATTTTCAACACTGTTTCAGAAATAATACAGTACAGAAAAGAGAAAAATGCATTTTTTAAAGTAAACCCTTGGCCCATGAATTGAATTGAAAACATTTCAGATGACATAAAGACAATATGTCTGGATCATCATTAAATTTAAAAAGTTTTCATTGTCTGATGATAAATTTACAGATATTGGTAACTCTAGTAAAATATCTGAAGAGGAATAGAAAACATGTTATTTGTTCTAAAACACAAATATATCTATTGAGAATGAATTGCCTGGAGCAGTAATTTGATTAATTTGAAAGAAGTAAGATATAATTGGAAACTTTGTAAGTGTATTGATGGAGCTCAGGAAATGACCCCAAAAAAGCATCTTTTCGTTTTCATTCTGAAATCCTATGACTCAAATACTACGTTTCTTTTTTCAAAGTCTTTCACAGTCATTTCTCTTTTCACAGTCCATATAACAATTGTCCTGTAAATTTAAATTATACATTGAATGATTGTGGTTGGCAAAATTCTAGGATGACCCTCAGTGGGGCACACTCTTACATAATCCCGTCCACAGTGTGTTTGTGGAATGTGTGAATATGATGAACCATCACCCTCATGATTATATCACCTTACATGGCAAAAGGGATTTTAAAGATGGATTAAGTTCCCAAATCTGTTAGCTTTAAAATAAGAAGATTATCAGGCAGAGGGCCTGACCTAGTGAAATTAACCTTTATATCTAAATCAAGTTTAGAGGCAGAGGAAGAAAACGATTCAAAATGCACAAGAAGGACTTGACACTTCATTGCCTGCCACATGGGAAGGGGCTACATGGAAAGGAATGAGGGAAGCCTTCAACTGAAAAGGGGCCCCCAGCTGACAGATAGGAAATAGGCACCTCCATCTTAGAGTTGCAAGGAATTAAATTTTGACAACAAAGATAAACCCAAAGTGGATTTTTCTCCAGAGTCTCCAGACAAAAACCCAGCTTGGATAACATGTTAATTTCAGCCTTGTGATACTTTGAGCAGAGAACTCAGCTGTGCCATGCTGGCATACTTCCCTAATTTATTCTATTGAAATAATTTTCATTGCATTAATAAAAGGAATGAATACAAAATATACAAAAGGGAGCTGGAACATTTTCACAAAGAACAGATTGAAGTGACAGACTTTTTAAGTTGGAAATTCACCTTTGGCAATTTTATTTTGCATTGTAAAGTAAAATAAACAGACCACATATTTTTCAAAATTTTATTCATATGTTTATTATTCATGCTTTATATTTTTAGATTCACTGAAGATAAAAAGTGGCACTCATGTGAAAAGATTCACACCTTCCCTCATCCTGACATAGTCCCTGGGCTGACAGCACTTTGAGCTACTACCACTCTCCTCATAAGTTACAAATGCTACCCATGGAATATTTCTTGCAAAGGAGGATTCAGCCTCAGTTTTTTAAAAAAGAAAATGAAACCAAATGTGAAGTAAGGAATGTATTTCATAATTCTGTGCCACAATGTTCAAACTAATATTCCATAAAATTTTCATCCCATGTTTTTTTCTTAGCCCAAAATCTAAATATAAAATAGCCCCAAGGGAAGCTGGAACTAAGCTTGAAGAGGTAGGGCTTCTATATAGAAAACAGTAACTATAAGAGATAAGAGAGAGCAAATGGGAAAAGGAAACCAATGAAAGTCATGCATCAAAATAATTCGTGAGTAAACAGGCCCTTTGACCTTTATTTAGCTCCTGGATACTCTACATGAGATTATAAATAATGCAAAATTGATTTCTTTTTTTTTTCTTCTTTTTTAAAATTATTTATTTATTTGAGAAAGAGACAGTGAAGGAGAGCATGAGCGGGGAGAAGGTCAGAGGGAGAAGCAGACTCCCCGTGGAGCTGGGACCCCAATGTGGGACTCGATCCCAGGACTCCAGGATCATGACCTGAGCCGAAGGCAGTCGCCTAACCAACTGAGCCACCCAGGCACCCCGCAAAATTGATTTCTACATGCAGTATTGATAATGTGTCATTTTATGAAAAGTGTCATAAAATGTCTAAACCCTTATAATAGTATTTGGAATGAAAGCTTGAAAGGAAAGTGAAATATAATCTATCATGGTATTTCTGGGTAAGGAACTTCGATAATTTAAGAGAAGTTTATGAGATTATTTAATCTATTTTTAAAATTAATTTTGCTGTCTGTATATTAAAATAATTGTTTCCATTGCCTATTTATTACATTATTTATAAACATGGCTATGTGATTTTCATCATTTAAGTACACTTAGGATGGTTTGGTTTAAGATCTACATAGGTGGAGAACCAGGAAATCGCTTTGGGGATTTCCCGAAGTGGGGAGCTTTCTGGATTTGCAGAGTTGCTAATGAATCCCTGTAAAAAGCTTGAGCCTTAAGAACACCTCCAAGGGATGTATCATCATCACTCTAAGTGATCAAGAGCACAAAGTAAAGATACAAAGAAAAGAGGCTCACTAGATTCCCCATTAGAGGCAGACCAAAGGGATTGATATTCAAGGTTTTGAAGAATAAAATAAAATATTTTAAAGTTTACTTTTCCCTTTTTATATTTTTCAAGTAACTTAAAAAAATTAAAATTACCTATATGGCTTGCATTATATTTTTAGCAGATGGTACTGCTCTTGAAACATGGCACAGTCTTATTTTTAAAGGTTCTACTACTGATTAGTTGTTTATGTGTATATGTATGAATGTTCATGTGAGTTTTTGTAATAGTCTATACAGAAGTTTCCTGTCCTAACACCCCAAGTCAGCTAGTATCCATAGCAATGTTACATTCAAAATTGTCTTTCAACCTGATTACTGGCTTCTTAATTATATTTCTGCATAGAAATGGATGGTTGTTTGTTTTTGTTGTTGTTGTTGTTGTTGTTTTTTGTTTGTTTGTTTTTTCATGATTAAAGTCTAAGCTACTTCTAAGGCTGTTGAACCTCATCCAGAGAAGAATCAGGTCTTATCAGGTAATTTTTATGCACACTAAATTTTGAGTCCTCTCACTAATATATTACATTTAAAAGTTTTCAGTGGCCTTGAAATTCTTTTCAGCTAGTAAAGCAAATAAAAATGCAATCTGCCTATGAGAAATAGACGCCTTATATATATGGTTCAGCTTCCAGGGATCCTGCTGGGACACGAATTTGGAAAGGAAGTTTGGTGGGTACATAGTGTCACACTCTCCCCATCTGCCAGTTAAACATGTTTTCTGAATAAATCCCTTCTACTATGGGAAACATTCAGGCACATTCTGAGGCGATTTAAGTTTGGCAATTCCCTTCTAAAGTCCATATAACCCTCCCTTTAAAAGCAAAGTTCTGGATTACATGAGATTTATAAATAAATACACAACAAAATTAACTCGGAAGTAAGTTTACCTGAGGATGAAAATGAATGAGAATCCAACATAATACATGCTTGAATATCTGTGTAATATCTCTCACAAATGTCTCTGGAGAAAGCCCTGAGAATATAATGTTTTGTACTATTTCTCATTTCTTCTACGATTGTCATGTTTGCTTATTCATCAACTCCCTAAGTTCTCAGAAGCAAATTAATAAACAGAATTGCTCCAACAACATCCTCATGGCCCTTGAGTGCTGACTACATTTAATAATCTGTTTCATAGATCAGAGCCAGCTTTCCCCTCATGTGCTGAGATGATATTAGAAGAGCAGGAAATGCACAATGGCAGAAAATTACACCCTTGTATCCCCGGAGGAAATATTGATCTGATATATAATCTTGAGATAGATATTTGATGGCTAATCAAGTATGAAACTTCACTACTTCCATCAACCAAATCTAAGCGCAGAATTTCAGCTTTCATCTCTTCCCTGTGCTTGAATCATATTCAATATTGATTTGCTACATAAAGCAATAAAATTGGATCATCTAATACTAAATCCTACTAATAATATTCCTTAATATTTATTATGTAGTCATTTATCCAGAAATAAAGATCCTATAAGAATGGCTTGCTTCCAAGAAAATAACTCTAGCTACAATATTATTAAATAGATCATATGTGGTTAATTGCTAATTTACAATAGTAGAATATTCAAAGATTTTTCAATTGAAGGAACTTAGAAATAAAAGAACTCTGTTATTCTCTCAAATCTTAAGATCTTAATAGAACACTGATCTGATCACAAAATATATCTCTGCTAGGAAGAATTTTAAGGTTACCTCCAATGACCCACACATTTGCATAAGTCCCTCCCCTTGAGCATAGGAGGGACCTATGAATACTAAAAGACTGTATTCCTGATTATGTTACATTATTTAGCAAAAATGAAGGGACAAACTTGGGTTGTTGGAGGAGAGAGGGGTGGGGGATGGGATAACTGCTTGATAAGTGCTTGTTATGAGCACTGGGTATTATATAAGACTGATGAATCACTGACCTCTACCTCTGAAGCTAATAATACATTGTATGTTATGTGTGTATGTAACTTTATGTTATATAATGTATGTAACATCATGTATGATAATTAATTGAATTTAAATTTAAAATACAGAACTTATAAGAATTTTTAAAATATGAAGGGACTTTTAAGATATAATTAAGGTCCCCACTCAGGCGAATTCAATTAATTCAAAAGGAGATAATCTTGCCTGGGCCAGACTTAATCAGACACATTAAAAGAGGGTTCAGGACTTCCCTTAGCTTAGAGACAGGAAGTTAGAGAGACCCTCCCTTTTTCTGTTGCTGGTTTTGAAGAAGCAAACTATGATGAGTTCAGTAACTTTAAGGAGATGAATTCTATCAACAACCACAGAAACTTGGACAAGGACCCCCAGCTCTAACTGCCACCACAGGCCCAGAGGTCACTCTGATTGCAGCCTGAGAGACTGAGTGAGAAGACACCAGCAAACACACTTGAACTTCAAAGTCACAAAAACTATGAGGTAATAAACATACTTTTCTTTAAGTCACTGTGTTTGTGGTAATTTATTATGTAGCAGTAGAAAAGGAAAACAGTATCAAAAGATTTTTTTTAAAAAGAAATCACCTAAAACCTTAAAATAAAACATAAATATTTTATTCAATTTTTCTCCTTCTGATAATCCCTTTTAAATACCTCATATATTTGTTCCAAATCCCTGTGTTTTCAGAAGCTTAAGATAGAATTAGTAGTTTTCCTTCAGACTCTCCACAAACATGGTTTTCAAAGGTAAGGCCCAATAACCCATCAGAGGCAGAAGTTGCCTAGCAACCATCTCCCTCCACCACCCTGGAGCTGCTGAGTGCATCAGTTCTAAGAGCAACTAACTCATGGATCAATAATTAAGACAGAAAATGAAAACCAAAGGAGAAAATGTGAGTGCAGTCCTCTATGAGGTAAAATAGGATCTAAGAGGCAAAATTACCACAAAGGGCCTCTCTTTATTTCCTTTGCTTTGCCGAAACGCATGAATACAAGGACTTGCAAAGAGAAAACTTCATCATTTCCAACCTCACAGATATTGTTGGGCTAACAATAAGGATTCAGCCCAGGCGTTGATGCAGGACTGAAGAGAGCTTCAAAATCATCTAGCCCACCCCACTCCCACTTTACTTGTAGGAGATTAAAAATAAATAATGAAGGAAAAGCAGGAAACAAAGAAAACATTTTAGAAACCAAAAATCAGAGATGGTAAGTGACTAATGCAAGAGTTAGGAGCATAAGCTATTAGAACCATTAACTCCAGATTCAGAGGCTACCGTCTGAAAAATGCTATGGTAGGAAGAAGAGAGGATTTGGAAGAAGGTAAACTGAGTGGGGTTTCCAGTCCTGCCACTTCCTGACTATGTGACCTTGGACAAGTTGCTTGTTTGTTCTGAGTTTTAACGTATTCATCAGCAAAATGTGGATATAATTTTTTATACAGTTTTAGTTTACATGAACAAGTTTATGCAGATAAAATTATCCAAACTTTCATGATATGTGCTAAATACTTATTATTATATTTGCCCTTTTTTTCACCATTGAGTATTAAGATCTCCTTCAGACAGTTGTTTTGCAACTGCTAAAATCCCTGGAGAGGATTCTAGGGAACCCTAGAGCAACATAAAGTCAATGCAACAATAACCATGTATTGGGCACTAGTGACCATTTTGGGAATTCTGGCTCAATCCACAAAATAATTTGAGCATGATACAATTTAATATGCGGTTGACTTTTTGAACAACACAGGTTTGAAGACAGCAGGTCCATTTAAACACAGACTTTTTATTCCTGATAAATACAAGGATACATTTAAATGAATGTATTTTCTTCTCTTCCTTATGATTTTCTTTAAATTTTTTTCCTTCATCTGGCTTTATTGTAAGAATACAGTATGTAACACATACACATACAAAACATGTGTTAATCATTTTATGCTATGGAGAAGTCTCCTGGTCAACAGTTGGCTATTATTAGTTAAAATTTGGGGATTCAAAAGTTATACATGTTTTTTTTGACAATGCAGGGATGGGCACCCATCAGCCCCTCATTATTCAAGGGCCAATTGTATGAAATGAAATGTAAATGTAAAATTAACTGGAGTTAAATATATTTCTCATACCAATGAAGTAACAAAAGATCTTGCTAAAAGGAGTATGACAGCTTTTACTTACTGGTGGATTAAGATGCACATCAAATATATTTGAAGAATATATTTTACCTGATAATGACACATTAGAAGAAGTCTTTACTGTTATAATTACCAATATGATTTTAATGAGAAAACTGCATATAAGATCTTACAAATTTACATTATCAAGTAAACCAAAAAGCTTCATTTGCATATGTTATGTAAACATAGTTTAACTCTTAGCTCATATTTGCATACTGTTTGCAAAAGAAACAATTTGGAGAGATTTAAATCAAAATCTGTTTAAAATTCAACCATTTACATTTCTTGATCTTTATGTGATGCAGCCTCCTTCCAAAGTAACAAAGATTGGTAAGCCTTATGATTCTGCACATTTGCAACAGCTAAATATAAATTTGAGTGTGAAACTTCTTAATGGCAAATCAAAAGAGAAAACATGGAGGCAGCCATTTAGGATCTTTAGAGAAAGCACACAGGTTATTTTTCACCACTTAGATATCAAAGGAATGTTTACTCCTGAGCTCCACTTGCTGTAATTATTTTCTTCCTGTCTGACATTTTAGGGATTAGTTTATTCCTTGAGTATCCTAATAATAGTCATAATTGCCAACATTTGGTAGGGCCTTACCACAAAACTAAGAAAGTTACTAAAATTAATTCATTTAAACCTCACAACAGATAAGGGAGACAATACTATCATTTCCATTTTAATGATGATTAAACGAAGGCACAGAAATAGAGTAAATAGACCAAGGTCATTTAGCTTAATCAGTAATAGTGATAGGATTTTCAACTGACCAATGAGTGAATTTGAAAAATGGTCAGTAATAGTAAAAAGAAAACATCATATTTAAAAAATATATTCACAGGTAATGCCTAACTTGTTTGCTTCCTACTTTCAGCCTTCTCAATGCAAAAGCATTTTTTTTTTTTTTTTTTTTAGCAGTTAAGAAGCAGTTTCAGTTTTCTGGTGCTGAGTAATAAACCATTTCTAAATGTAGGGAAAACAATGACAATGAAATATTTTTCAGAATTCTGTGGGTTGGTTGAGCTTCACTGAGAGGGTTTTTGGTGCCCTATATCACGAGCTGGAGGTACTCACTCACCTACAGTTAGCTGATGGCTGGTGCAGCCTGGAAATTCTAAGATGGCTTCCCTGGCTGTGCTCATTCATGTAAACTCTCCGCATTACTGGTTTGGCTTCTTCACAGCATGGTGACCCCCTAAGTCATTTTTCTTAGCTAGTGGCTGGCATGAAGAGGAAGAAAGCAAAAACTGCCAGTCCTCTTCAGGGCTGGACTCAGGAGTCCCGACTTGCCATTCCCACCGTATTGTTACTCAAAGCCAGTCTGGATTTAAGGAAAAGGCAAAGAGTCTCTACTTCTCAATGGGCAGGAGAGCGAGTATGTACAGGGAACCAACATACTTTTGGTAACCATTTTCTGAGATTCCCTGTCACAGACAAGAGTATATATATTTTTCCATCTCTTTTCATCTGACTGCTATCTTTAAAGTAATGTTTAAAATAATTAAATGTGGAAAACAAACGTAAGACAAAAGAATGGAGGAAGAAAGGAATAAGAGAGTCTATATAGCACAGACACGGATATCTTTTAGGGAAGAATTTAAATGGAGTTTGTAAAAACCCCCAATTTTTTTTAGGTTTATATGAAGTCAAGGGAATATTCTACACAGAGAAGCTTGGATGAAGGCTGCAGGAAAGAAATGACAGTGGAGTTGGGGACTAAAAAACAAAATGGGAGGGAGAGTCCATTCACTATAGGAATGAAAAGCCATGGGAGGGAAAAAGTATAGAAGGCTTTGAATGACAGACTGATGATTTAAAGTTGGCATTTTTGCCTGGAGTCATCCCTGGGCTTACTTTTTTAAATGTAATAGAACGACATAACCAAGGGAGATCAGGAAGAAGCTACTTTTGACTCAGTTGGAGATGTCAGGTTCTTGTCAAATGTTTGATCTCTTTTTGAACATACATTTCCATGGTCTTGAAATGTGATGACAAGAGTTTTGGACAAGCATGTTCATGACACTGCCAAACTGAAATTCCTCTGGTGCAAATGCCTTAGGAAAGCTTCATGCCAAGAGAGAGTTCAAAACATTCTTCAGAGAGTGAAAATCTGCTATCTAATTCTGAAAAGAATCCTATTCCCACTTTTGTTTTGTTTTGTTTTTTTAAGATTTTATTTATTTATTTGAGGGAAAGAGCACAAGTTGGGGGAGGGGCAGAGGGAGAAGCAGATTCACCACTGCTGAGCAGGGAGACCCATGGGGGACTCAGTCCGAGGACCCTGGGATCATGAACTGAGCTGAAGGCAGATGCTTAACTGACTGAGCCAACCAGGCACCCTATTCCTAGTTCTATAAAAATAAAAACCTGTCTCAACAAAATTACATGTGATGCCAATTATCTAACAAATATTGTCAGTTAAATTGATTAAGGTAAAAAATTAATGGCCCATTTCTTTACTAAGATGACCACAGGCTGCATTGCTCTACTCCACTTCCACCCCATACATCACACACTCTCCACAGCTGCACAGGTATGCACCAAACTCAAGAACTTTGATAAAAAGTGGGTTGATTCAGTGGTTTGATGCAATTCTATGTTTGTTATTGACTCAAGAATGAAGTCAGTGATCTGAAATAACTGAAAACAGAGAAACCTGAAGCTTTTGAAATATCACCTGAATTGTCTACGGTTTATTTATATAACAGGCACACACGTATTTCTTATTCTATATCTGGTACAATTCTAAATTATACTTACAAATAGAAAAAAAAACAACCCTTGGAGGAAGATACCCCTCTTACGTCCTTTATACAAGAGAAGAAACTAAGGAACGAAGAGTTGGCAAAATCAGTGCAAAGTCTGAAAGAGCTCATGACAAGACCAGGTTTCAAGTCCACAGATCTGGGCTCCCAGACCTGAGCCCTTCACTGCTACACAACTCATTCTTCAAAGTGTCTTCTCAGTTTCCTCTTTAAAAAAAAAAAAAACACATATGGTATCATTCGCTTATTCAACAAAATTTATTGAGCTCTTACTTTGTGTCAGGCACCATTCTGCGTGATAGAAACATAAGAGCAAACTAAAGATAGCAAAAAGTCACTGTTGTCTTAGAATACATGTTCTAATTGGATGAGACATGGGATAAGTAAGTAATCTTGCCATATGCAAAAATATGGATGAAACCCTAGGACATTTGCTGAATGAAATAAGCCATCCACAGAAGGACAAATATTGCATGATATGACTTACATGGGTACACAGAAGCACAGAGTAGCAAGGTGACTTCCAGGGACCAACATGGGGGCTGGAGGGAGGAAAAATTGGGAAATGTTCAATAGGTATAAAGTTTCAGTAATGCATAATGATTCAGCAATAGAGATCTACTTTTTAGCATTGGGTCATAGTTAATAATACTTTATTAATACTTAAAATCTATTAAAAGAGTATATTTCATGTTAAGTGTTCCTAACACACATACACACAAAGCTATCAAAATAAAGAAAAAAAAAAGTAAACCAATAAATAAACCAGTTCATTTCAGAGCCACATGAGCTTTGTGAAGAACATAAAATAAGATCACGTTATGAGGGGTGGATCCCTTCACGTTAGTTGGTTGCAAAAAGTCTCTTTGTAGAGGTGACAATTTGGTTGAGACCTAAAGAATAAGAAGAAGCCAGACAATCAAATGATCTGGAGAAGAATCTTCCAGGCAGAGAGAACAGCAGGTGTGATGACACTTCAATGAAATGGACCCTGCTGGGCAAGGAGCAAAAAGAAAGGCAGTGTACTTAGAATGGAGAGGGTGAAGGGGTTTGTGATGAAAAAAGGATGGAGACCAGAGCAGGCAATAGACCAAGTTACATCTTGGAAGTAATGATATGGCAGACTGGATATTAGTCTAAGGACACAGATAAACCTCTGGAAGGATTTTAAGTAGGGGCGAACCGTTTGAGGAAATGTATTATTTTACCTGCTCAGTAATAACTGTTAAAAGTCAAGGAGAAAGCAAAGTTTTCAAAGTAAAAGCGTGGCATTCAATTCCTTCCACTGTTAACTTTTAAGATGTTATTTAAAGGATTTATTTTGTCAGAATTATAGCTTAATGGAATGTGGAGGAATAGTTACTAGAGGAATGTCTGTGTCAATGGCTGGTGGTGCCGTAGAAATGTGTCTGACTGCAGTTCAGAGAGACGACGGTTCCGCTTGCTGGGCTCCCTTGGCTCTCCTAAAGAGGCAGGAAATATGGTACATTGTATGCTTCTGCTCCGGGGAGGGAAAGCTTGGGTTCAGGCTCCATCCAGTTCTGCCACATTGTAGCCCTATTCCTTTGGGTATTTGACTTGAACTTTTATGTCTCAACTTAATCTTTGAAGTAGATTTGTAGTAACACCTTTCCAGGATATTCTTTAAAAACAAACAAACAAACAAACAACAACAACAACAAAACCCAAGAGATTGATTGATACAAGAAGGAGAGAGAGCGGGGGCGGTGGGGTGGTGGTGAGGGGTAGGGGGGATGGAAAGACAGTCTGACAGTCTGTTAGTTTGTTTTGGGGTTTTTGGTTCCTTTTTTGACAGTCTGACAGTCTTAAGCAGACTCCGTGAGGAGCAGGAAGCCTAATAAGAGCCTTGATCTCACAACCCTGAGATCGGGACCTGAACCAAAACCAAGAGTTGGACGCTTAACTGCCTGCGCCACACAGATACCCCACAGGATATTCTTATGAAGATTAAAAAAAAAAAATGCCTGGGTGGCTCAGTGGGTTAAAGCCTCTGCCTTCAGCTCAGGTCATGATCCCAGGGTCCTGGAATCGAGCCCCACATCGGACTCTCTGCTCAGCAGGGAGCCTGCTTCCTCTTCTCTCTCTGCCTCCCGTTCTGCCTACTTGTGATCTCTCTCTGTCAAAAACATAAATAAAATCTTTAAAAAAAAATGTTTAAAACAACACCCAACATGTAAAAAGCCTGAATTAGAAGACTATAATAAAAATGACTTGAGAAAACCATTGTCCTGAGAAAGCCAGCATTCATCAAAACCTTTGAAGGGGGTTGTTTCTTTCCTCCCCATCTCCAGGACCAAGTTTCTGATTTTGCTGCGTGAGTTCACTTTTGGACTGTCTTGCCTTCCTAAGAGTCTTGTTCTTATTCTTCAGCTGTCTTCCTTCACTAGACATCACCTTAATCCCTTCATTCCTAGAGCAACTGTTGTAACTATTGATGGGCAACAAAAAATTAACCCTGAACACAGTAGCAGTTCTTTCCTGGGTGCATGGCACTGTACATGTGGTCGGATGGCTCTCTTCAGTCTTGTAGCAATAGCATCGGGAATGCAGCTCCCATATTGCTACAAGCTTCAGAGCAAGAGAGAGCCTGAGGCTCCTGTGCGCTGAGAGGTCAGGCCTGGAAATGGAAACTGCCTGCAACTCTTTTGTCTACATTCCATTTGCCAGGATCCCATCTCGTGGCCCAACCGCAAGGGAGGCTGGGAATGCAGAGGCACACTAACCCTGTCTGCAATGGTCACAAACAGAAGACTGAGATCTTCACTGGCAAAGCCTAAGCACTGTCATGGATTTTTAAAAACAGGGTTATCTACTATTGAAAGAATATAAAAATATAAGTCAGTCTCCCTCAGAGGTAGGATGAGATGTTGTTATGTTAGCTCTGACTTTTTTTTTTTCTGTTTTAACAACCCCTTATTGGAATATAATACTGAAATTTCAACACTTTGCCAACTCAGGTTTCAATGAGGTTTGCTGTGTTTTTCTGGTGCAAATGTGGGCAACTCACAAAATATGCTAATTCAGAATTGAAAAGCCAAAACCTTGGAGATTCACTACAGGGTAATGCTGGAGGTTATTCAGGAACAGAAATACTCCCAAAACTCACCAACTCTAAATATAAAACAAGAAACATATCCATCGACGAATCCAAACAAAATATGTTAAAAACAGTATCATTCTAGATGCATGTAAATGAAGTTATTAAAATGCAAATAAAATGAAGAAGTGATTGTAAAATGAAGAAGTGATCGTGGAATGATGTTAATGTTCACATATTTATACATTGGTTTCTATAATCTACATATATTGTTGCCTTTTTCTCCCCTGCCCATGCCTTTTGCCAATGAAGCTTATGTAGTATTTTTCAAACTACTTCCAAAGTGCATTACTTAACCGAAGAACATTTTTAAAAAATCACATATATATGTATATGTAGTCACAACTTAAGAAAGATGCAGTTGAGATTGGAAAGATGATTAAAGGCTGACAAATGATCCAAGGGGTGAATCAAATTCTATATGAAAAGAGACCAAAAAAGGTGGACTAAATATTTCGGCTTTTCAGTAGGACCAGATGGGCTGACTGTGAAAGAAATTAATATTAACTAACATTTCTACGTTCTTGCAAATTTACAGAGCAGTTTCATGACCTCATGTCAATCCATCCTCAGAATTACAACAGGATGCTCGTGTTCTCCCGGCTTGATGGGCGAGGAAACTAGAAGAACTGAATTGAATTGGGAAAGACAACAGGGGTAGTGATGGGGCATGGCTCTGAACAGGATACTTGTCTTTTAAATCCCAAATTCCTCAATTGTATTATAAACAATTAAGAAAATATGGACTCCTCTCCTTCACCAGAGAGCTCCTTTCTCTAGTTTCTGTTTTCACTGTTATATTGGATAAATTCTTGATGATACCCTGTTTTTTTGTTTGGTACATACTTAAGAAGTCTTGTGACTTTGCAAGACTTCTAAATAACTGATAAGATTGATATCTATTTTTTCCCATTACTTTTATATTCATTGATTTTCATACTTGATGTCTATTCTATAGGTTGTTTTTTTTGTTTGTTTTATTTTTTTTAAAAGATTTTATTTATTTATTTATTTATTTCACAGACAGAGATTACAAGTAGGCAGAGAGGCAGAGAGAGGAGGAAGCAGGCTCCCTGCTGAGCAGACAGCCTGATGCGGGGCTCCATTCCATGACCCTGGGATCATGACCTGAGCCTAAGGCAGAGGCTTTAACCCACTGAGCCACCCAGGTGCTGTTGTTGTTTTTTAACAACAAAATGGTTTTACTATTTTTAGGGTTATGAGATACCCTTAGTATAAAAAATATTAAAAGGGGCAAATCAGAAAAAAACAGAAGCAACTTCAAATACTAGAGAGTATTAGGTATATTATGTTTGATGTGTATTAATTTCCTATCCAGCATATTAAAGATCCTTAATTTTAATTTCTCCTTTGAACATACTCCCATACCAGCATTAATGAACCATGTGGATGTATTAATTCCTGGTGCTTGCTGAGGGTAAGTTGTGCCTAGGGAATTGAAGGTCATCACACAGTGGCCTGAGTCCTAATGCTCCCCCGTATCTGGTCAGTATAATTAGTGTCTTCATGGTTAGTAGTTCAGCATCTAGCCTAAGACATTTACTTTTCCTAAGGCCCAGTATTCGCAGCTTTGCTTCTATAGAAATAGCCACTATAGTTAAGGCCTCTGCCTTTGGCTCAAGTCATGATTTCAGGGTCCTGGGATCCAGCCTGCCTAGGGCTCTCTGCTCATCAGGGAGCCTGCTTCCCCCTCTCTGCCTGCCTCTCTGCCTACTTGTAATCTCTGTCTGTCCAATAAATAAATAAAATCCTTAAAAAAAAAAAAAGAAAAGAAATAGCCACTATATATCTCATCTTTTATAAAGTAAGATGTCTTAAAATGCAATCTCCTTTAAAAAAAAATCATGAGTTAAATTTAACATCTTTTATAACGCAGCAAATATTAGAAGACAACTAATTGCATATAAATAAAAACATAGCAACTTTGGAAATATAGGCTGCATACTACCAAGGGAAAAATCTGTGCTTAATAAAGCACCAACCAAACTTAAATCTTTAATTAAGATTTAAATTTAAGATGTAAGTTTTCATTAATTACTTTGTTCTTCAGAAGTGCACTATATATTTCTTACGGTGTCTGGTTCATGTTTCCCTTATTGGTTTCTTTGATTTCCCATTTCCTTTTTTTAAATATTTATTTATTTACTTGATAGAGAGAGAGAGAAAGAGAGTGGGGAGGGGTGTAGGGATAGATGCAGAGAGAGAGAGAGAATCTTCAGCAGACTCCCTGCTGAGCATGGAGCCCAGACACAGGGCTCAATCCCACGACCCCCAAGATCACAATCACAGCTGAAACCAAGACTCGGGGACACCTAACTGACTGAGACACCCAGGGACCCACACTAACTCTTTTAATATTACTACCATCCCACAGGAGAGCCCTGTAAAAATGAATGGCATACAAGGGAGTAACCAAATAAACCAAAATCACAGACCCATTTCTGGAATCAATTCAAAAAAGGAAAAACAGAGGAGGAAGCATGGCTCTGTGCATATAGTTTCTCCTTCCAAACTTACAAATCAGGGAGGCCTTATCTTTGTGGGGGTCAGAAGTCTGGCAGGGCATGGCTGGGGTCCCTAATCAGCATGTTACAAGGCTAAAATCAAAGTATCTGCCAGACTGAGTTCTCATGGGTAAACTCTGGATAAAAATCGAATTCTAAGTTCTTTCTTGGGGTAAGTTTGGTAAGGTTCACTTTCTTACAGATGTAGGACTGTGGTTCCAGTATGTTTTCTGACTGTCTATTGGGGTCCCCCTTTCACCTCTTAGAAGCCACTAACATTCCTTGCCCCATGCCCTATCCATCTTGAAGCCAGAATGTACTTCCTGAATCCTTTTCATGCTGCAAATCTCTGACTTCCCTCTCTCTGACTTCTGTCTCCAGATTTAAAGGGCTCATGTGATTAATTTAGACTGACACAGGTAATCTGCCTATATTAAAGTAAAATGATTTGGGATCTTAATTACATCTGCAAGATCCCTTCAAATAAACACCTGAGTTAGTGTTTTGATTAAATAACTGGGAAAAAGTATATATACAACATGGGCCAGAAGTCTCTGGGGCATATTAGAATTCTATCTACTGCAAGCTTCCCCACCTTTGCATTCTTAGTACATCATAGTTTGATGCCAAATATACTACAGTCTCAACATCTTTACATTAAACTAATGCCATGATAGGTTTGCTGTGAATGAAAATACCTATGTTAATCTGAGGCCCCTTCCAGTAATAGTCATGGGGTAAACTCAAAACAATAATCACAAAATAGCCTATGGCTTGTAATACCATAGCAAGATTCTATCCAAGAGAGAGAAATGTTAGACCCTAACATCTTCCCACAAAAGTACTTTTTTGCCCAAATTTCCATAAGTCATAAAAAATAATCTAAAATGTTAAGTGGATGAGAGGGTTTAGTTATGATCATCTCAGATCTGCAAGAACTCAAACCACCCAGTTATTTTGGAAAAATCAGATTTTCGAACTTGCAGTCTGTACTTGTTTCCTGGTTTGTATAGTATAACTGAGGGAGGGGAGTGACGTTACCTTTTCACTGAATTAATTAAAAACGGCAGTCATAGGGTGCCTGGGTGGCTCAGTCAGCTAAGCATCTGCCTTCAGTTCAGGCAATGATCCTGGGGACCTGGGATTGAGCCCCACACAGGTTCCCTGCTCCGTGGGAGTCTGCTTTTCCTTCTCCCTCTGCCTGCTGTCTCCCCCTTCTTTGTTCTTTTTCTCTCTGCCAAATAAATAAATAAAATCTTAGGCACCTGGGTGGCTCAGTGGATTAAGCCGCTGCCTTCGGCTCAGGTCATGATCTCAGGGTCCTGGGATCAAGTCCCGCATCGGGCTCTCTGCTCGGCGGGGAGTCTGCTTCCTCCTCTCTCTCTCTCTGCCTGCCTCTCTGCCTACTTGTGATCTCTCTCTCTGTCAAATAAATAAAGAAATAAATAAAATCTTTAAAGTAAATAAATAAATAAATAAATAAAGTCTTAAAAAAAATGTTTTAAAATGTCTGTCACTTAGGACAGGGCCTCACATCTTGTATAACTACTATGTAAGTCTTAGTTAGCATTATAAGCTTTATGAAGATTCCTTCTTTAGACTTGAATTATAACAACCCCATGACTACTATTTCTAGTAAGAAAGTCAGAACTATAAGGATACAGAACTCAAACTATGTTGATCTCAAGATATAACTTGAGATATTATTTTTTTGTTTATTTTGGCTAAATTTCTGATTTTAGTTTATTATCCCATAATAAATTCTTGTGGAGTATTGTCTACCCCATCTACTTCCGTTCCGTCAATACTAACAAGCAAATAAAATCTTAATGGAGAGTTTATTAGTTAGGAAATAGTGGCATTTTAAGAGTACTTCATTTTTCCATTTTTTTCTCTTTCTTAATTCAGTTCTTTTAATTATCGCATCTGATTTAAAGAATTTTGTGACTCTTTCTTTTTTCTTAAAATAATCCTAACATATATTTTTCCTGGGGCAGAGAGAACCATTCAAATGTAAGGTGATTTCTAAGATAATATGATTCGATATTGTTTATTCTTTCTTTTTTTTAAGATTTTATTTATTTGACAGAGAGAGACACAGAGAGAGAAGGAACACAAGCAGGGGGAGAGGGAGAAGCAGGCTTCCCGCTGAGTGGGGAGCCTGAATCTGGATCATGACCTGAGCCAAAGCCAGATGCTCAACGATTGAGGGGCACCCAGGTGCCCCTTGATTTTGTTTCTTATCAAAGACAGTAGACAGTCAACATAGATTAAGTGGGTACATCTGGCTGGCAAAGTCAGTTGAGTGTCAGACTCTTGGTTTCAGCTCAGGGTCATGAGGTGGAGGCCCTTGCTGGGCTCACACTCAACACAGAGTCTGCTTATGACTCTCTCTCTCCCTTTGCCCTCCCCACCTCCAGCCCCTACCCTGCTCTCTCACTCTCTCTCAAATAAATAAATCTGTTTAAAAAGAAAAAAAAAAAGATAAAGTGGCCCAATATTTCTCATAGAGATTTCTGAAGTTTATAGTTCTTATTATCTGTCCATTTTTGTTAGCAATGAAAAATGCCATTGCCTACATTGCTTACAGTTTCAAATCTTACTAGTCACACTGTAATGAATTTATATCTTGGTTCTTCTCAACTAGATAAGTACTAGCTGGATTCATACCATCTTTTATGTTTCTGTATTAACAGGAGTACCTGGAACAGTACTTAGGAGAAACATGAATTTCAACTGGATTTTCTTATTTCGCCAATCTATTCTCAACTCCTTTATTAAAAAAAAAAATCTAATCCAAGTAAAATCTCCATTTTTCAAGTGAAAATCACTAGGCTGTTTCAAAATAACTATGTGTTGTTGACATTTTTTTTTCCCCTGAGTGAGACTAAACTTAAAAGAGCTGAGATTTTTCAATTTTTCCAAATAGCTCAGAGACCTTTAGTGTTTTTCCCAAAGTGGGAGTGTTGGTTAAAAGTTCAGTTGCTAATAAAGTTCAAAAGTCCTCTCTTTTTTAGAGATGTAATCTCTTATTTCATTACTTATTTTAAAATAAGCTGCAAGTAACTTACTCCTTCTTTATCGTGTGGTTTTAAATGATTTGTTTATGTATTATAAATGTGACCTCCATTCCAACTATATTGATTTTTCAATTTAAGCAAATGATTTCATTTGTTTAGCTTTTAAAAAGGCATTCGTTTATTTACAAAGCTTGAATTATAGTAATTGTTAGTAATCGTTAATGGAGATAAGGCCCATCTTCCTTCAGCGATAGTATCTCTGCATAAAGCCTTTAATTTCACCAAAAAATTTAAAAAATCTCTAAATATTTGGTATAAAAATTATATTCACGAAAGAGGACAAATGAATGCACATAGTGATAATGAATCAATGCTCGTGCTTATAATATGAGTAGGAAAAGACTTACTAAATTTATAGCTGCCACTTATTTGGAATTTTTTTTTTAGATTTATACACTTATTTATTTGACAGAGAAAGAGAGAGAGAGCACAAGCAGGGGGAGTAGCAGACAGAGAGGGAGAAGCAGGCTTCCTCCTGGGCAAGGAGCTCAGTGCAGGGCTTGATCCCAGGACCCGGGATTACAATCTGAGCCAAAGGCAGATGCTTAACTGAACCACCCAGGTGCCCCGGCTGCCACTTATTTTGGATTAAAGTCCTGCTAATATCTAGGTGAGCATAAAAGAGCAATCTTTGGAGGAAAATCCTTGCTGAAAATGTAAGAGTACTTATTAAGTCCCTAATATCAGGGAATAAAGTGAAGATGGGTTCAGATGAGTGGAAGCAAACTGACAGAGAATGGAAGCAGGTTAGGTCACCAACACAAAATGATAAAATCGACAAAGATATTGACAAAATAAGATGCACATACAAATGTTTATTACTTCCTCATAAGCATACTCGGGTCATGATCTCAGGGTTGTGAGATCAAGCTCTGCGTCAGGCTCTATGCTGGGTGTGGAGCCTGCTTGGGATTCTCCCTCTCCCTTCCACTCTGCCCTTCCTCCCCCCTCTACCCCCCAACCACACAAAAAAGATGGTACAGACATTTCAGGGTTCGTACTCATATTAATGGTAGACTGTAGGTATTCATTTAATTCCAGTCTTCATTAAATAATAAGCTTGTGGGCTGGTAATTATTGGGTCAAAAAGGCAGCCAGAGATGAAAGTCTTTCATATTATAATTTTAAATATTTCCACTAACAATTACTAAAGCGATGATGATATCTATGTCAATCTCTAAAGATATCGTGACCCTCCAGGATAAACTGGCAATGTGTCATGCCGGAACATGGACGTCAGCCCCACCCCATAAGATGGGCATTCAGAGCTGGGGGTAGCCACCAGCCCCCCACTGGTATGAGAAGGATACAGGCTTTGAACCCTGGGGTTGACCAGAATTGATCACCATAGGCAATGACCTTTGATACATCACCATGGAACACTGCAGAAGTCCAATTCCTTTTGAGGGAGGCCAGATTTCTAAGAATGAGGCTTTTCAAAAACTTTAACTAACCTCCCAGTTCACAAATATCTATAGCAATGATCATGGCAAAGTTTTTACCTGTCCTCAATATTTTGAACATTTTTGTCATAGAGTTGAAATAAGAGTTTCAATTAGTATAAAACAGTATTTGGCAATTTTAGCACAGCAATTACTAGATGAAAGTGGTATGACACATTCCTATCGGTGCCAAATTACAACCTACATGCCAAAGGACAAGGAGAGTCTTCCCACATTTGCTCAGTGATCCTTGCAGAAGTCCTTCATTATAACTAATTCTGCGATCACATTAGGGATCACAATTAAATGTACGGCATCTTCTCCTTCCTCACGTACAAAGTATGGATAATAAGACTTACCTCCTGCATTTGCTGTGAGGTTTAAATATGCAATGCTTGTAAATTTCTGATGCCAGTGCCTGAGAATACCTCAGTATCTACTCGATACTAAGAAACCGTTAATGTTTTCTTTAAGTGCTTTCTCTGTAAAGTATGCAATATAAAGAATAAAGAATTAGTGCTTTTTCTGATGAACATAGGAATATAGACATTCCCTCTGGGAACTCCATAAAGCCACTGAGAATTTTCAGTTCAGCTTATAAAGAATGACTTCTTTTTTAAATGAGGCTGCAACAAATAGTAATGCATATATGAAGTTTCCACAAAACCAGAGTTCTGGAGGTGTTCTTTAAGATATTTTATCTGAAATCAATTGCAAATACATCAAAATAAAAATATCCAAGACAAAAATGTATACTTATTATATGTAACTTTTTATATAAAATTTTCTAAATTTGAGCTTTCAAGGGCAGAGTCTATGCCACATTCATCTTCGTTCCCTGAGTACATATCACAGGGAAAATAAATCATAGCACACCAAAGTTGTCATTGTATTTTATGGTCAGAAACAGCATTATAAAATGTTCATGATCTCCAGTCTCTGTTAACATTTTTGAGAACCACTTTTTTCTTCTTTAGCAAAAAATAATCCCCGGTCCCCTAAACATTAGTTTTCTACCACCTGATCTACTCTGGACCTTTGGATTGTTTTGTGCCCCTGGTAAGTTTAAAGAGCATGTCACTGACTTAAAATATTCAAGAAAGAAACAATTTGAAATTATCTTACCACTCTCCTGATCTATTCATGTAAATTCGGTACTCTCAAACTGGGATGTTGAAAGTGATCATGCTGAGCTCCCTCTGATCCCAAGATAATCTCTGCAATACCTGTAACACTAACCTATGTCCACTAAATGGTTAAAAACTCCAAACACTGTCTTGGACAATTTTTTTTTAAACCGTCCTTCTCCTAATAGTACTTTAAAGTAGAGAAAGAGAACACACTGGAGAGAGTTTATGCACTTGTTCCCAGGGCATCAATTGCCCTTGTGTCCTTCTGCTGGGAAGACACTCATTTTCCCCTCCTATGACAGCTAGGAGCTTCTTCAGGAAAAACAGCTCTCCAGCTGTGATGAAATCAGACAGAAAAGCAACTGCCGAAAGCCTTGAATGTGAATGACAAAAGTAAGAAAATTAAGTCCAGCACAAGGGGAAAAATCAGTCATAGAACAGGAGTGGCCCACTTAGGGCAACCCAGACCTGAAATAGGAGGGAGTAAGCACATGAAGGGAGGCACGCACAGCATCCAGGAGGGAGAAGCCCCCTTTCTCTGTGAATTTCATCCACCCATTGTACATTCTCACGACATTGTCTGTTTGCTTTGGGCCTGAGATATCCTAAAATTTGTAGACAATTTGTGGCATTAGAAGTTTACACTATTTAGTGTACATTCTATGGTCTCAATAATCTGTGAGAAACCTCATTTCTAAGAGTTGAAATTTGTGAGATGTTAACACTGTCAGAAATAGAATTTAGGGGTTGCTGGGTGGCTCAGTGGGTCAAGCCCCTGCCTTCAGCTCAGGTCATGACCTCAGGGTCCTGGGATCTAGCCCTGCATCAGGATTTATGCTCAGCAGGGAGCCTGGTCCCCCACCCCCTACCCCCACCCCCTGCCTGCCTCTCTGCCTACTTGTGATCTGTGTCTGTCAAAAAAAAAATTTTTTTTAATATTTTTAAAAAACAGAATTTAAAGATTTTTATTTGAAGTAACATGTGTAAGTGCTAAGGGTAATGCTGAGTTCATCGCAAGTAATCAATAAATATTATATATTACTCTTCTCATTGTTATCATTCTTTATAGAATTGATTTGTAAATCTTTCATTGGTTCTTTTTTTTTTTTTCTTTTTGGTGTGAGATGCCTGTAGGAAGGGTTAAAGGCTTAATCCTTGCATTGAACTATATTTTGCTATTCATAGATATCTTTGCTTATTCAATATTTTTATTTGTGTAAGTGTTAACATAATTATGTTATTAAAATGAATAATTTGCTTTAAAGAACAATTTGACTAATAGATTCTTCTTTCTTCCTACAGCCAATACTAATTCCATGGTTTGCAAAACTGCTATTATCTGCATTTCAGTAAACTCAGTACTATTTAAGAACCATCTGGCCTTTCAAAAGCAGTCTCAAAAATATATAATTTCACTTCTCGATCTACATTTATTATTTAACTTTAAGAAAAAGTCATTATTTGGGAAAAAATGAACATTTCCACATTTTAATCAGTGTTTTTTTTTTCTTTAACACAGAACAAAACCTGGAAGTTATTAAACATAAGTATTCTTACATTTTAATTTATTAACATTTTTCCTTATAATAGCACAAATTTTTCAATTTCTAGAATTGTTTCTGATGTACAGAATAATTTTCCTGCTAGTATTATTGTTATTAAATTTTGCCTTTTGTGTTTATGTTACCTGAAAAATTGGGATTCTGATCTAAAGAACAGTGACATACTTATAAGACAAGAGAATTTGCCAAACATCTCAACACCCGGTTCTTTGTTAGGCCCCAACACATCAGTTGATAGGGTAAAAATTCAACTGCTCATTAATTTAAACTCATATTGCAAACCTAGAGCAGCTTGGTGAAACCATATCTCTCCTTCCTCAATTTCCTTGATATTGACAGCATACCTACCCATTATGGCCCAGTTCATGAAAGTTTAGTTGAATTGCCATTTTAAGAGAAAAATAAAAGGCCCCCACATTTAGTTGGTACCTGCTCTGTCAATGTGAAAAAAAAAAATGTTCCAATTAAAAAAAAAAAGTATTCTCGTGCAACCATTTGAAATGGATTATAAATCATTACTTTTCCATGTAGGAGAAAACTGAAGCTACAAAGTGCCAAGTGTTTTGTGCATGTTAGTAAGTAATGGACCTGGGTGATATGTGTGGTAAACTATGTTCCCTATATAATGCTAAGTGCTAAAGTCTTAACCTTCAGCACCACAGAATGTGACCTTATTTGAAAATAACCAGAAGTAATTAGTTAAGATGAGGTCATACTGAAGCAGTGTGCACCCCTAATCTAATATGACTGGTATCCCTATTCAAAGTGGAAATATGGTCACAGAGAGAGAAGAAACATGCATGGAGAGAAGATAATGTGAAGAGATACAGGGAGAATACCATGGAAACATGAAGGCAGACATTGGGGTAATGTGTCTATAAGCCAAGGGATGCCAAAGGTTTAGAACAACACACCAGAAGCCAGGACAAACAAATGAAACAGATTCTTCCTATGGCTTCCAGAGGGAACTTAACCTGCAGACACCTTGATCTGGAAATTCTAGTCTGGGAGAAAATAAATTACTCTTTCTGTTGTTCATGCCTCCCAATCTGTGATACTGTTATGACAGCCCTAGTAAATTATTACACCAAGTCTTTAAAGTTCATGGTTTCTCCTTGTGTAATTATTTGCTCTCAAATCACTTCTCCATTATAACTTGTTTCATATCACAGGGAAACATTTTCATAGAATAGGACTCAACACATATGTCCTGAACATATCTAGTTCCACAAAGAATGAGTCAATAAATACTTAGTATTGAAAGAATCCTAAAAGTGACAAATTTGTAACAAAAGTACATTAAAAATCCTCATCTTTAATATTGAAGAAGGGAGCTATGTCAGATTTTCTACACTCAGAATCATTTCTACCTCTTTAGGATTGTCCCTCATAAGGACATCTAGAAACCTAGGAAACACATTTTTCAGAATTCCTTGATGCAGCATTCCAGAGTGGAATCCACCAATTTCAGGCATATTCACAAGATTTGGAAAGTAGGAACTTTCTTGCTGCAGCAAGGGTAGACACCAGTAGATTTTATCACACCGGCATTTAACACCAGCTTCTGGGTTTTTTCCATGAATCTCACCTTTCTGCATGCTTCGGTCACTCTGAAACACTTTCATGACCTTGTTAACACTAGCAACATCTGGATCCTGTAACCAAGACTGAGGGCTAATAGTGTTTGTTCTAATTCCTCTATCAGCACTTCCAGTGTTATTCCTGTGCTACATCTCTTCTTGAACATTCTGGAGTGGTTTCTGTTTTCATTCCTGAATCTTAACTATTAAAGGAGTGAAGAGAAGTGCAGAATAGTTTTTTTTTTTTTTTTTTTTTTTTACTGATTAGCTTCCACTTAGAGAATCTCATCACTGTGCATCCAAAAATGAGCAGAATTTCAAGAGATAGAAGTAACTTTTTTTCTTATAGTCAGTGGACCTGTTCACTGAGAAAGATTCCATCATCCAGAGGTGAATCTCAACCTCATTTCCTACTTGACAGATTTTTAAAAAATTTAATGCCATGATGACTTCATGGCAGAACACAAATCCAGACAATACATTCTAGAATCTGCATCAGCTCCTTACATACAATGCTTGACTCTTTCCTCCTAGTGTGACAAAAGTACTTTGCTTAAACTCACATTACCTATCTATAGGCTGCCTGGCAAATACATACATTTGTGTTTTTAACATTCTCATTCCTTTTTTCTCTTCCCACCCCAAATTTCCTATTGTCAATTAATTCTAAATACTATCCAGTCAGTATGATAAAACATGTGCTCAAATAGGAGAATAAAGATCCATTAAATACCCAGTTGAAAAATTTCAATTTAGTTACTACCATAGTAAAATAACCAAGCACTGAAATGATTTTTTTTAATTTTTTTTAAAGATTTTTGTTTATTTATTTGACAGACAGAGGTCACAAGTAGGCAGAGAGGCAGGCAGAGAGAGAGAGAGGAAGGGAAGCAAACTCCCTGCTGAGCAGAGAGCCTGATGTGGGACTCGATCCCAGGACCCTGGGATCATAACCTGAGCCGAAGGCAGAGGCTTTAACCCACTGAGCCACCCAGGCACCCCTGAAATGATTTTTGAATTTGTCTCTAAAAAAGACTTTTGTAGTAAAACCACATGTGAATAAAAGGAAAAAGGGACCCATGTTGTTCCCAATATTCAAAAAGCACAGTTTTACTTAATACATGTGATCTAAGTGGATTTTTGAAATAGATACTTTCTAGATATTCTAAAATAAAGTTAGACCTTCATCCTAATAGGTAATGCACAGATTTCAAGCATGATTTGAAAACAACAGTGTTTTTCCTAATGATTGTTGTTATTGTGGTGAGGGACTGCTGTTATTAACCTACAGTTAAAATGATTACCATGGCTCATTTTCTATCTCAAAAAACTTTTATATTATAATATAGTTTATTCCATGATTTATGAAATTCTAATTTATTAGATTATTTTTTTTCTCTATTAAGGAACTCATTTAAATTATGATTTAGTAATGTGGAGCTTTTCTCTCCTTTTCCGTCCCCTTCATAAAAAACAAAACAAAAAAAACATGAATTTTAAAAATGAAATATAATCACCTCTGTAACTTCAAAGATGAAGCCATTTTGCTTTGAAGGATTTTGATAAGTTTTTCTCTGGACTCAAATGCACTCTGACAGTTAATGAACCTAATTTAAGAGTGAGCAGATGAGGGGAATAATAGAAAATTTGAAATATTGGTGATATGGAGGTGAACATCAAAAATTGAACTTCACATTATGAAATCGCCATTTAAAATATAGTTTCTTTAAGTCCTGAAAAGTTGTTTTTCCCTCAGCAGAGAAAAAAATAAAAACTAATACATAATCTACTTGAATTCTTTTTGTTTATTACAATACCTAGGTGTCTAGGGTTCATTTATTCATGTAAGCCCAACATAAGAAATAAACCCCAAAGGTAAGGAAATTAGCAAATTTGTCCAGTTTAAAATTATATTTATTTACCGAATATACTTATCCTCTTTAAACCTCTTTATTCATCAGGTTATGCACTTTAAAATGACAGACAACATGCACTAAGTCTAGACACATAGTTTTAAGTTGTCAACTTCAGCAAGTAGGCATGAATTGAACTAAAACTTCTACCCTACTTTTCTATCTTAACCCTGAATATTGGTGTATCAAAATATTAGAACAGGGATTTGGATTAATTTCAGGAAGTATACATTGTAATTATTTTTAAGAAATACAACTGAAATAATATGATGAGATGGAATTCTCTTTAAAGAAGCACAGAATTCTCAGGGCACCTGGATGTTGCAGTCAGTCAAGTGTCCAACTCTTGGTTTTGGCTCAAGTCCCGATCTCAGGGTTGTGGGTTCACATCCCACATCAGACTCCATGTTCAACACAGAGTGAATTTGAGAATCTCTTCCCCTCCTCTGTACTCTCTCTGAACTAAGAAAATCTTAAAAAAAAAAAAAAGTACACAATTTTTATTTTCTATTGACAAGTATAAAAATTAAAGTGATTTTTCTGATGTCACCCTGTAAATAATAGTCAACATAGGAAATGTGATTCTTTGCTTTTAGACAATAGGGTATTTTGCTAGTATTCTCGGGTGTATCCAATAACCTTTCAGAAAGAAAACTGCTTGCCTAATAACAACATCCCAATTAGTTAAGTAAGACTTGATTCCTAGGAAAAATAAGATGAAAAAATAATTTGACCTGTGAAAATTATTGATTTCTTATAACCCTAACCTAACTATCATTCTTTTCAAATTAAAAACTTTTAGAAATGTTATTATCCAATATCCTGGGTTAACATTTTTGTACTTGAGTAGGTACAGATTTGCAGGCCATCCTATAGTCCCTACCTGAGCCATAATACATTTTCATGCTAATACATAATGTGTTTTTTTTTCATTATTAGTTATTATGATAAAACAGGCTAAAACAGGGGTGCCTGGGTGGCTCAGTGGGTTAAAGCCTCTGCCTTTGACTCAGGTCATGATCCCAGGATCCTGGGATTGAGCCCCACTCAGTGGGGAGCCTGCTTTCCCCTCTCTCTCTCTCTGCTTACTTGTGATCTCTGTCTGTCAAATAAATAAATAAAATCTTAAAAAAAATAACAGGCTAAACTAATGGTTAATTATAAGAAATATTTAGTCTGAGAAGAAGACTCGTTTTACTTTTTCCATTTTTTTTAAATTAATTTTTTTATTTTTTTTATAAACATATATTTTTATCCCCAGGGGTACAGGTCTGTGAATCACCAGGTTTACACACTTCACAGCACTCACCAAAGCACATACCCTCCCCAATGTCCATAATCCCACCCCCTTCTCCCAAACCCCTTCCCCCCAGCAACCCTCAGTTTGTTTTGTGAGATTAAGAGTCACTTATGGTTTGTCTCCCTCCCAATCCCATCTTGTTTCATTTATTCTTCTCCTACCCACTTAAGCCCCCATGTTGCATCACCACTTCCTCATACCTTCAGATCGTATAAATCTTTCGCCTTTTACTTTTTCCATTTACTTAACTGTATGATGTTGAAAAGCTATTTAATTTCTCTAAGACTTAGTTTCTTTGCCATGTAAAATTATTAGATGTATCTGAGAGGTAAGTTTAGAAAAAACAAATGAGATAAGTTGCAAAGGTCTCAGGCTGGGGCTTGAGTGTAAAAGGAAGGTTAAAAGAAATTGCAGAAACACCTGTTGAATAGTTGGCTCTACGTTCTACTTAATCCTATGGAAAATGACATTTCAAATGTGTTGCTTTGTATAACACTTTAGATCTAGCACCTAAGTGTTCTTACTTGTATAAGTTTTCTTGAAAAGGATTTTTTTTTTACTTATTTATTTGACAGAGAGAGAAAAAGAGAGCGAGAACAGAAGGAGAGGGTGAAGCAGACTCCCCACTGAGTAGGGAGCCTGCTGTGGAACTTGATTCCAGGACCCTGGGATCATGACCTGAGCCAAGGGCAGATGTTTCACTGGCTGAGCCATCCAGGTGCCAATCTTTCCTTCTTTTCTTTCTGCCTTCTTTACTTTTCCTTCCTCTCTCCCTCCCTTCCTTCCTTTTTTCTAATATGTATTTTTTTTTTTAATTAGTGAGTCCCCTATCACAAGAGCCATATCACAAGAGCCATACCAGCCAGCAGTGGCAAATGGCCTTGCTGGGACACTAGTCATGAATGGGTTGACAGATTCAGCTACAACAATAATTTCCAATCTTGAAACAAATTAGGACTACCTAATGGACTTCAGGAAATTCAGATAACTTGGCCCAACTTAGATCTAATAAATTTAAGTGTGAAGGGAGGGTAAGCTAGGAATATGGATTGGAAAATTTGGACCCACTCCTACCCTCCATGTGATTCTAATCTAGTAGCTGAACAACATGTGAGAACAACTGATCTAGACAGGTTTTTCTTAGTTACAAAATGTATTGCTAAGATTAATATAGAATATAAGTTTCTTTGCTCCTACTGATTTCCTTCTGACTGATGAGCCAATTTAGTTTCCAGCCCTCCACGAAAACAAACTGAGTTCATGCTGCAATTACATTTTTATTCTATACAATCAATAAAAATTAGATTGTGCATCTAATATGTCCCAGGCAGTTTCCCATCTGCTGTCTGACCCCCTAAATTAATTGCTCTTCAAATTCTTAGACTTTTAGCATTTCCAACGGTCATATGTACTCTGCTGCTGACATGTAGAACACATCAAGTGATCCTTTCAAGTCAAACATTATATTTTCAATATATAAACATGTGAGTAAGGAGGACAACCTGCTCTCAGGCTGGACACTTGTCTCTCTGGGAATGTCTCTAAGCAGGACTTGTGGCCTGGGCCCTGCCCACATCACCACACACACACTCCTTTTCTTCCAGGACCACCCAGCATCAGGAGCTACTCTCCTCCCTGGCTCAGTACTGCATTTACTTCACCTTCATGTACCCGTGAAAATCATTTCTGGATGCTTTACAGTTAAGGATGATTGTGAGGAAAATCCAAAAGTACAATAAGAACTCAGAAATGCTAAACGGAGTGAATACTAAATGCTAAATGTTCATTTGCCAAAAGCAGTGTAGCTTCTGGCAGAGAAAAATTCAGAGTCAGGGACTGAGAAGTTAAGTGTAATGTAACAGAGAATGGAGTGAATAGAGTACGTACCGTAGCATTCAGTCATCTGTGTCTCAACTTGCTCAGTAGAAATCCTTCATTAATAGATTTCCTCTGTTTGCAAAGGACAAGACTCATAGGGTTGGCATTTATGCTATTACAGCTGAGAATTCCCTCTATTATTTACTCAACTAATAACTTAGAAAACAGAATCAATAGTCAAAATGTTTTGTTACAAAATTGCTAACCTCAATTATTTTAGTAGCCCTGAGTTTCCTTAACACTCTTCAAAACACCAATAATAAGAACCCGACATCGATGGTAAATAGACTTTAATGCACACACCGGCACCAAATAATTGGTAGAAGGTGTCTGGAGTGGGATCTTGTGAAGGACTGTGCAGTCATGTCCAGACTTTTCGGGAATGAGTGTCCAACAAGGATGGTGATGTCTGCTGTGGGCAACAGACGGGCATGGGTTTATGCCAATTCTGCACAGAAGTCAAGATTATCATATGATATTATAATCATCTGTTTATATGCCTGTCATCACCTGGGTATTTACTACTTCAGGAGAGAGGCTGTATTTAACTTACCTTTGTATGATCAATAGCCAAGGCAGAATAGTTAACTTACTATTCCCTTTGATGAATGATTGAAAGGTAAGAAAGCAAGCAGTGATGTGGGTGGATTTCTGTTCTTTCTGAAGGTAAGATCAAGCATCTGTACATGTGATGACTGAACTATATACAACTCACACTATTGTGTGCCAGTCTCAGCCTACTGATAACCAGTGTTGTGTTATTAGTAGTGTTGTGGCTGAACTGGCCCTTGTGGTTCTTATGATTGGGAGATGTCCTCAGCAATAACCGTCAGGAAACATTGGGAACAAAAATGTGTGTGGGGAAGGGGTATTACTCGAATGTTTTGGAAAGCACACGGCACACAGAGGACCACACAGTGAGATCCTACCCAGGTATGTTTGGGGGTAGGGAAATGGGTAGAGGAACCCAGGGGTCTGCTTTAAAGGGCTCAAGGGTGTGAGGCTGGGGTTTCATGGATCCACTCTTAATTGGTGAGTTCTAAGCAAAAGAGCACACAGTTAAAGTGACAGGAGAAGGAAGAAACAAGTGGCTCAAATTGTCAGTTTTGGAAATCAACCAAAAGGAGGGGTGGGGAGAGGGATGGCTCGTCATCCATTTAGTCCTGGGGCTGGCATGGTATTTATTTAAGCCATCCTTTGAGTAGACGTCTCTTTGAAGTGAAAGTCTCAGCAATGGAAGCTTATGTCAGGCATTGCATTACAAACAAGAAAAACTAAGAGTCAGGATTTATATTACACACACTCCCCTCTGTTCAACTCATTCTACCTGCTGCCTTAAAGGGGCCAGGGATTTTTTCATTCTTCATTCAACTCTACTTCTGTGTGTGTGTGTGTGTGTGTGTGTGTGTGTGTGTGTGTGTGTGTTTTAAATCCCAGTATAATTAACAGTGTTTCTGTTTTTTTTTGAAATGACCTCTGTGATTTCCTAATCGAGGACTTATTATATCTGCATTTCTAATCTGTTGGATCCTCATACTTGCGGTTAATATGTAAATACTTCTTTCTCCTGCTCCCTCTCTCACTCCTTCACCCCCAACCCATTTTCATTTTAATATCCTCTTCCAAGGTCAGGGTGTCAATAATTTAAAGACTGAATTAATAGTTTTAAAAACATAAGTATACATACACATATTCATATTTTTTCATTTCTTCACACATATCTATTTTAAATAGCAAACTATCAAGGCACCTCAGTGTAAAAAATAGCTTCTGTATTTCAATACATTCATTTATCATATAGTTTTAGAATTTAAGAAATCTACAGGTGACTGTCTTTTTAGTAAATAAACAAGACTTCTCTTTTCTTCCTGCTTTCAATAACAACCCACTGTTTATGCACACATGTCACTACTAAGAAAGGGGGAAAAAAAGGAAGTTCTACTTGCTCATTTTCAGCTTGTTACAGTTCCAGAAGAGGAGTTAAATTGAGTATAATGAAGATGTGTGATTCTTCAGAGGTTTGTTAAAGTCATTCTTATCACCATGGATGTGAGTAATTAAGACTTGGTATTTTTTAATGAGATTGAAATAATTAGCTAATAGCACAGAGGGCACCTGGTCCCTGAACAACCACACCAGTCTTTCAATTAGTTTTATTTGTTTTGTTTTCAAGCATTTAGTCTTAGGAAATATATATAAGACTGTACTGTAGCCTACTGTTGTAAGTAGTTTCCAGTTCATTTGAAGAAAGAGCATCCACACAGGAAAAAAGAAATAATATGGAATTATAAAATAAGGACCACCATCAAATTAGCCTTAGAGCCATCCTTGATATCATCATCTACTTTATGTACTTGGTCATTGGTTGACCAAGTCTTGGTCAACTACTCTCCATTCAGAAACCATTCTGAACACCTCAACAGGAGATCAAAGAGAAGAAGAGCAGCAATTCTATGAACAAAAAAGCTACCACTTTCTGGAAGGTAGGGTGTGTGGAGAAGTGAATCCGAGGTGATATTTGGGAAGATAGACTGTAGGGGGAGGAGCCAGCTACCAGAAAGTGGTAGAGTGGCAGAACACAAAATTGGAACTTTTAGAAGTCTGCTCCACTGAGGAACGTTGCTCCAGAGGTTAAGTGTGGGGTGGAATGCTCACTGGGACAGTGTGCCCCGGGGTCACAAAAAGACCAGGGATGTCTGAGTGTAGCAGAGCTCCCAGGTATTGGAGTGGGGAAGCCGGCTGCAGAGACAGAGCTGAGGAGTGTGGTCCCAGCTCGAGGTTGCCATAAACCGTGATCCAAAGCACACTCGGGCCACTGCTCTTTGAGCAGGGACCTCAGAAGTGGCAGATCTGGGGAGACCCCCTCATTCCTCCTCTGGGAAGAGTGGCACAGGAACATGCTACAGGAATCTGCTGGGTTTGGATATTCCAAACGGAACCATGTGCCAGAAATAGAAATGCTCGGTCACAGAGCAGTTGAGCATGGAGTGCAGCCAGAGGCCAGGCAGGCAGGAGTGATTAACTGCTTTTTTCTGAGGGCTCACAGAGGAGTAGGGCCCTGAGCGCTCAGCTCCTGTGGGACCAGAGATTGAGAGGCCGCCATTTTCATTCTCCTCCTCCAAAGCTGTATAGAAAGCATTAAGGGAACAAAAGCTACCAGAGAGCAAAACCAAGCAGATTACTCAGCCTGGCCCCTGGCAAGGGTGGCACAATTCCGCCTCAGGCAAAGATAATTGAGAATCACGGCAAGAGGCCCCTCCACCAGAAGATCAACAAGAACATCCAGCTAAGACCAAGTTTACCAATCAATGAAAACTGTGGAACTCCAGAGCTAGGGGAATGCAACATATAGAATTCATTGCTTTTTCCCCATGATCTTTTGCCTTTCAAAGTTAATTTTTTTTAATTTTATTTTTTTCTTATTCTATTTTTTAAATTTGTCCTCTTTCCTATTTGAATTTTTTTAATGATTCCATCTTATTAATACCTTTTTAAAAATATTTTTTAAATTTTCATTGTTATAGCCATATTCTATCCCTTCAGTGTATTTAAACTTATTTTTTGTATACAAATAGGTTTTTCTTTCTTTCAAACTTTGGGATACAGTTTCTTCTAATAGATCAAAATATACCCTAAATCTAGCACATGGCTTTGTTCTAGTCTCTAGCCTGATCACATTCTTTCCTTCTTTTTTTTCCTCTTTTTTCAACCAACTCATCTTATCAATTCCTTTTTTAGAATCTTTTTAAATTTTCATCTTTACAGTCATATTCCATCCCTTCATCATGTTTACTCTTATTTTTGCATATATTTATAAGTTTTTCTTTCTTTCAAATTTTGGGGGACAGTTTCTTCTAACAGACCAAAATACACCCAAAGCAAGTATGTGGTCCTGTTCTATTCACCAGTATATATATATATATATATATATATATATATATATATATATAATTTTTATTATATATTATTTTATTTTACAATTTTATTGCTATATTAATATATAATATTTTATTATATATCATTATATCATATATAACATATATAATATATAAATGTAATACATAATATTATATATGTCTATAATTTTTTTCCTTCTTTCTTCTCCCTCTGATTTGGGGTCTCTTCTGATTTGGTTAGTGTATCTTTTTCTGGAGTCATTGCTACCTTTTCAATATTTTGTTCTCTCATTCATCTATTCCTATACAGATGAAATGACAAGGTGGAAAAACTCACCCCCCCCAAAAAAGAACAAGAGACAATGTTGACATCTAGGAGCCTAATCAATATGGATATTACTAAAACATCAGAACTAGAGTTCAAAATGATGATTATCAAGGTGCTAACTGGGCTTAAAAAAATTATGAGAGATACTAGAGAATCCCTTTCTGGAGAACTAAAAACTAAAATCTAACTAAGTTGAAATCAGAAAAGCTATTAATGAGGTGCAATAAAAAATAAAGGCTCTTACTGCTAGGATAAATGAGTCAGAAAAGAGAATTAGTGATATAGAAGACCAAATAATGGAGAATAAAAAAGCTGGGAAAAAAGAGAGATAAACAACTAATGGACCATGAAGGTAGAATTTGAGAGATAAGTGATACCATAAGATGAAACAACATTAGAATAATTAGGATCTCAGAAGACGAGGAAAGAGAGGGCAGAAGATATATTGGAGCATATGATAACAGAGAATTTCCTTAATTTGGTGAAGGGAATAAGAATCAAAATCCAGGAGGCACAGAGAACCACCCTCAAAATAAATAAAAATAGGTCCTCAACCCATCATCTACTCGTAAAACTAACAAGTGTCAGTGACAAAGAGAAAATCCTGAAAGGAACTCTGGAAAAGAAGTCTGTAACATACAATGGTAGAAGTATTAGATTGGCAAAAGGCCTATCCAAAGAGACCTGGCAGGCCAGAAAGGACTGGCATGATATATTTGGAACACTAAACAAGAAAAATATGCAGCCAAGAATATGATATCCAGAGAGGTTGTCATTGAAAATAGAAGGAAAGATAAAAAGCTTCCAGGACAAACAAAAACTAAAAGACTTTGAAAACACCAAACCAGCTCTACAGGAAATATTGAAAGGGATCCTCTAAGCAAAGAGAAACCCTAGAAGTAACAAAGACCAGAAAGGAGCATAGACAATATACAGTAACAGTCACCTTATAGGCAATACAATGACACTAAATTCATGTCTTTCAATAGTTAGCCTGAATGTAAATGGACTAAATGCCCCAATCGAAAGACACAAAGTATCAGAATGGATTTAAAAAGAAAAAAAAAGACCCATTGATATGCTGTCTGCAAGATACTCATTTTAGACCCAAAGACACCTTTAGATTTAAAGTGAGGGAATGTAAAACAGTTTACCATGCTAATGGACATCAAAAGAAAGCTAGAGTGGCAATCCTTAAATCAGATAATTAGATTTTAATCCAAAGACTATAATAAGAGATGAAGAAGGACACTATATCATACTTAAAGGGTTTGTCCAACAAGAAGATCTAACAATGTTCAATATCTGTGTCCCTAACATAGGAGCAGCCAATTATATAAAATATATTATACATATTATTTTGTTAATAACAAAATCAAAGAAACACATTGACAATAATACAGTAGTAGTGGGGGACTTTAACAGCCCCCTCAGTGAAATGGACAGATCATCTAAGCAAAAGATCAACAAGGAAATAAAGGCTTTAAATGATACACTGGATGAGATGGAGATCACAGATATATTCAGAACTTTCCATCCCAAGCAACAGAATACACATTCTTCTCTAGTGTACATGGAACATTCTCTGGAATAGATCACATCCTGGGTCACAAATCAGGTCTCAACTGGTATCAAAAGATTGGGATCATTCCCTGCATATTTTTAGACGACAGTGCTTTGAAACTAGAACTCAACCACAAGAGGAAAGTTGGAAAGAACTCAAATACATTAGGGCTAACAAGCATCCTACTAAAGGAATGAATGGGTCAACCAGGAAATTAAAGAAGAATTTTAAAAATTCATAAAAAACAAATGAAAATGAAAACACAACTGTTCAAAATCTTTGGGACACAGCAGAGGCAGTCCTGAGAGGAAAGTATATAGCAATACAAGCTTTTCTTAAGAAGCAAGAAAGGTCTCAAGTACACACCCTAACCCTACATCTAAAGGAGCAGGAGAAAGAATAGCAAAGAAAGCCTAAACCCAGCAGGACAAGAGACATAATAAAGATCAGAGCAGAAATCAATGAAATAGAAACCAAAAGAACAGTAGAACAGATCAATGAAACTGGGAGCTAGCTCTTTGAAAGAATTAATAAGATTGATAAACCCTTGGCCAGACTTATCAAAAAGAAAAGAGAAAGGACCCAAATTAATAAAATCATGAATGAAAGATGAGAGATCACAACCAAAACCAAAGAAATACAAACAACTATAAGAACATATTATGAGCAACTATACACTAGCAAATGTGACAATCTGGAAGAAATGGATGCATTCCTAGAGATACAAACCACCAAAAACTGAACCAGGAAGAAATAGAAAACTTGGACAGACCCATAACCAGTAAGGAGATTGAAGCAGTCATCAAAAATTCCCAAAAAATAAGAGCCCAGGGCCAGACAGCTTCCCAGGGGAGTTCTACCAAACATTAATACTATTAATACTATTACTATTAAATAGTAATTAGTAATACTATTATTAATAGTAATAGTAATACTATTAATTACTGTTACTATTACTATTAAAACATTAATACTATTCTCCTGAAACTGTTCCAAAAATACAAATGGAAGGAAAACTTCCAAACTCATTTTATGAGGCCAATATAACCTTAATTCCAAAACCAGACAAAGACCCCATCAAAAAGGAGAATTACAGACCCAAATCCTTGATGAACACGGATGCAAAAATCCTCAACAAAAGACTAGCCAATAGGATCCAACAGTACATTAAATGGATTATTCACAACTAAGAGAGATTTATTAATGGGCTGCAAGTTTGTTTCAATACCCCCAAATCACTCAATGTGATACAATACATTAATAAAAGAAAGAACAAGAACCATAGGATACTCTCAATAGATGCAGAAAAAGCATTTGACAAAGTACAGCATTCTTTCTTGATCAAAATTCTTCAGTGTAGGGATAGAGGGTACACGCCTCAGTACCAGAAAGGCTATCTATGAAAAACCCACAGCAGATATCATTCTTAATGGAGAAAAACTGAGAGCTTTTCTGCTAAGGTCAGGAACACAGCAGGGCTGTCCACTATCACAACTGTTATTCAACATAGTACTAGAAGTCCTAGTCTCAGCAATCAGACTACAAAAAGAAATTAAAGGTATCTGAACTGCAAAGAAGTCAAACTCTCACTTTTTGCAGATGATATGATATTTTATGTGGAAAACCCTAAAGACTCCCCTTCAAATCTACTAGAACTTGTACAGGAATTCAGTAAAGTGTCAGTATATAAAATCAATGCACAGAAATCAGTTGCTTTTCTATACATCAACAACAAGACAGAAAAAAGAGAAATTAAGGAGTCGATCCCATTTACAATTGCACCCAAACCATAAAGAATACATATATATATATATATATATATACCTAGGAATAAGCCTAACAAAAGAGGCAAAGAATTTATACTCAGAAAACTATAAAGTAGTCATGAAAGAAATTGAGGAAGACACAAAGAAATGGAAAAATGTTCCATGCTTGTGGATTGGAAGAACAAATATTGTGAAAATGTCTATACTGTTTAAAGAAATCTACATATTTAATGCAATCCCTATCAAAATACCATCCATTTTTTTCAAAGAAATGGAACAAATAATCCAAAAATCTATATGGAACCAGAAGAGAACTTGAATAGCCAGAGGAATGCTGAAAAAGAAAACCAAAGTTGACAACATCACAATTCCAAACTTCAAGCTCTATTACAAAACTGTCATCATCAAGACAGTATGGTACTGGTACAAAAACAGACACAGACCAATGGAACAGAATAGAGAGCCCAGAAACAGACCCTCAAATCTATGGTCAACTAATCTTTGACTAAGCAGAAAACAATGTCCAATGGAAAAAAAACAAGTCTCTTCAACAAATGGTGTTGGGAAAATTGGACAGCCACATGCATAATGAAACTGGATCATTTCCTTACACCACACCCAAAAAGGGACTAAAAATGCACGAAAGACCTCAGTATGATATAGGAATCCATCAAAATCCTTGAGTAGAACGCAGGCACCAACCTCTTTGACTTCGGCTGCAGCAACTTCTTCCTAGAAACATTGCCAAAGGCAAGGGAAGCAAGGGCAAAAATGAACTATTGGGACTGCATCAAGATCAAAAGCTTTTGCACAGCAAAGGGAACACTCAATAAAACCAAAAGACAACCGAAAGAATGAGAGAAGATATTTGCAAATGACATATCAGATAAAGGGCTAGTATCCCAAATCTAGAAAGAGCTTATCAAGCTCAACACCCAAAGAACAAATAATCAATCAAGAAATGGGCAGAAGATACAAATAGACATTTCTGCAAAGACGTCCAAATGACCAACAGACACATGAAAAAGTGATCAACATCACTTAGCATCAGGGAAATACAAGTCAAAACCACAGTGAGATACCACCTCACACCAGTCAGAATGGCTAAAAATTAACCAGTCAGGAAACGACAGATGTTGGCAAGGATGTGGAGAAAGGGGAACCCTCCTACATTGTTTGGTGGGAATGCAAACTGGTGCAGCCACTCTGGAAAACAATATGCAGGTTCCTCAAAAAGTTGAACATAGAGCTACCATATGACCCAGCAATTGCAACTCTGGGTATTTACCCCGAAGATACAAATGTAGCAATCTGAAGGGGCACGTGCACCTAAAAGTTTACAGCAGCAATGTCCACAATACCCAAACTATGGAAAAAGCCTAGATGTTCATCAACAGATGAATGGATAAAGAAGATATGGTATAATACCCACCACCTGGTACCCCAACCTCCCTAATCCCACCCCCTTCTCCCAAACCCCCTCCCCCCAGCAACCCTCAGTTTGTTTTGTGAGATTAAAAGTCACTTATGGTTTGTCTCCCTCCCAATCCCATCTTGTTTCATTGATTCTTCTCCTACCCACTTAAGCCCCCATGTTGCATCACCACTTCCTCATATCAGGGAGATCATATGATAGTTGTCTTTCTCTGCTTGACTTATTTCGCTAAGCATGATACGCTCTATAGAGGGCACGGATTGCATGGAGCACGGGGTGTGGTGCAAAAATAATGAATACTGTTATGCTGGAAATAAAAATAAATAAATTAAAAAAAAAAAAGAAGATATGGTATATATATATACAATAGAATACTATGCAGTTCATCAAAAACACATGAAATCTTGCCATTTGCAATGACGTGAATGAAACTAGAGGGTATCATGCTAAGTGAAATAAGTTGATCAGAGAAAGATAATTATCATATGATCGCTCTGATATGAGGTATTTGAGAGGCAGGGCTGTGCGTTGTGGGGGTAGGGAGGGAAAAAAATGAAACAAGATGGGATTGGGAGTGAGACAAACTGTAAAAGACTCTTAACCTCAGGAAACAAACGGAGGGTTGCTGGGCAGTGGGGGGTAGGGATAGGGTGGCTGGGTGATGGCCATTGGTGAGGGTATGTGCTTTCTCTTGAGAAAATCTTAACATCTCTTTTCCATCTGGCCCAGCCACCCAGTGAGCCTCATCTTGTAACTCTCATCTTTGTTCCCTGAGATTCAGTTACCCTTTCTTTGTAGTTTTTATGCCTACATTTTTTGAGGGCAAGAACATCCTTGCTTTTCTCCCTTACATCCTCACAGATGCTGGAACAATATCTAGTGATATTGTTGCTTATAAATGTTAGAGAATGCTTACTAAATATTTTTTAAAAGATCAGAAAGATAGTGAAAGGCTTAAACTTGAAATTGCAGGCATGGAAGACACATACATCTGCACTACTGTATCAGACATCACTTTGATCAAGATGTGATTTTTTAAAAAAGGCTGGCTAACACAATGATAAAGGTTATTTATAGGAGATGTCTTCCTTTAGCTTAATATAAACTTTTTATTGTTTAAATATCCCTTTTTTTACTTTTAGTAATAGCTTATAAAGCAGCAACTTTGCCTGTTCATAGAGAGCTGTGGAAGACTAGGATTGTAACTAATGCATTTGTGTATCAGATACCAGACAGTTAGGAGAGAGTAAGGTTGCTCAGTGGGAACCCTTCAATGACGCCAATATGCCTAAGTTCAAACACTCTTTGCCACTTACCGCCTACCGCAACACTAACTTCCAAATGACTTGGTTTCCCAATCTACTAGAAGACATAGTAATAGTAGTAGTAGTAGTAGTAGTAAGAGTAATAGCAATAGTAATAATAATGATAATATTTACCTCATAGAACTCTTGTGCCCAGTGCAGAGAAAGTGCTTAATAAATTTTAAAGGGAACTTAAACCAAGTTCTGCTTTGGGGCGCCTGGGTGGCTCAGTTGGTTAAGCGTCTGCCTTCAGCTCCGTTCATGATCCCAGGGTCCTGGCATGGAGCCCCACATCAGGCTTCCTGCTCTGCAGGGAGTCTGATTCTCCTTCTCCTGCTTCCCTTGTTTGTGATCTACCTCTCTCTCTCTCTCTCTCTCTCTCTGTCAAATAAATAAATAAATAAAATCCAAAAAAAAAAAACCAAGTTCTGCATCTTAATCTTAATCTTCACTGTGCACCCATCCCCATGCACAAACCCTGGCATGTAGTCCTGAACTCACATTTGCTTATTAACAAAATTAATCAGTGAAATTCTGTGGGTGAGTTGAGGAAATATTCATGCATCCTTTTTAAGAGTATTATGTTAGTGGCCCCTCTAAGTCAGGCCCTGTGCTGAATGAGGCTATGAGGAAGAACAAGTGATAGGAGTCCCTATGCTCAAGGATATAAGAAGCTAATGAGGAAAATGGACAAATAGTAGAGGAAAGTTCGGTGAGGGGCATCCTCTGAGAGAACAAGGCACCAGACACTATGGAAACTCAAGGCAGGGGAAGTAATTGAGCTGAGAGGTACGGTTAGGGATGACTTTTCACCTGAATTTTGAGGCTCAAGTGGGTGGAACTGGTCACAAATCTGAGAAAGAGAAGACACTGGAGGAAGCAAAGTTCTGAGACTCAGGGAAGCAGGTGAATTTGTTGTCACTGCGAAGTGTCTCTGGAAGATCCAGGGAAAAGCATCAGAAGCAGCTGGATACCCAAGTCAGGCTGCGATGGGAAAATGGTTTTGTGGCATCTCAAGTTTTTACAAATGGCAAAGTCTTCTCAGAAAAAGAAAACCACCTTAAATAAAAACCAGGTACAAGAACAAGGGCTTAATACTTGCACAGAATTTAAAAGAAGAAATCATATATGTAATATTGCATTTAATTAAAAGATGACAATACAAATCTCACAAAAGCCAAAAGTAATGTAAGCCCTTCAGTAATGTAATATGCTGAGTGATACCTCCATAATCTCTTTTTCTTATAATTTTCAGCTAGGTACTTTTTACTTCAACAAAGAACAACTTCATAGCATCATTTATCATTGAAAGAATAAAAAGACAATTCAGTCTTTCTTCCAGCATATATGATTGAAATTTACTTAGAATAGTTTAGAAATTAGTCTCTTTTTATCGATACCCTGCCTATGTCATTTCCTCTGTGGTTTCTTACTCAAAAGGTTCTTCTTTTCCAGGAGCAAGTCCTAGAGGAATTCCAACTTTTTCATCTCACCTGATGAGCCTCCCTTCAGCTCAGACAGTTCCTCTCTGTACCATGTGTTCTGGAATGGAGGAAAGAGAAAATGGTAACCAGTCTGGTGGTTTCATAGGTTTCAATCAAGGAGCAGAACATTATCTTTGTCTAGCATACTCCTTGGGCTCAAAGATAGGGTCCAGAAGTTTGATTAGCTCTACCAAGGACAGGAGGTCACTGGGAGTTGGAGGAAGGCAAAGGGTATTTGAAGAGCAGGAAACCCCTAAGTTTTACCACAGTCACAGGATTAACACCAGGGCAAAGAACGACCCCGACGAGGGTAGCCCTCCATGATTCTGGCATATAACTGGAGCCGTCACTATCCCTTGCATATCTGGAAGAAAACAAACACATGGAGAGTTGGAAGGGGTTCTGGCAAGAAAGCTCTACAGCTAAAGTTTTATTTACTATGTTTTTGGGTTCTGGAGTTTAGATGATGTAGCACTAGTTCCTGAGGTGTATGGAAAAAGTAATATAATTTCTGTCTTGGAGGAGCTGATATTCTCATTGACAAATTTACCTTGTACACTTGTATATATAATAGCCTAATGTGATTTTGGGTGGGCAGCCATTTATAAATGTTAAATAAATGTCACAGACAATCAATGCTGTTGGGAGGGGAGGACTATTGATTCACATTGGGTGGTCAGAGAAGGCTTTGTAGGGAAAATGAGACTTTAATAAAACTTTGAACCACAAAGAGAATTTATGTAAACATAGGCAGGTGAAAAATCGTTAGCGCTATGAAAAACAACGTGAGAAAAAGCATGAAGGTAGGAATTGAACGTGCCAAGTACCATTCCAAGTAGCTACTCTTGAGCCACCAAAAAAAAAAGGCTATATGGACATCACCAGTATTTATGAAGAAATAGTCCTGCATGTTACCATCATATGTGGAATAGAGTTTGCTAAAATTTCATCTTCAGGCCAAGTATAAACACAAAGAGAATGATTTCTATCTTCTTTCCTTGAAAGAAGATAGAAAAGACACTGATTTATAGAAGCAGAAGAAATAGATAGTCAAGCATCCCTGCAATAAATATGCCTGGATATGTTAGCTGTAAGAGTTACTGTTCCTTTCTTGTGGGCGGGATCTGTAACCTCAATTTCTTGGAACATCCTGAAGAAGACAGTAACTGCACATTCCCTGTGAGACCTAAATAGCAATGAAGTTTTAAAAAAAATATCTATAGATAGATAGATAGATAGATAGATAGAGTAAGTGTCATCCCTGGAGGCCGAGTGTGGGGATTGCAACATAGATCCAGGTGCTGCCTTAACCCTGTTCTGTCCATTTTCAAGCTGTTCACAAACTCAGGGCTGGATGGAGGGATTTGCATATTCAGCTCAATCGCTCTGAAACAGGAATAATAGCTATTCAAATATGTACTAACAATCTACCCTCAAATTATAATTTAAAAATGGAAAACAAGACAATAGAAGTAGATTTATGGGAAGGAAATAGCAGTTAATGCCAATACAAGCTTTGTTCATCAAACACTCCTTAATTCTAGCATTCAGATCTCATCATGTTGTCCCTGACTTCACTGGCAAGATTCATTTTTTCCTTCCATTCAACAAATTTAAACCTGTGGAATCTGGAGTTGAAAATGTGTTCTTTCTTAAAAGGAAAGAACCTGTGTTGGTCTTATTAAACATCCCCAAACTTTTCCTCGAGAGCTACCATTTACAATATCTATGCACGTTAAACATTTATTACTATATTGATCTTCTCCCTCACTCCACTCCCTGTGACCTTCCCAGTCTCAAAGAAAAGAGGTCTGTACCTATTAATAAAATACCTCATTAAAAATGGATTTCCAAGTCCAAATATAAATGTCAACACTTAACATTAACTTTTCTGATGGTCGCATTCTTTTAAGTACACTTTTAAATACAAGAAAAACACAGACACACACACAAAAACCACTTTTGCTTATAAACTTTCTTCTTATAAAAATTATGGTTAACATTTACTGAGTGTTTTCTATGTCAGATACTTTGCTAAATGTATGACAAGTCTAATTTTATTCAGTACTCATAATAACCTTATGAGCATACATCATTATTCTCTGTTTTATAGGTAAATGGAGATACAGAGAGGTTAAGAAAAATAAGCCCTGGCTATAGGGGACTGTGTGCTTACCCTCATAGCCATGTCTAAAGGAAGGGCACTTCATGGAAATGCAATGACTCTATTATTTTTTTAAGGATTTTTTTAAGTTTTTTTTTTTTTTTTTTTTTTTTGAGAGAGAGAGAGAGCAGAGTGAACAAGAAAGTACATGTGTGGGGGATAGGGGCTGATGAGACGTAGACTCCGCACTGAGCAGGGAGCCCAGTACAGGGGTTGATCCCAGAACCCTGGGACCATGACCCAAGCTGAAGGCAGATGTTTAACTGACTGAGCCACCCAGGTGCCCCCACACAATGATTCCTGATTAAATTGAAATTCTAGGATGACTAAAGACTCCTTTCTTCAAGAGACTTCATTTTTTGATGGAAACAAGAAAGGAGGGTTTTTTTTTATAAATATATAATTATAACCATCCCTTCTCCCCAATTCACCTCTCAAAAAAAAATTATCCTATCTATACTTATTAATGTCTAACATACACAGATTATCTGGCATTAGGGAATCATGGATATCATGACTGAAGGAATAAAGAGTCTAGGACACCTAAGAGGTCCCATGAGTAAGTTCTGAGGAGAACAGGACCTCCCAGAAATTACTTGCAAAAGTTTGAGTGTATATGGATACGTGTGCTTTTCTGAATCTGGGGTTCATGTCTTTCATCACCTTTTCCAGCACTCAGTGACAACACATTTTGTTAATCACCACTGTCCTGGATAAAATGGATCACCAAAGTCTGCTTTTCAGCTAGACCTCTTAGGGTCCCCAGTTTGGGTGAGTTCTTTACTCACTATTCACATATACCCCAAAAAGGTTATTAAAATCCAGAGTTCTCATGCCTGTGGAAGGCTCAAATTCTATTGTGTCCAAAGTGTAAGTCTTCCCAGCTTCCATGTAGTAGAAAAGAGGATACCAGAACTTGAGTCAGGCCATCTCTAGAACTCTTTCCATCATGTACCATGTAGACCGAAAACTCAACATCTACATTTATAGAGTGAAGTGACAGGAAAATCACTGGCATCTGCAGAGACAACTTGTTTTGTTTTGTTTACTTTTATATCAGGTATCAATTCAGGTTCAAACCATTCCTTGCTGGAAGATCAATGTTAAAGAAAAATTTAAAGCATTAGCCTGTAGTGTATATTTTTTTAAGCTAGATTTATTTTCAATCCTTAAGCACAGAGATAATAGGTATGATGTGTTTAAAGTTTTGCTGTATTATATGAAAAGTATTCTTTCATTCACCACTATTCTTATATTTATTTAGTGTGTTGGTCACCATGTAGATAAATAGTTTTTCAAAGATGAGTTGCTTGGGAATGGGTGCCCAGTCTCCTTAGGGGACAGATAAGGAGCAATCAGATGATGCTATTTGAAACCACACTGCCTAGAATCCACTTCCAAGTTTATGTCTATTAAGCTTTCTTACTCTCCTCTTCCTTTTGCCTCTTTTATATCAAAGTAAACAGAAAATGTCGGGAACAGTAGTATGAAGCTTAGCATAGAAATATGCAAATCTCTTTTGAAGTAATATCTATTACTCTCACTGGTAGGGTGTCTCACTAGAAGGATTAAATCCGCAGCTTGGAAGCTTTGTTTGGGGTACTTGAAATAAATGCAACGTTACATATGAAAATGGTCATGGATACATTTTGAGTAGCTTGCCAGTTCTAATTGTATCTATCAGGAGACACTTTAGTAAATGAGGCCTTTTGAAGAGGTTTGACATAACACAATATTTTTTCTCCTTGAAAGGAAAAATAATCCTATCCATCTTCACTCCTAATTTATAGCTAGGTAAAAAGTACTGCTTTTTAAAGAACTACTGTTTCAAAGTCTTCAGTAGCTATCGTTAGTCTTTAGGTCTCTAAAAGTAGCATAGAAGGGTCTAGTTTCACACTCTAGAAGGTCCAATAATGGCTCTACTCTGGTCATACCCTTGTACAAGGGAAGAGGAGACTGTGTGGTCAAGGGGAAAAGGCAATCTGGCACCCCCTAGATCCCTCTCAGGATCCCTAGGTTCCCCTAATTTGTTGACCAAATGACCCTGAACTTTCTCCCAGGGCCTACAATGGCCTCTTCCAAGTTCCTTCCTCCTAAGAGTGAACTATGTCACCAATAAGAGTATCTCCAGTCCCAGTGAATGTTTAAGAAGCTTCTGTTCACAGGGTGTGGCCAAGCTGTGGGCTGGAGTGTCCACGTGCAGGAAAAACAGGCCTCTTTTGGCACAAGGTGGAATCATGTGTGGGGAAAAAAAAGTCAACTGTGGACCAGCTCTTTTGTCATTGGGCCATTCTGTTGAAACCCAGTGAGGCCAGCATTTCTAGATAATAGCCTAATCTGTCAGGCCAGTATAAAGGTTTATATGGAATGTAAGAAGATATATATTTTATTTAATAGTTATCGTAATTTAGATCTTCGGGAACTTTAGACACATGATACATGAGCCTCCATGTGTACTCTTTCCATGGGTCCCATTTAAGAGCAGACTGCTTCCTAGTGAAACCCTTCCCATTTTCCCAGCATCATTTTTCTTCAACACTGTAACTTCTGTTAGGTTGTGAATTTGCAATGTAGTTAACCAAAGACAAGTTCTCCAACACAGTATTCTGTCTTTAAGTGTTCTGCTTGTGCATTTGCCTTGTGAGTGGTGTGAGCGGTCTTCCCCAGGCCTCCAGACTCCATTCCACCTTCTTCTTTAGACAAACATTTCTTTCAAGAAGCAGCTCTAACATACCTCCTTGATGAATACCTCTGATTAGTCCTTTGCTACACTTTCTGAGCCGTACCTGGGTGCCTCTTCCTTTGTATTGTCAGTTGTCGCTTCTTGGCCTTTCGGCTAAGATCAAGTGTAGTATATTGTCAGTTGTTCCAATAGCTTCATTTACCAGACCCAGTTGTAGTTGTTAGTTGTTGGACACAGCTACGTGTTTTGAGGACTTCTTCTAATAGCAAAATCTATCTAAAATATCTGCTTATTAAGTGAATCCATAAAAGGACCTGGAAAAAGTAAGATTCACCAATGGCAGGTTCACACTGAGATGGGAGTACGAGGTTGGTGATGGTGGGGGGGCTATGTAGAGATATTACTGATAGCCTATCTGCCTAAATCACAGATGGTAGGTAATTCAATATGGTGGAACACAAGTAAAATAAATACTATGTATTTTATTGGATTTTGAAAACTAAGTATAATTATTCTCTTGTTTTTACCTTTCTAGGTCTATGAGCACTTAGAATGTATGTACCAAACATAATTCATACTCATCAGTAAGTCTTATGACACAGAATTACATTACTCATAGCCAGAGTGAAGAAAAAAAATATTGACTCAAAAGGAGATATATCTACATATTAGTATCTACCAGACTATTTGATACTATGCTGCTTCTTTATTTTTCAAATTTTTATCACACAAAATGGAAGTGCTTTCTTAAAAAAAAAAATTATTTTTGGGGTGCCTGGGTGGCTTAGTGGGCTAAGCCTCTGCCTTCAGCTCAGGTCATGATCTCAGAGTCCTGGGATCGAGTCCCCCACTGGGCTTTCTGCTCAACAGGGAGCCTGCTTCTCCCTCTCTCTCTCTGCCTGCTTCTCTGTCTATTTGTGATCTCTCTCTCTGTAAAATAAATAAGTAAAATCTTTAAAGATTAAAAAAAAATTTTTTTAGAGATTTTATTTTTAAGTAATCTACTACACCCGACATGGGGCTCATACTTACAACCCCAAGATCAAAAGTTACATGCTTTACCTGCTGAGCTGGCCAGGCGCTCCCAAAATGGAAGTGTTTCTAAAAAAGAAATTTATAAAACCATAAATTTCAGACAGCTTCATTAGTGAGTTTCCCTGGTGCCCTTAAGAAAATCTTTGTTGGAATATTGGCATGTTTTGTGGTCATATGAAATAAGGATGTATCTGTTTTGCTGTCTTTATATTCTACTTATGTTCCACAAATAAGAAAATAAAACCTTGAATAGATTAGGGAACTTGCTGAAGCCCCAACATCTGGAAGGAGATAGAATAGAATTTGAACCCTGGCCAGCTGGCATCAGAACTTGCCCTTTGAACCTTCATCTCCTTAGGGTCTTCTTCCTTGTGTGTGTCTCTGTGTCCTTTCCTCCTCTCACTCAGATGACAGCCAGTGGATTTAGTGCCCATCTTAAATCTAAGATGATTTCATACCCAAACCTTTAATTAATCACATCTGTAAAGACCCCCTCTTCCAAATAAGATCACATTCCGGTATCCCAGGTGTATGACTATTTGGAGACACTGCAGCCTCTATTTCAGCCAAAATCTTCAGGCAGAGATCAAGTACAGAATCAATAAACATTATGTCCCACTAGGTCCCTTGCTTCTTTCATCACGGAAGTGGAGAGGATATCAGCATATTCCTCTAGGACTATTGCAAAGGCCTAGCGATGAGTTCATTTTTAATACATAAAGTCTGTTCCATAATAAACAATTAATACCTGAAGTTATTATTTTTTAAGTGCAAAGGCTGAATTGAGATTTATTTATTTATTTAGGCAGCACAGTGCAGTGAAAGAATTGCCAAAGCTCTGAGACTATGTCCATGTTCTGTCTCTGCCACCTGCTCTTTAATAAGTCAAGACTCCAGGAACTTTTAAGTTTCTTATCCGAAAAATGAGCATCATAATATTTGCTTTGTCCTTGTTGTGGGGGCAGGGAAGGTGATGCCATCAGCTGCTTCCCTTGTATGCTCTTCCTCTGCAGGTCAGGCCCCAGCAGACCTCCCTGCTCCTCAGTTACCTAGAGAAGGACACAGGCCTGGCGGGAGGGAGTCAAGGACTTGCTCAGCAAGACCTAGGAAAATGAGCAGCACAGAGCTTCCTCTTGGATGGAAGCTGGGGATATGATGTCTGCCTGTTATGAAGAAGAGGAAGTATCCTCCAGCTTAATCACCAAGCCCAGAGATGCCCCAAGCACCCATCACCCCTAACCCAAGCACCTCCCAGTCATGCAGGGGTAGGGTCCAACAGAAGTCCTGGCCTCAGGATACTATTGCCAATGGGGAAGGAAGACATGCGCAACTGGGGAGCTGAGCCCGATCTTGCCCCAGAAAAGGGATAGAGCTGCCTTCAGGAACCACCCTCCTCCTCCAGGAGACCAAGGAAAGAGGAGGTGACACCCTTACTCTTGGCACTCCATGTGTGGCCATAGGAGGGGCTCAATGCATTTTTAATAAAGATACAAAACACAAGTACATATCTCTACCTGGAAATCTTAAAGATATACAGATATACAAAATTAGAAGTAAATGAAAGCTGTGGGCTTCTAGGTGAATCTTGGTTGATATAAGTGACATTTTGAATGTTACTATGTTTCCTTAATATATCAATTTCAATTGTTTCAACAATTTAGAATTGATGTGACAGCAAATAAAACTGAATGCAAAATAACTATAAGCTATAATATGAATCTAATATGAATAGTATAATATGAATCTCAGGTAGAATTTTTTAGTAATAAATATGCCAGATGCATCTTATTCTGTTTGTTTTTAGAGAGACAGAAAGAGTGTGTGAGAGAGAGAGATTCTTTTTTTTTTTTTTAAAGATTTTATTTATTTATCTGACAGACAGATCACAAGTAGGCAGAGAGGCAGGCAGAGAGAGAGAGAGAGAGAAGGAAGCAGGCTCCCTGCTGAGCAGAGAGCCCGATGCGGGACTCAATCCCAAGACCCCGAGACCATGACCCGAGCCGAAGGCAGTGGCTTAACCCACTGAGCCACTCAGGTGCCCCGAGAGAGAGATTCTTAAACAGACTCCATGCCCAGTGCAGAGCCTGACAGAGACTCAATATCAAAACCCTGAGATCATGATCTGAGCCAAAGTCAAGAGTCGGATGTTTAACCGATTGAGCCACCCAGCTGCCCCCAAATGCATATTATTATTAATAGCAATGTTTGAGGCCAGCTTCTCCAATTTATGAAACATATTTAGAACCCTTATTTTGAAATTGTCTTCAAAGTCAATTTACCATCCATGCTTGGAGCTCACTATTAAATTACTCTTTTAACTAACTAAGACATCATTTCTTCTATATCATAAGAAGAAGCAGAAGCTAGCATACATTTGAGTATTTAATATTCACCTATTCTTGAAAAATTAATTATATACATAATGTAATCCTTGAAATAACCTGTGAAGTTGGTATCATTTTCATCTCTGTTTAGAGTTGAGAATACTACATGAGGCTAGAGACATAAAGTAACTCTAATCAAGGCCAGACAGCTAATAAATGGCAGCATGAGAGTTTCACCTCAGTTTCTCTCTGAGTCCAAAACCATCTTCTCAACCACTACTCAAAGCAAATTCCTCTTCCTCTAGACCAGCCTTACTTCTCTCCAGTCTCTTCTTCTGTCACTTGAGTAGAAAATCGACTAGTATTAATGTGGGTTGGAGAAAGTCATGGGTTGTGGAAGAAACCCAGAGATTAGGACACAGCCTGATGTCTGAGCCCCATGGAGTACATTCCAAACAGATTCAATTCATTATTTAATTCCAACCTATTTCTCAAGAGCTGAAATTCTCCAACCCTAGCATATGGCAAACTTCTTTGAAGTTGTTTGTCTTCCTCCTTCTCCTCCTCTTCCTCGTCTCTCTCTTCCACCTCCTCCCCCTCCTGTTCTCTTCTCTCTTCGTCTTCCTCTTTCTTTCCTCCCTATCACTCTCGCTCCTAAAATTTTTTAATTTAAATTTTGAAAACTACTTAAAAATAATATTTTATATAACAACACTGATTGAATTCGTGAGATGGTGTCCTGTGGCTTGTACATCACCAAGCATCTTTAAGTATGTTTTTAACACAGGATGAAAAGCCCAGCATTTAGGTGGTCTAAAGTTTATCTCTGGCACAGCATGACCCTCAGAAACTGCAGGAAGGCAGTGTTTGGTCTTCTCTTAAAATTGCTTTCACTGAACTACCTGAACTATCCTCTCATAAGAAACATTCACTGAACTATTTACTGCATTCATTGAGGATCTATAACACTGTAAGACATGATGCCTGGTTATAAGAAACCCTAAGGGAAATTTCCCTTAGCCCTTAACATTAAGAAATCTTGTCCTTATCCTATATGATGGTCGCTGATAAATTTACTCTTTTCTCCCATACAAAGCCACATGGTTTCTGGCATTATATTTGATACATTGACCTTATCTTAACTTCAAGTTCTATTTTTACAATGGAATATCTTTTAATTGCTTTACTTCAATTAGGTTATAAAATAAATGTATAAGCTATTTTAAACAAGTTTTGAAAAGAGGCAGGATATTTATAAAAATTAAATAAAGAAATGCTCTCACCTGACTAGACCTAGTCATTTATGAACTCTAAAGTATTATGTTTTGCTCCTCTTTTTTTTTTTTAAGACTTTTAAATTTATTTTACAGAGAGAGAAAGTACACATGGGAGGGGACAGGGGAGAGGTCCTTGTTAAGCAGACTCCCTGCTGAGCATGGAGCCTGATGTGGGGCCCAAGCTCATGACCCTGAGATCACGACCTGAACTGAAGCCAAGGGTCAGGCACTCAACCAACTGAGCCACCCAGGTTTTACATAGTAGTTGCTCAACAGACATTTTCAAAATGGGTGTGTTTGGTTACAAACAGAAAGTACAAATAATAGTCCCCATACTCAAGTTGGGAAGTCTGAAAGGGAATAAAAAGTAACGATTGTGCCAACTTACTAATATTGGTCTCTATAGTCTTCAGATATCAATAGAATTTTGGAAGGGGACATACGAATAAAGACGTTCTGGCAACTTAAAACTAGTAAAAAGTATTTCTCCAAATGTCATGTCTATTTTTATAATCAGGTTCTATCTGCCTGTGCTTGTCTGACACCCTAAAATGGATTTAATTTCTTTTGCTTTTATATCTGTGTTGCTTTTGTTAGTAGAGGTGGTTACGGGCATCTGCTCTACTTTACTTCGAAAGGTCACTGCGTCGGAGACCACTGAATTATCATAGACACTAGCAATAATTTAAAACACCCAGCATGCATGCTTTCTGCTCTTTGTCCATTAAGTTTGGCTGGCTTGCCCACCAGTTCACAAAAGTGAGCTGTGATTGATCCCAGCACCTTCTAAATCATCTTACTCCACCACCAACACTCAGCGGGAACTGGGCTTTAGTTCTAGGAGTTATGTTCACAACTCCACCTCCCATCATTTGTTAACCTGAGTTACAGTAGATCTTAAAACACCTATTATAACCCCAAATCTGTTTAAAGAAAATCAAAGAAAGATAAAAAGCTATAATAGTAATCTATAATAGGTATGCTTTGTTTTGTTTTTACAAGAAATCAATTTGCTGTTTTTATTTGGAGTCTGAGAAACTGATGTTTGGCTACCAAAAACACACATCTAGCTGAAAACAACAGAAGATTATATAATCACTACCTATAAGAAAGGTTTTCAGGGTCATAACACATTTCAACACACATTTTCATTATTCATTTTTTTCTTTTTTTTTTCTTTTTCTTTTCATTATTCATTTAAGAGTAGAGATGATTATTCTTATGCTACATAATCTTTCTTAATTGTTGATGTTCTTTTAACCTCCATGGAAGAATTTGTTTTATTAAAATCAGGTGATATTCATCTCTTTTCTAATTAGTTCTTTTATAAAAGGTAAATCAAATTAAATATGTAAATTATCAACCCAATAATATCCAGATCTTTTTCTAAAAGTTGAAAAGTAAATCTTATATGATAAAGGACAAAATCATCAAGTTTACGCTTTTTAAAATTCCCCCTAATGTTTATACACATGTAAAAATGTAAAAGAATGGACGTATTATGGAAAAAACTACAGCAAAGCCTTGTTTCCCTGGAAAACATTATCTAGCAGAGTGTGTTCTCATTCTTCTTCAGTTCAGAGCTGGCAGAGTGGCTATGCTTTCAAGGACTGGCTCTCTCCTCTTGTCCTGAAGAGGATGTGGAGGTCATGCCACCACACAAAAGCTTAAGCCTCAACTCTCCTACTGACCATTAGGTTAAAAACCTGAGTTAAGTCACACCATAAACCAACCACCCACACCCAGGGCCTGATAGGAAAGAAAGGAACTAAACTCTAAAGTAGCTGTAGGACCTGGTCAGCAGGTACCAGCGAGAGCAGGGAGAGCACACATGTGTGCATTGGACTGATTCTGAGTGTGTAAGATCAAGGGGAATGGAATATTAAATTGGTCCCGGGAAGTCTATCTATCTGGAAACACTTCCTGGTGTAATAGCATTCATCATCCTGGCGAGGACCAAAGAGAGGGAGGTTGCAAGCGCACTGTTAGGAAGACTTCTGGAAGGGTGGAGAAGCTGATGGCCCGTGCCAAGTGAGAGGAATGTCAGATTTAGGACAGGTGTCAGAAGAGATGAAAGACTCGGAGCAGTGGGTATGCTGGGGTGGATCTGTGATGTAACTCTTGTTCCACTACGAGTTCTAGTGTCGTTCATAACACATGGGCCGACGTCCATCACTCCACACCATTGTTCATCGCACCATACTATGCTTGTTGGTTTATCCAACAGGATCCTTGAGGCTAAGAACTCTGCTTTAGGCTCATTTATCTCCAATACAGACTAATGCCCGACACACGATGAGAAGCTAGAATGAGAATAACAACCAGACAGACATAGTCATAAAGCATTTATTATCTGCCAACTGCTATGGGCTGAATATGCCAGTCTTCCCAAATGTTTATTTATTTTTAAAGATTTTCTTTATTTATTCGACAGAGAGAGAGAGAGAGAGATCACAAGCAGGGGAGTGGGAGACAAAAGTAGACTCCCTACTGAGCAGGGAGCTCCATATAGGGCTAGATCGCAGGACCCCAGTATTTCAACCTGACAAGAAGGCAGACACTAAACCAAATGAGCGACCCAGGTGTTCCCCAAATGTTTATGTTGAACTCCTAACCTCCAATGGGATGGTAATAATAAATGAAGTCTTTGGGGGGTAATTAGGTCATAAGGGTAGAGCCCTTGTAAATGACGCAGTTGGCATAAATCATTACGTATTTAACATAGACATCACATCCTTGTGATCAAAATGAGAATCTCTTTACTAGAAGACAAATATCTCCAAGCAATAAACAGAACCATAGTTTTTTTTAATAATTATATTGCAGTTTAAACATAAACAATTTTAAAAATTAAGATACAGTAATTATAAGGAAAGAATTTTGATTAAAAATCTCAGAACTTGAAGATTCCACCAATGGTAGTGAGATTTCTGGAATTAAAAACCTTAAAATTAACTTTAAAATGTGACACATTGGTCACATTTTTGTCAGTGTTGTTTTTATCTGGCAACATTTGTACCCTTAAAGTGTGACAGAAGGCAACATTTTATGTCTTTCTCATCTTGAGACTGTAACTAATGCCTCATTTTTGCATTACAGATACTCTCCCACTTGAACATAAATTAATTAAGAAGAATACACATATTCTTTTCCCAAAGACTGTAGTACCTAACACCCTAGGGGTAGTAGGGAGTGAAGGAATCACAGTTGAAATACTGAGCTTAAGAGTTCACTTACTTGCTCACTTTTCACATTTCTGAGTTTATCCAAAAATAATTGCTCCTTTAAAAAAAAAGATTTTATTTGTTTATCTGACGGACAGAGATCACAACTAGGCAGAGAAGCAGGCAGAGAGAGAGGGTTAAGCAGGCTGAGCAGAGAGCCTGATGCAGGGCTTGATCCCAGGACCCCCCGATTATGACCTAAACTGAAGGTAGAGGCTTAACCCACTGAGCCACCCTGGCACCCAATAATTGCTCCTTTAAAAAAAATGTAAGGATCACAAGTTTCTTCAAGCAATGAAAAAAGTTTTCTAATTCAGAATGAACAAAAGTGCTAAAAATATTTAGAGATCTTTCACAAAAACTATAAAATATATTCTATTGTCATGCTAGACCTGACAAAGAATGAGGGTCAGTTCTTTCTGAGGAGGTCAAGAAAGGGATCTGTGGCTTTGACCAAAGGCAGCTTGATTTAATGTCTCTTAGTTCTTTGATGACCTCAGGACTTCACTAATTCATTTATAAATATACTGCTTTCATTTGGAAAAGATGAAGTAAAGCTTTTAACACTTTTAATTAGCTTTTTAACTTCAAACAGAGCGCATAAAGAAAATAATTGAAACTCAGCCCTAACCTTTCAGAAAAATTAAAAGAGAAATTAAAATTTTACCTCTGGTCAAGAAAATTAAATTTCTTTGGTCCTGATTTGCCTTCTGTAACAATTAGGGCCCAAGGTATTTTAAACAAATGATATTACAAACAAACAAAATATTTTACCAATGAACATTAACATACAGCAATGAAAATACATGGTAGAATGTATTTTTCAAAGTCATAGATTCTTAAATTTAAATAAGATAATAAAAATGACCTAGTCAGACTGTCATATCAGAAGTAAAGAAATCAAGTCTGAAATTACTAAAACTCTCCATTTGGCCTGACTACCTCTGGGTTTACCCCATCAACCTGGACATTTAGTGTTAACATTGTGATACTGTGATTTTTAAGAAATAAAATTTGGGTTTCATCCCCTTTTCTGCCACAAAGCTCCTACAACCCTTGGACTTTTCTAAGTGATGAGAACAGTCAGGGTGTCTTGTTATGTTTATGACATGAATTTTTGGACATACTCAAGGATGAGGGCTGGTTGCCAGGAGAACCAACCAAGTGACTTAGAAGTTTGGAACTTTTAGTCCCACCCGCAGATCTCCAGGAATGTGATAGACTGGTGGTTAAATCAATCATCAATGGCCAATGATTTAATCAACCAAACCTATGTCATGAAGCTTCCATAAAAACCCAAAAGGATTGGGTTCAGGGAGCATCTGGGTTAGTGAACATGTGGAGATTTGGGGAGGGTGGTGGGCATGAAAGCTCCACGCCCTTTCTCATACCCTGCCCTACAGATGTCTTCCATTGGGCTGTTCCTGAATTACATCATTTTATAATAAACTGATGATCTAGTAAATAAATATTTCTCTGAGTTCTGTGAACTGCTCCAGCAAATTAATTGAAACCAAAGAGGGGGTTTTAGGAACTCTGACCTATCATAAGTTGGTCCAAAGTCTGAGGATTGAGGCGCCTGGGTAGCTCAGTCAGTTGAGCTTCTGCCTTTGGCTCAGGTCATGATCTCAGGGTCCTAGGTCTGAGCCCTGCGTCAGGCTCCCTGCTCAGCAGGGAGTCTGCTTCTCCCTCTGCCCCTCTTCACTCACCCTTCCCACCCCTGCTCCGGTATACACACTCTCTCTCTTAAATAAATAAATACATAAAATTTATTTTTTTAAAAAAGATTTTATGTATTTATTTGTTTGACAGATAGAGAACACAAGTAGGCAGAGAGGCAGGCAGAGAGTGAGGAGGAAGCAGGCTCCCTGTTGAGCAGAGAGCTGATGTGGGGCTCGATCCCAGGACCCTGGGATCATGACCCAAGTCGAAGGCAGAGGCTTTAACCCTCTGAGCCATCCAGGCACCCCTGAATACATAAAATCTTAAAAAAAAAAAAAAAAAAGTTCGAGGATTGCTTGGTGTTTTGTGGGAAGCCCTCCCACATATATAGAACTGCTAGAATTAGGTTCAGGAACTTAAAAAATGTTCTGTTTGCCCACTTTTATTCAGGGCCTCCGGCAGCTTCTACGGACATGTACTCACCAAATGACTTCTGGAACACATTCTTCCTTAAAGAAAATAGCTAGCTACCTTCCTTTCTGGCTTACCCAGGCCTGGCCCCAGGCATATGTCTTAGCAGAGCACTGGCAAGATTTCAACCCCTACTTGCCGATTAGTGCAGTGTGCATGAGGTACAATCATTCAAGCTGACTGTACTCTCATTGTTGACTATTTTATAGGTGTCTTCCTGTACTTTTGTAGGAGAGGGAGAACTCTTCCTCTACCCTCAAGGTCTTCTAGGTGGATTGAGAATTAAATTCACATTAGACAGTTTAACAAGGAGGAAAAAACAAAGTTTTATTGTGTGTACATGGAAATCGGATCATGAAATTAAGACCCCAAGAACTGACTACAGACAGTTTTTGTACATTTTAGACAAAGAGACGATAAATTTGTGAGGAATTTATAGGATAAGGAAAACTGGTGTTTGAGAACTCTTGTAAGTAAGGACTTCTAAATGGAATTTGGCCCGAAATAGTAAATTAGTAAAAAGCAACAGCTTATTTTTATAGCTTTCTCTGATTTGAAGTCCCCATCTCTGGGGATAAGGATGTCTTTTTACTTCTTAGTATAAGAAGGATATTTTTCATATGGGAGATTTGTTTCCTGCTTTCCGAGGCTTGGAGGAGGGTATGAGTGCCTTTGTATGAGTTCTTCCTTTTTATTCTTTTTTTTTTTTTTTAAATTTTTTAAGTGACCTTTACACACAACCTGGGGCTCGAACTTATAACCCGGAGATCAAGAATCACATGTTCCACCAACTGAGCCAGACAGGTGCCCCTGGGTTGTTTCTTAAGTAATATTTATTTAAAATAACCAATATAATAAATTGTCACATTCTGCGAGCTTTCCCTTGGCCCCTATAGTTTTTACGAGAGTTGCTCTAGTTGACCCATCTAGCCCCTTGCAATTCTAACTGTGGTGAAGTTAGCTTCACAGGAATCTCTGCTCCCCCATTTTCAGCTCCCAGGCACCTAGTGGCCCTGCAACTAAACACGCACCAATCATTGATACGATCATGGACATCCTCTGCCACAAAAATAAAATTCAATTCTATAGCAAACAAAATCACTCTGCTGATTTTGTTAGTTAACTTAGTTAACAATCACATTATTTTGACCAAATTCATACTATGCTTTTTTTCGTTCCTCTCAATTTGATTAAATCAAAATTGTCAGATCAACATTACAGATATAACTTACACAGTCAATCCTTATTCTTAAAGTTATTCACTATGTGCTCGGGGAAACTATTATGTCATATTAGAATAGCTTATAAAATAAAGAATTGAGGGATGCTTGGGTGGCTCAGTCAGTTAAGCATTTGCCTTCAGCTCAGGCCATGATCTCAGGGTTCTGAAATGGAGTCCTGTGTCAGGCCCCTTGCTCAGTGGGAAGCCTGGCCCTCCCTCTTTCTGCTGCTCCCCCTGCTTGTCTCTCTGACAAATAAGCAAATGTATTTAATTAAAACAAATTAATTGTTTATTGTATCTCTGACAAATAAATTAATTTTTTTTAAAAATAAATAATTGAATTTATATAATAGTGATTTATAACTTTAAAATCATCTTATAATTCCATGTCATAAAATTATAAAATTAAACCCATTTCTCCTTTCTTCAGGTAATACAGCTATATTACATTCCTTCGCACCCTTGCACTTAGCTGTGGCCAAGACCAAATTCTGGTAAATGGAATATTAAAGAAGTGAAACAAGCCATTTCCAGACATGGACTATAAAAATCTTCCATTCGTCATTTCTTGATGCTCTTTCCTTTTCACTGATGTGACCCAGGCAAGAACTGGGAACGTAAAGGCCATTTGAAGAAGGCAGAAACACAAAATGGAAAAATCCTCAGTTTCAGAATCACGTACTTATAGGAGTAAAGCCATCAGTCTTTCAAGAGCCCCTGTTTTGGATTTTGTGTAAGCAAGAAATCAGCTTTAACCATGTTTGAGAAACTGTGTATTTTAAGGTATGCTTGTTACTGATGCTAACTGACTTGACTAAAACATGATGTTCACTTACACTGAGAATGTCAGACTAGAATAAGAGAAGATCAGAATATCAGAATAGAAAGATAAGTATCTTTCAAGAAAACAAGCAGAAACTTCTTAAAATGCGCAAACAAAATTATGTATGTCTCAAGATGTTTTACTGAAAGCATATTTTTGAATTTTATAATTATTTGTAAATTATCTAATTTAACCAAACCTTGAGAAAGAAGGAGGAAGCAGACAAACAAGCTCTAAAACACTGAAAAAAAGTAGATTTATTAGAAATTAAGAGGTTGTTGCATAGTGAATGGGAACTTGGACCCATTTAACTGGACACTATGGTAGGTTTAGGTGCTTGAAACCATTTTATTTTATTCTTTTTTTTTTAAGTGTAATGAAAAGGAAGTTTAATATACACAACAAGTAAAATAGAAAAAAAATTTTCTTACAGACTGGTTAGTGGTAATGTTACTCAAAAGTTGCCTTTCAAATGTGAAAGATCTAGCTTGCTTTATTATTTTTTAAAATATCAAAAAAGAATGTTTTGCCACAAATGAATAATGGACAGAGATATGTCACTGACATGTTTACAATTAGGAAATATCTAAAACCCATTTACAACTGACTAAAAAAATAGTTAAAGGTAATTAGAATATTTAAATTAAGGAAAAAGCTAATCTGGTTACAGTTGAGATTTTAATTATCATACCTTTCATATTTATGAGTGGGGGAGTTAAATACTTAAAACAGTTTGTTGTTTACATTTGTTAAGACGTAATATATTTTGAGATAACATTTTAACCCCAAATGGATAAATGAGAATAATGATATTTAGCATATTTTCTATGCTAACTAAAAATGTGATGACATTTTTTTCTAAATTTCATTCCATTCAGCAATATTCTGTAACACAAGTCTGAAATTGACAGATACTTTAAATTTTGAGATCGCTAAAATGTTTAAACTCAGAAGTATATGTTCGTCCTTCAATGAAAGGATATTAACTAAGAGATTAACCTTTTCATAAGGTTTCTGATTAAGATTCAAGTCAACACATGGTTATAGGAAATGGACTTACTGTCTCAAATTTATCTTTATCACCTTTAGAGAACTTCATATTTCTAAATTCTGTATATTCAACATTTCATGACTTCAAAAGGAGCCGGTAAACTGTAGAAAATCAATGCATGTTTTCTAGTTGGGTACAGTAGTTTACAGGAAGACCATTACACCATGAATAATTAAAACCACTTCATATTTAAAGGCAAGAATAAATACATATTCGCATATATATATTTGCACATATAGATGCAATAAATATTTTAAAACAACCTTACTAATAATTTACACCATTGAATTATTAAAACATGTCAGCAACTATTATCCTTCTGAGTAACTCAATTTCAAAATTAGGCTTTTCCCCAAAAAATAGGTCTAAATGACTGCATAACATTTTAACTCGCTCTAATGTATTATGAATGAATTTTAGTCTTAAAGCATCAATAATCTGAACACAGTACTTTCAAGTATAGCTTTATAGATCATTTTATGAATGTGCCCACTTATTTTAGTGTAAATGGGAAACAGATACTTTAAGAAGACATTGCCATCTTCCATTACCTAAACTCAAGAATCACATCAACTATTTCTTGCCATTGGGTAATGTTAAGAACTGCTCTTTTCCTTTATTTTTGAGAAACATTGGAGAAAATAAAATTGTCAGCTCTTACATCCATACTTAAAGCAATATTTTAAAAGGATACAGTAGATATGTACTTTAACCTTATGTACATCTTTTTTTGGGAAGCTAAAATTAATTCATTATATATTTGTCATTCTGGGTAAAAGACTGCTTTAAAGAAAACATAGTAAACTCCTGCTTTTGACCAATGATGTCTTACTAGTCCCAGTGTTAGACATGAAGTTAAATGTTTATTATTTCTGCACAGTTAGACCACATGATAAATATCACTTATCAACTAAATTAATGGATTAGCTTAAAATGGCAAATATGTGATAAGACTTTCCAATATCTGAGATTAATTGTTATAAAAAACAATACAAATTTATCAAAAGGGGGAATATTTTTGCCCTCAAACTTACAAAGCCAAGACGAATGTCTATAGCATCACTGACTGTCAAGGAAAATATAAAATGTACAAAGAACAAGAACATTGCAAAAAGGCTCTAATTTTTAATCTTATGATGTATATATCAAGAGCTACATTTTATTTACTTCTTTATACCCCATTATTATTCAACAATCTGCTACACTTACTCTGTGCCAAGCTCTGGAATAACACTTCTTAGGAATTATCTTAAGTATTTTTTCAGCTCCTTCTCATGAAGTTATTATTAAAATTACCATTTTCACAAATAAGAAGACTATTTATTTTGCTTCTTAAACAAACAGCTCTCAAGAATTTTCTATGTGCCAGGCACTCTTCTACACATTTCACAAGTCTTAACTCATTTATTTCTCAAAGCAATCCCTTGAGCTAGAGATCATTATCCCCATTTGCAAATGAGGAAACAGAGAGAGATTATATCAAATCCCCAAAGTTCCAGCTATCAAGTGGTGAAGTTTGCATTCAGACCCATGCATTTCTGGCTCTCACATGAAGGACGCACAACTAGTCATTAATGGGGAAGAGTTCTAACCACAAGACTACCCACAATACCAGAAAGGGAATGAGGCAAGTATGGCCCCTGATCAGAGGCATGCACTCCCAGGAGCTCTGAGCCTTGTCCTGATGCACACTGCTCCATAGGGCACAAAGTCCATGAAGCTAAGGCAAACACTCCTAGAAACCCATCTCCGGTCCTCCTCAACCATGCACACACTTCCAAAACAGACAACCTTAAACCTGAAGAGTGGTCAAGAACAACTTGCAGAGGGGCGCCTGGGTGGCTCAGTGGATTAAGCCGCTGCCTTCGGCTCAGGTCATGATCTCAGTGTCCTGGGATTGAGCCCCGCATCGGGCTCTTTGCTCAGCGGGAGCCTGCTTCTCTCTCTCTCTCTGCCTGACTCTCCGCCTACTTGTGATTTCTCTCTCTGTCAAATAAATAAATAAAATCTTTTAAAAAAATAAAAAAATAAAAAAAAAAAAAGAACAACTTGCAGAGACGTGGACTGAGTGTAGATGTGCAGGCTGAGACGCCCACTCAGCTCTCCCCTGCAACAGGACAGAGAAGGGACTATGGAAAGAAAGAGATGGACACATCTGGAGGCCAAAGTCTAGAAGCCAACGGCCAGGTCCCTCTGCTATTTATTCAAAACTCTATGATAACTGAATATTTTCAATAAAAATCTGTTCCTGCAGGTCATTATGAAGGCTATTTCTTCAAAACAGAAGAAAAATAAATATTTATTTAATAATTTATAACTCAGAAGTTTTATGATTTATAACTTTCAAATATTTAGACATATGTCATTTGTACGTCCATTGATTTCTCTTATCCAGAAATCTTACAAATTAGAGAGTAGGTCTATTTATCTAATTCCTTAATCCTTAATCTTTATGTTGTGCAATTTTTTTTCAAAACTGATGAAAAATGTGTAACCCAAAATAGCAGTGTACATGACAGTCATATTCTTTTTTTTTTTAAAGGTTTTTATTTATTTGAAAGAGAGATCACAAGTAGGCAGAAAGGCAGGCAGAGAGAGAGAGAGGGAAGCAGCCTCTCTGCTGAGAAGAGAGCCCAGTGAGGGGCTTCATCCCAGAACCCCAGGATCATGACCCGAGCTGAAGGCAGAGGCTTAAACCACTGGGCTACCTAGGCGACCCAACAGTCATATTCTTGAGGTGAAAGAAAGGAGTCTCTCTTCAACTGCATTTTGTTTTTTATTTGTCAGGTCTTTATAACTTGAAGCTGCACAGAAGTTCATTCTAGAATTGATGAAATGCAGATAAATCTTTAAGATTAAGAAAGGAACCCGATAGTTGAATATAAAAAAAATTAAGCAATTACGATATTGTTAATTGTATATCTGCTAGTTATTTTACTAGCAAGAGACAGATTTATTGGGGAATAATAGAGACCTGAAATCCAGGACAAACAAACTGTTGCAAAACCATAGATAAGTCAGGGGAATGAAGGAGAGGTACACTTTTTTAAGGAGAAAGGGGGTGAGTTGGGAAGGTTTCTTGCCAAATTAGAACTCCAAAACCAAAAATAATCTTTTCAATAAATGTTAATATATCTCCATTTTGAAAAATGAGCTTTGAAAGGCCTAGCCACACATGACTAAACAAGATGAACTATTATATACAGAGCCAAACTAGTAGATGAAAGTGGTAATCTTTGGGACAGGGAACACTAATACAGAAAGTGTTTAAAAAAAAAAAATTCTTAAAATCCAACTAAAAAGTTCTCCATTAAGAAATTTTTTTAATAGCTTTTCTAGTAAAAGAGCATTGTTTTATGAAGTTAAAATGGAAATACTTATCTCACTCTTTTAAAACTTTCTCAGTTCTACATATGGAGGCCAACTGGAATGTATAAGCGGTCAGCAGGTTTTCCTGCCCTTAATATCTCTTATCAGTATGCTAATATTACATGTTCATCTGACTAGTTAGAGACCTCTTTATAGGTGGGAAGGATGCCTCTCTTTTTAAGTTTCAGTCTTTTGCAAATCACACTTCTCTGATAAGTCAGAAGTATTTAAGAATTATTGACAGCGAATTTTTAGTTATTGTCATTTAGCTCTGAAACCCAATGGAGAGAAGTTAATCAACAAAATTGCTCACACAACAACAAAATGTCTGCTTGGGAAAGGAGAAAATGCAATCTATTATTTGAATGGCTTGCTATACATACATAATATGGATGCTTAGATAAATACTAGAGAGTATGAATTTTCAGGTGGATTTTGCTTAAATATAGACAATAGCCAGAAGAAAACCACAGACATGTATCATAATAAAACTACATTCTGTTACTCAAAGGAACATTTAGGAAAATAGATGGTTGTAAAATTTTAGCATAGATCTCTAAAAAACTATTCTTATTTTAGTATGGTGTAATTTGATTATAGAATGTCAGAATTGTTTAAAAAGGGAAAATTATATTTATTTTGTTCAGTCTAACTCTAAAACATTTTAACTAACTTTTTCCCCTACTGAACACAATATTTCATAGATTATATAATAGTCTAATGTGAAGAGTAATGTTATCAATATTTCTGCTCATTGGGGAGAACTATTTTCAGCTTAAATATAATCTAAAATTACAGTTTAAGAGCACCAACAAGAATACTAAGTGGATAAATAAGGATTATAAATAGCTACACATCACTTATAGTCTGTTTTAGCCATCAAATAGGTTTAGGTCAAGGACTTTAGACCTTTAATTCTTCCACCAGTTTCTATAGTTCTTAAAATTATGCCTCAATATTATCCATCTAAGCAGTGAGGAGTCCACATGCCCACTGATTTCCATCCATAATCGGTTAAGTGTTATAGCATGAGGTGTTAAGCCTCAATTTGAAGTTTCTCATGCTTGGGTGGTATTCAGTAGATCCTGCATATCCAGCATCAGAGAACCCCAGAAGTAAGTATATCCGTGTCAGACACTACTAGGTTATCCCTACATGATTGTCATTTCAATTATTGAAATAAAGAAAAGACCAAGAGAATATGACCTAGTGCTCTGGAGCTGTGCAAGTCAAATAGCCAACAGCCACCTAAAAATCTATATTATTTATTTTCACCCACCTCCAAATATATTCATCCTGTAATTCTTCCTGTCTTCATAAATGGCAACCCCATCTTACCAGTCGTTCAAGAAAAAATAGTAGTAACCTTAATTGAAGTAGGCATCTTGTTAGCTAGGCTACTGAAAAATTGAGGAAATGTGATATTACTACATACAAAGTAGGTCATATTTACACCTATGTCAACATAATTTGGTTTGATAAAGTATGACAGAAAATACATTTCTAGAAATCCCTCCACATGCCAAATACTCCTCAGTATTTAGAGAAGATCAATGGAGACTATCTCTTTTAGGAGATTACTTGAGTTGAAGAATGGACTAGAAAAATAAATAGTAATGAAAGACTTATAGAAATCTGTGTGGTAGACCTCTCAGAATGGTGTTAAAGTAAAAATGAGAACAAGTAGCCTACAAGCAAATACATAAATTAAATATGTAACTTCTACAACATAGATTTTTTAATCATTTCCTACCAATAATATGGAAATATACTTAACATGATGATATTAAATGTTAAACCATATTTACTAATAAAACTTGACGTTTCATGTATATCAATTTAACATTATTTGATTTAAAACCTGTTAAAAGTTGTCTCAAATCTCTCTTAATTGTCTACAATCAAATTTTATTGATTTTCTAGTAATTGCTCTACTAAACTACAAAATTACAATTAAATATGCGTAAGTGATAAATTAATGATTTCAGACAAAACCTTAATTAATATTTAAGTCTCCTCCTCAATAATGACCTCCTCCTAAGTTACTGATTTTTAAAATGTATGTTTTCCAATGAAGTTTTATTTAATGCTTTACTAAATTAAAAGGCTAATAATATTTATAAAATTGATATTAAATTTTAAATATTTAAAGAAAGTCAACATTTTATTTTATTGGCTCATTAATTGTCATATCAAAGAGATTTATAAAATAAAACCATTCTCAACATTGAACATTCAATGTCCATTTTGGGGCTAATGTAAAGAATTTGTATCTAGTTTCTTGCACATTACAATTAGACCGGCAAATACACAGACTAAAGAATCATATGAATTAATTAATATTGCAAAATATTCCTTATATAACCAAGTGCAAGTGTTCCGAATATAACATAAACTTGTGAATAACTTTAGAAACATAAACCAGAACATGGAGAGAAACAAGGAAATGGATATTCAGCAGTTTTTGCAGTTTTTAATTATGCAGAAATTGATTGCATTCATGCTACCTGAAAGACAGAATTTGACAAGTTAATTTTTCTTTTCTCTATGTAAGCACTAATGTCTTTCCAATACTTCTTGCACTCCTTTCAGCAGTGACACCATCTTCACACATAGTCATCCTTTGTTTTAAAGACATTAACAAGTACTTCCCTGGGGCCTGATAAAAAGAGATGTTTAGGGTTCTAAAAGCTATTCATTTTTAAGAGTTTGTGATAGGTGGGGCTAGAGCAGGACACTTCCTGTCCAGTTCTTGGGGTGTATCCACAGTAAGGCTTGTCTTGCTGGGCATTGGTGATTTCTGTGGACATCAGCGATGTCTCTTGTTATACAGAACTACGCTGTGCATTTCAGTTTTCTAGAATTTCTGATCCTTACCAACCCAAATCTGGTAACATCCACCAATCACTGTGAGAACCATAGAGCCTTTTACACATTTCCAAACGTCTCCTGGGTGGAGATGTTGCTGCTATTGTTATATAATCCCCTAGAGTCAGATGTGTGAGAGGTGAGCTGGCACAATTTAAACACAGGTAGGCATGACTTCATTTGAATCTATGGGCTTGTTAGACTAAGCAGCATCTGGTGCATAGCCCTAGAAAGGTGAACAGTAAGCAGAATATTTGGACAACAGAGGAATTCTGCTGCATAGCCTCACATGCTTGATTTTGATTTTCTTTTCTTTTCTTTCTTTCTTTTCTTTTTTTTTTTTTTCCTACATAACAATTTCTCCAAGGAATTACAATTATTAAGTGGCACATTCACCTTTCTTTGTATTCTTATAGCCGCTTATCTATGTTGGTCAACAGGAAGGATTACTATAAAATATGAAGGTTCATGATGCCTGGGTGGTTCAGTTGGTTAAGCACCTACCTTTGGCTCAGGTCATTATCTTGGCATGCAGAACCAAGCTCCATGTCGGGCTCCCTGCTCAGGAGTGAGTCTGCTTCTCCCTCTTCCTCCACCACTCTTTCCCTGCCTCTGCCACTTGTGCTTTCTCTCTCTGTCAAATAAATAAATAAAATCTTAAAAAAAATCTTTAAAAAAATATGTAAGTACTGGATAGCAAGACTGTGGCAAATACAGTCTGTTCCTGTTCCTATGATACCTGAGACAAAGCACAGAGTGTCAGCATCCAAATACTCTCCTGCTGAAAAAGATGGGTCTTCTCTGTCCTCAAAACACATTCCAGACACCCACCATCAGGTGAGCTGACTTGGTAGAGGAGATGAAATCTGTTTGTCATCCTCGGTGTACATAAAGGTTAAGAAAATACTAATGAGGCCCCGATTTAATTATATGTTGTGGTTAGGTTGATTTTTATAATCTTCAAAGTCTCCACAAAAGGTAAAATATAATTTTAGACACTCTTGAATCACGACAATATAGACAAAGAACAGTAACAACAAAGACGTTATGGCCTGTCAGAAGAAGACCTCGATTTATCTGAGTATGTGTTTAGTTAGCCAGCTTTCTATAAAAATGTCTTTCTAAAAGATTATTTACAGCAAAGTTATTAAGATATGATAATATTCAGAATAGCATAATGTGCACCTTGCTAAAAGCAATTTTTTCTTTCTAAGCTTGTGAATCTCTTGACAAAAAACAAGTAGAAATGAGAATTTGAAAAACTTCTTCAAAATCTACTACAACTTGATTTCTTGATTTTTTAACTATGAAATTAAATAATAATTGATTAATGAAAGTAAAAATTGGAAGAGTAATGTTCTGATTCAAAGAAAAATACTTGGGTAGCTTTTACATATACTGAGATTGGACCAGACTCACATTACATTTGCAAAGCAATACTATTGTTTTTATATACTGCCAATACCTCCAGAATCAAACAAGTTTTAAAAACATTTTTTAAAAATACAATCTTTTCTAGGAAAAATCACAAAAATATACAGCCGAAGTGATGTAGGAATTTATAAATTTTGGCTCTGTTATTCAACAACTAGGAATTCATGAACTATTTGAACTAATTAACAATGAGCTAATTAAACAGAAAACCCAGATACTCACACATACTCATACATACATAGAAGCCCAGGATCCTTCAGTAATACAATCTTAGCATAAAAATATAAAAGTAGAAGATGGCGGAGAAGTAGCAGGCTGAGACTACATCAGCTAGCCGGAGATCAGCTAGATAGCTTATCTAAAGATTGCAAACACCTACAAATCCATCGGCAGATTGAAGAGAAGAAGAACAGCAATTCTGGAAACAGAAAAACAACCACTTTCTGAAAGGTAGGACTGGCGGAGAAGTGAATCCAAAGCGACGGGAAGATAGATCCCGGGGGGAGGGGCCGGCTCCCAGCAAGCGGCAGAGCAATGGCGCACAAAATCAGGACTTTTAAAAGTCTGTTCCACTGAGGGACGTCACTCCAGAGGCTAAACCGGGGCGAAGACCACGTGGGGTCAGAGTGGCCTCAGGTCCCGCAGGGTCACAGAAGGATCGGGGGTGTCTGAGTGTCGCAGAGCTTGTGGGTATTGGAACGGGAAAGCCGGCTACAGAGACAGAGCCGACAGTAAGCTCGCAGTTCGGTGTTACCTTGAACCGGTCGCAGGCTCGGTGAGCTCGGAGCGCGGCCAGAGGTCAGGCAGACGGGAGTAACTGGGCGCTGTTCTCTGAGGGCGCACTGAGGAGTGGGGACCCGGGCTCTCGGCTCCTCCGGGCCGGAGACCAGGAGGCCACCATTTGTATTCCCGTCCTCCGGAACTCTATGGAAAGCGCTCAGGGAACAAAAGCTCCTGAAAGCAAACCTGAGCAGATTACTCAGCCCGGCCCCTGGTAAGGGCGGTGCAATTCCACCTGGGGTAAAGACACATGAGAATCACTACACCAGGCCCCTCCCCCAGAAGATCAACAAGAAATCCAGCCAAGACCAAGTTCACCTACCAAGTAGTGCGGTTTCAATACCAAGGAGAGCAGCAGAATTCCAGAGGAGGAGAAAGCAAAGCACGGAACTCATGGCTTTCTCCCTGTGATTTTTTTTTTTTTTTTTTTAGTCTTGCAGTTAATTTAATTTTTTTCTTTTTCTTTCTATTTTTTTTTTTCTCTTTTTTCTCACCTTTGGGTAAAAATTTTTTTTTTAATTTTTACCCTTTTCTTTTTTTAACGTTTTTTAACTAGTTTATCTAATATATATATTTTATATTTTCTTTATTTTTCTTTATTCATTTTCTTTTTTTAATTCTTTTCTTTTCTTTTTTTTTTCTTTTTTCTCTCTTTTTTTTCTTTCTTCCTTTTTGAACCTCTTTTTATACCCTTTCTCCCCCCTCACGATTTGGGATCTCTTCTGATTTGGTTAAAGCATATTTCCTGGGGTTGTTGCCACCCTTTTAGTATTTTACTTGCTCCTTCATATACCCTTATCTGGGCAAAATGACAAGACGGAAAAATTCACCACAAAAAAAAGAACAAGAGGCAATACCGAAGGCTAGAGACCTAATCAATACAGACATTGGTAATATGTCAGATCTAGAGTTCAGAATGACAATTCTCAAGGTTCTAGCCAGGCTCAAAAAAGGCATGGAAGATATTAGAGAAACCCTCTCGGAAGATATAAAAGCCCTTTCTGGAGAAATAAAAGAACTAAAATCTAACCAAGTTGAAATCAAAAAAGCTATTAATGAGGTGCAATCAAAAATGGAGGCTCTCACTGCTAGGATAAATGAGGCAGAAGAAAGAATTAGTGCTATAGAAGACCAAATGACAGAAAATAAAGAAGCTGAGCCAACGAGGGACAAACAGCTACTGGACCACGAGGGGAGAATTCGAGAGATAAGTGACACCATAAGACGAAACAACATTAGAATAATTGGGATTCCAGAAGAAGAAGAAAGAGAGAGGGGAGCAGAAGGTATACTGGAGAGAATTATTGGGGAGAATTTCCCCAATATGGCAAAGGGAACGAGCATCAAAATTCAGGAGGTTCAGAGAATGCACCTCAAAATCAATAAGAATAGGCCCACACCCCGTCACCTAATAGTAAAATTCACAAGTCTTAGTGACAAAGAGAAAATCCTGAAAGCAGCCCGGGAAAAGAAGTCTGTAACATACAATGGTAAAAATATTAGATTGGCAGCTGACTTATCCACAGAGACCTGGCAGGCCAGAAAGAGCTGGCATGATATTTTCAGAGCACTAAACGAGAAAAACATGCAGCCAAGAATACTATATCCAGCTAGGCTATCATTGAAAATAGAAGGAGAGATTAAAAGCTTCCAGGACAAACAAAAACTGAAAGAATTTGCAAACACCAAACCAGCTCTACAGGAAATCTTGAAAGGGGTCCTCTAAGCAAAGAGAGAGCCTACAAGTGGTAGATCAGAAAGGAACAGAGACCATATACAGTACCAGTCACCTTACAGGCAATACAATGGCACTAAATTCATATCTCTCAATAGTTACCCTGAATGTGAATGGGCTAAATGCCCCTGTCAAAAGACACAGGGTATCAGAATGGATAAAAAAACAAAACCCATCTATATGTTGCCTCCAAGAAACTCATTTTAAGCCCGAAGACACCTCCAGATTTAAAGTGAGGGGGTGGAAAAGAATTTACCATGCTAATGGACATCAGAAGAAAGCAGGAGTGGCAATCCTTATATCAGATCAATTAGATTTTAAGCCAAAGACTATAATAAGAGATGAGGAAGGACACTATATCATACTCAAAGGGTCTGTCCAAGAAGAAGATTTAACAATTTTAAATATCTATGCCCCCAACGTGGGAGCATCCAACTATATAAACCAATTAATAACAAAATCAAAAAACACATAAACAATAATACAATAATAGTAGGGGACTTTAACACTCCCCTCACTGAAATGGACAGATCATCCAAGGAAAAGATCAGCAAGGAAATAAAGGCCTTAAACGACACACTGGACCAGATGGACATCACAGATATATTCAGAACATTTCATCCCAAAGCAACAGAATACACATTCTTCTCTAGTGCACATGGAACATTCTCCAGAATAGATCACATCCTCGGTCCTAAAGCAGGACTCAACCAGTATCAAAAGATTGGGATCATTCCCTGCATATTTTCAGACCACAATGCTCTAAAGCTAGAACTCAACCACAAAAGGAAGTTTGGAAAGAACCCAAATACATGGAGACTAAACAGCATCCTTCTAAAGAATGAATGGATCAACCACGAAATTAAAGAAGAATTGAAAAAAATCATGGAAACAAATGATAATGAAAATACAACAGTTCAAAATCTGTGGGACACAACAAAGGCAGTCCTGAGAGGAAAATATATAGCAGTACAAGCCTTTCTCAAGAAACAAGAAAGGTCTCAGGTACACAACCTAACCCTACACCTAAAGGAGCTGGAGAAAGAACAAGAAAGAAACCCTAAGCCCAGCAGGAGAAGAGAAATCATAAAGATCAGAGCAGAAATCAATGAAATAGAAACCAAAAAAACAATAGAACAAATCAACGAAACTAGGAGCTGGTTCTTTGAAAGAATTAATAAAATTGATAAACCCCTGGCCCGACTTATCAAAAAGAAAAGAGAAAGGACCCAAATAAATAAAATCATGAATGAAAGAGGAGAGATCACAACTAACACCAAAGAAATACAAACTATTATAAGAACATACTATGAGCAACTCTACGCCAATAAATTTGACAATCTGGAAGAAATGGATGCATTCCTAGAAACATATAAACTACCACAACTGAACCAGGAAGAAATAGAAAGCCTGAACAGACCCATAACCAGTAAGGAGGTTGAAACAGTCATTAAAAATCTCCAAACAAACAAAAGCCCAGGGCCAGACGACTTCCCGGGGGAATTCTACCAAACATTTAAAGAAGAACTAATTCCTATTCTCCTGAAACTGTTCCAAAAAATAGAAATGGAAGGAAAACTTCCAAACTCATTTTATGAGGCCAGCATCACCTTGATCCCCAAACCAGACAGGGATCCCATCAAAAAAGAGAGCTATAGACCAATATCCTTGATGAACACAGATGCGAAAATACTCAACAAAATACTAGCCAATAGGATTCAACAGTACATTAAAAGGATTATTCACCACGACCAAGTGGGATTTATTCCAGGGCTGCAAGGTTGGTTCAACATCCGCAAATCAGTCAACGTGATACAACACATCAATAAAAGAAGAACAAGAACCATATGATACTCTCAATAGATGCTGAAAAAGCATTTGACAAAGTACAGCATCCCTTCCTGATCAAAACTCTTCAAAGTGTAGGGATAGAGGGCACATACCTCAATATCATCAAAGCCATCTATGAAAAACCCACTGCAAATATCATTCTCAATGGAGAAAAACTAAAAGCTTTTCCGCTAAGGTCAGGAACACGGCAGGGATGTCCATTATCACCACTGCTATTCAACATAGTACTAGAGGTCCTAGCCTCAGCAATCAGACAACAAAAGGAAATTAAAGGCATCCAAATCGGCAAAGAAGAAATCAAATTATCACTCTTCACAGATGATATGATACTATATGTGGAAAACCCAAAAGACTCCACTCCAAAACTGCTAGAACTTGTACAGGAATTCAGTAAAGTGTCAGGATATAAAATCAATGCACAGAAATCAGTTGTATTTCTCTACACCAACAACAAGACAGAAGAAAGAGAAATTAAGGAGTCAATCCCATTTACAATTGCACCCCAAACCATAAGATACCTAGGAATAAACCTAACCAAAGAGGCACAGAATCTATACTCAGAAAACTATAAAGTACTCGTGAAAGAAATTGAGGAAGACACAAAGAAATGGAAAAATGTTCCATGCTCCTGGATTGGAAGAATAAATATTGTGAAAATGTCTATGCTACCTAAAGCAATCTACACATTTAATGCAATTCCTATCAAAGTACCATCCATCTTTTTCAAAGAAATGGAACAAATAATTCTAAAATTTATATGGAACCAGAAAAGACCTTGAATAGCCAAAGGGATATTGAAAAAGAAAGCCAACGTTGGTGGCATCACAATTCCGGACTTCAAGCTCTATTACAAAGCTGTCATCATCAAGACAGACACATAGATCAATGGAACAGAACAGAGAGCCCAGAAATAGACCCTCAACTCTACGGTCAGCTCATCTTCGACATAGCAGGAAAGAATGTCCAGTGGAAAAAAGACAGCCTCTTCAAAAAATGGTGCTGGGAAAATTGGACAGCCACATGCAGAAAAATGAAATTGGACCATTTCCTTACACCACACACGAAAATAGACTCAAAATGGATGAAGGACCTCAATGTGCGAAAGGAATCCATCAAAATCCTTGAGGAGAACACAGGCAGCAAACTCTTCGACCTCAGCCACAGCAACATCTTCCTAGGAACATCGCCAAAGGCAAGGGAAACAAGGGCAAAAATGAACTATTGGGATTTCATCAAGATCAAAAGCTTTTGCACAGCAAAGGAAACAGTTAATAAAATCAAAAGACAACTGACAGAATGGGAGAAGATATTTGCAAACGACATATCAGATAAAGGACTAGTGTCCAAAATCTATAAAGAACTCAGCAAACTCAACACCCAAAGAACAAATAATCCAATCAAGAAATGGGCAGAGGACATGAACAGACATTTCTGCAAAGAAGACATCCAGATGGCCAACAAACACATGAAAAAGTGCTCCATATCACTCGGCATCAGGGAAATACAAATCAAAACCACAATGAGGTATCACCTCACACCAGTCAGAATGGCTAAAATCAACAAGTCAGGAAATGACAGATGCTGGCGAGGATGTGGAGAAAGGGGAACCCTCCTACATTGTTGGTGGGAATGCAAGCTGGTGCAGCCACTCTGGAAAACAGCATGGAGGTTCCTCAAAATGTTGAAAATAGAACTGCCCTATGACCCAGCAATTGCACTACTGGGTATTTACCCTAAAGATACAAACGTAGTGATCCAAAGGGGCACGTGCACCCGAATGTTTATAGCAGCAATGTCCACAATAGCCAAACTATGGAAAGAACCTAGATGTCCATCAAGAGATGAATGGATAAAGAAGATGTGGTATATATACACAATGGAATACTATGCAGCCATCAAAAGAAATGAAATCTTGCCATTTGCAACAACATGGATGGAACTAGAGTGTATCATGCTTAGCAAAATCAGTCAAGCGGAGAAAGACAACTATCATATGATCTTCCTGATATGAAGAAGTGGTGATGCAACATGGGGGCTTAAGTGGGTAGAAGAAGAATCAATGAAACAAGATGGAATTGGGAGGAAGACAAACCATAAGTGACTCTTAATCTCACAAAACAAACAGGGTTGCTGGGGGGAGGGAAGTTGGGAGAAGGGGGTGGGATTATGGACATTGGGGAGGGTATGTGCTTTGGTGAGTGCTGTGAAGTGGTAAACCTGGTGATTCACAGACCTGTACCCCTGGCGATAAAAATATATGTTTATAAAAAATAAAAAAAATTTTTAAAAAATCACAATGAAAATTCTCTAAAAAAAATATATAAATGTATATGATAGATATAAAGTAAAAATATAAACATATATAAATATATATAAATAAGTATATAAAATATACTATAGAGAGTAGATCTCAGATAGAAAAAAAATAACACAAATGTTTTAAAAGAAGGAATAGCCTAGTAAATTATGGAATGGCAAGACAGAATAGGATTGGAATTCATAATTATGGAGTCTCTCAAGAGAAAGAGAAATGTTTACAATAGGATTTCAAAAGCAGTTGCTTAGTGACTACAATTCTGTCAATTGCATTTCCATGTGGAGAGTGAATAAAAATTCACATGTGCTCATAAAATAATTTTATTTGGATTGAAAAAGTAATTCACTCTTTGTCTCTGTAGATCTCTAATTTGTTATATGAAGATTCTTTTAATGATAAAAGAAACTGCTTCACTAAACAAATATTAAAATTTACATGCCAATTAAAAGCAAATATATAGAAAGAAAGCGTATTTATACTATGGTCAAAAAAGAATACTTGATGTTGTTTCTACATTGCTTTAATAATCATCTTGATAACAGTTTATATTTAAATACATCTTCAGGGTGTCTTAATTGGAGACTAGCGTGCAAAACTGAGTTTTGTTAATATAATAAAGAGACTGGAATAATAAGATTTATACAAATTGGATTTTTAAAGTGGTTTGTTTATAAAGGCAAACAGCCAATAGTAAAACATGAAAACAAAATACACCATGAAATATTAGCCAGCTAAAGATTTGAAAAGCAATCTTAACTACTTTTATCCAGTCCCAGCATTCAATAAACTGAGAGAAATATTACACAATGTCCCTTCATAGAACTTTGTGAAGTAGCTGTTATCTATGCAGAAGTGGAATGTGATGCTCAGAAATCACTCAAGCTTTGCAAAGCAAAAAAGATTAAAATTCAGAGAAGGGGAAAATGCAATTAAATATTTGTACAACTGAATGAAGAAGACATCTGAGAACTCAATAAAAGCTCAAAATCCTATTTAAATATCTAGTTAGACTCAATTATTTCTCCCCCTTGCTATGTCTGCAGTTGCTGAGGAAACAGCTCATCACCATGGTTCTAGAGACTACATCTCCATCGTTTGTAATCCTTGTGGTTGCACCAAACCAAGTCATATAAACCAAAGATTCTGAAGTTATAAAGAAATTAGATAACAGACAGATAGAGATCTATGGTTTAGATCACCTAGCTTACAGCACCCAATTAGATGAGGAAAACAAGGAAGACAGTGTTCTCCTACATTTTCCATTAGTGTCAGAATTGACCCCATCACAAGAGAGAACGTAAGGCACATGGAGCACTCACTGGAGTCCGGAATTTCTGCCTCATCGTTCTTCCGTCTCAGCCAGGAAGCTGAGATCAATCATTCAGCTTGTCAAGTTTGCTTTCACTCTGAGAAGATAGAATTGTCTCCCTCCTTTTTCCTGATCATGTTTCTCTCCCTTTTCCTTTTTTTTAAGATTCTCTTTATTTATTTATTTATTTAAGAGAGAGAGAGAGAGAGAGAGAGAGCATGAGCAGGGAAGGGGCAGAAGGAGAGGGAGAAGCAGATTCCCCACTGAGTGAGGCACTCTCCCAGGACTCCGATTTTGACCTGAGCCCAAGGCAAAAGCTAGTCAACTGAGCCACCCAGGTGTCCCTCCCTTTTCCTTTTTTTTTTTTTTTTAAATCCCCTTGGTCTTAAAAAAATGCAAGGATAAGAATCATACAATAAATTTAATTAATAAAATAAGACTACCAATTATGTCTTCAAATATTATGAGACATTTATGAACTGAATGACAATAAACAAATTTCCTGCATATCTGAGACTTAGTGGAAAGCGCCAAAGAGGTACTAGCATTTCCTTAATACTTCAGTATTAAGTACTTAATACTTTAGTACTTAAAGTATTAATTTAAGTACTTAATTTAAATTAAATAAATTTACATTAACTTAAGTACTTAGATACTTAAATACTTAATTAAGTACTTAATACTTTAGTAGCAAACTCTAGGTACTAATGACATGAAAAATAAGATACCTATTGCAACGTGTTCTTTCTCTGGCAAAAGTATATTCTAACTATGGAATGTGGTCATGTATCAGCTAGAAAGCAAAATAAAAGACCTAAAATATTCTTAAAAGCACAGAGGATCATCCATCTTCCTATCCATCTGGTCATTCCTGGCACATGATAACAACAGCATCCACAATATACCCCAGAAGCATTCATTTGCTAAATCCTTAGCAGATGCAGCATGGCTGGGCCTTTCCTTAATCATTATTAATTTAATTTGAAGGAGATTAAAGTTTTTTTCTTATCATTGTAAGAATGGGGAGAAAGATGTGATTAATTATGCACATTCACATCTACTCAATTAGAATCATAATACTGGAATAGCTTTACAAAGCAATTAATTCAACTCTTTTCTCTATAAATAAGAAAACAGAGACCCCCCAAATTTTTGCCATTATCTGGTCACAAAGTATTAAATATCTGCATTAACTATTCTTTGAGGCTGAGACACTGAAAAGGTTTACTATAATACAATTATTTTCTAGAAGGCATAAAGTTAACTTAAACTAATACCTTAGCTGAAAGGTAAGCATAATTTAAACTAACACTTTACTTTAATCTACTGAGCTACAGTCGACCAGAAATATCACGAAAGGAGAGAATGTGGAATGCAAACATCCTAACAGGAAAAGCAAAGGGAACATCAATGTTCCCAGCAACCACTATCACCAAGATTTGCCATCACTAACAAGGTTATACTCATGTATATTGCTTGCTAGAGAAGAAAGACTCCAAGCATAAAGAAAGAAACAGCATCCAGAAGGGAAAATGAAGAGCAGCTGGTGAATAAGGTAAACTTTACAATTTGTATCTGGGAATAAGGTTAAGAAACCTCTAAACTTGTATGTCAAATTTTGGTAAAGAAAACAGTTTCCCTATTGTCAGTGTGTTTTAGACTTTTGGGATTCCTCCCATTTTCTGTGAAGTGTGTGTGTGTGTGTGACAGTGATTTAAGGACTTAACATGAGGCTGAACCTAAAAATATTTCCAGTACTGTGTTTGTTTGTTTATTTGTTTGTTTTTAGTAATCAGCATCTTTAAAGCTGGTAAGGACTTTGAGTCAAATTTCCATTTGTGACTCTGGTCTTCAGAAGATGTTATAGACCTATTTCTCCCTCCTTTTCCTTTCTACATGCAACCATAAACCAAGCAAATAAATTCAAGAGGACCGAAGGAGAAGTCTGAAAGCTGGTAAGGAAAAAATGAACTGGATGAGACTGCAGGACTGAAGAACACTGTTGCACAACATCATATGTTCCTCCACACAACAGAAGACCCACACCAGTTGTTTCCTGACTCCTACTCTAGTAGTAAAGGTTGAGGTTGGCTCATTTGCTAAGTAAGCTCATTTCTCCCATAGAACAAATGGGAATGAGCAAAAATAACCAGGAGGGTAAAAGCTCTTCTATTTGGGCCTGAGAATCCTTACATCCACCAAGAGATATAAAACTGAAGGATGAATCAGGGACAGGAAATGGCCAAAGCAAAGGAAAACTGAAGACTTTGTTACTAGCAGAACTACTCTTAAGCAGTGACTAAAGACAGTTTAAACAGAAAGGAAATGATAAAAGAAAGAATCCTAAAGCATCAGGAAGAGAGAAGAAACAACAGAGCAGGAATAGGGGTACATGTTATACACTGGGTTTTTTTCTTTATGAGTTTTAAAAATCATATTTTATAGCTGAAACAAAAATTAATTCTTAAGATAATAACCTTTAAAATTGGAGGAAACTAAAAAGATCTACATGAAAATAAGGTTTCTGTATTTCATTTAAGTGATAAAAGGTTGTCACTGTAGACTGTTTTAAGTCATAATGTATACTGTAATGCCCAGAGCAACCATTGTGAAAAGTATACAAAGAGATACACTTAAAAACATTGTAACTGGGTGCCTGGGTGGCTCTGTCCACTAACTGTCTGCCTTCCACTCAGGTCATAATCCCAGGGTCCTGGGATTGAGTCCTGAGTTGGGCTGTCTACTCAGCATCGAGTCTACCTTTCCCTCTCCCTCTGCCCCTCCCCCCACTCCTGCTCGCTCTCTCTCTCTCTCTCTTTCAAATAAATACATAAATAAATTTTAAAAAATAAAACAATATTAGTGCGAAATGTGTAGCTTTAAAAAAAATAAAGATAGAACAAAAAAAGCTTGAAGTAATGTATAGGAAGGCAAGAAAGGAAAAACAAATAAGAACTAGACAAAGAGAAAGCAAAAAATAAAATGATAGACTGAAGTACTAATATATCAATAATTACTGTGAATTTAAATGATTTAAATATATCAATCAGTAGACAAAAATTGCCAGAGTGGATAAATCTCTCATTCTGCTTCTCTCTCTCTCGCACACACATGCACACACACATAAACAAACTCAATTATATGTTACTCATAAGAAACTCAGTTGAAATATAACAATGCTGGTAAGTGGAAATAAAAAGATGGCTGCCTGCCTCTCTGTCTACTTGTGATCTCTTTGTCAAATAAATAAATAAAATATTTTTTAAAAAAGCAGAATTAGCTATATTAATATCAGTTAAAGAGGACTTCAGAGCAAATAAAGTTATTAGATACAAAGAGAGACATTAAATAATGATAAAATAAAAAAGTTAAAATATCCAAATCAGAAAAGAAGTAAAATTGCCTCTATTTGCAGATGACATGAGATTATGTAGAAAACCTTAAAGACTCTACCAAAAAACCTGTTAGAACTAATTAAAGAATTAAGTTGCAGCATACAAAATCAGTATACAAAAATTAGGTCCATTTCTATACACCAACAACAATCAGAAAAAGAAATTAAGAAACAAACCCACTTACAATAGTATTTAAAAGTATTCAGAATAAATTTAGTCAATGATGTAAAAAGCTCTATTCATTGAAAACTATAAGACATTGATGAAAGAAACTAAAGAAGACAAAAATTAATGGAAAGATATTAATGTTCATGGATTAGAAGAATTAATATCTTTCAAATGTTCATTATACCTAAAGCAATCTACAGATTCAATGCAATCCTTTTCAAAATTCCAATGGCATTTTTCACAGAAATAGAACAATCTCCAAATTTGTACTGAACCTCAAAAGACCCAAATACTCAAAGCGATCTTGAGAAAGAACAAAGCTGGAGGTATCACACTTTCTGTTATTCAAACTATATTACAAACCTATAGTAAAAAAGCAAAGCAAAACAAAACAAAACAAAACAACAGAATGATCTTAAAGACAGATACAAGATCAGTGGAACAGAATAGAGAACTCAAAATAAATCCATATATAGATGGTCAATTAATTTTCAAGAAAGGAGCTAAGAAGGAAGGGTGGAGTGGAGAAGATAAAAAGGTATAAATGCATTTACTAAGTCAACATCTTTGCTTTTTCAGAACCCAGGTAGACCTCTCAAGAAGAAACAATGTTGCATCTTAGCCTGGCAGCTAAGCATCCAGCTTTGTACTCACACAAGTTGGATTCACATTTCACCTGATCCACTGTGTGACCCCAGGCAAGTGATTGATCTCTATGGTGTCTGAATGTGTAAAATCTCAAAATATTTTAAATAAAATCCTGAAGTGACCAAGTGAACTTAGCAAGGTCACAGGAAACATGGTCAACCCATAAAAATCAATCACATTTCTATATAATAACATATGGTAAACATATGGAAACTGAAATTAAAAATACAATACCATTACAGGAATGGCTTGGGGGCTTAGTGGTTTGAGCGACCGACTCTTGGTTTTGGCTTAGGTTATGATCTTGGGGTCTTGAGATTGAGCTCCACATTGGACTCTGGGATCAGCAGGAAGTCTTCTTGAGATTGTCTCCCTCTGCCCCTCCTCCTGTTCTCACTCTCGAGTGTACACACTCTCTCTCTCTCTCTCAAAATATATAAATAAATACATATTTTTTAAGTACAATACCATTACCATCACAGAAAAGAAAATAAAGTGCTTCAGTATATAGTTAAAATGTGCCCAGTATCTCTTTGTTAAAAATTATAAAATGCTAATTTCTTATTTTTTTTAAAGATTTTATTTATTTATTTATTTGGCACAGAAGCAGAGAGTAAAAGCAGGGGGAAAGGAAGAAAACAGCCTCTTCCTGAGCAGAGATCCCAATGTGGGGCTCCATCCCAGGACCATGACCTGAGCCAAAGTTTCATTTAGGTGTCCCTAAAATGCTAGTTTTTAAAAAAGCCTTTATTTATTGGAGTGCCTGGATGGCTCAGTTGGTTAAGCATCTATCTTCAGCTTGACCTGATCACTTGACTTGATATTAAGTCTCATGATAAATAAAAACAGCCCATTAGGTTGGGCCCCTGGGTGGCTCAGTGAGTTAAGCCTCTGCCTTCAGCTTGGGTCATGATCTCAGTGTCCTGGGATTGAGTTCTGCATCAGGCTCTCTGCTCAGCGGATAGCCTGCTTCCCCCTCTCTCTCTGCCTGCCTCTCTGCCTACTTGTGATTTCTCTCTGTGTGTCAAATAAATAAATAAAATATTTAAAAAAAATAGCCCATTAGCGTCAGAAAGAGACACAGAGATAAAGAGAACACATTAGAGAATCCATACATACACAAATACTTTCAACTGATTTTTGCAAGAGGTGCAAAACAATCAATGGAGGATAGTCTTTTTTAACAAATGGTGTGGAGCAGTTGGATATCCATGGGAAAAATACTGAACTTCAGATATGTTTCATATTTGATACAAAATATACCTCAACTTAGGGACTTAAAAGTCTTTATAAAGAATAAAACTATAAAAATTTTTGCAGAAAACGTGTGAGAAAACTATTGTAACCTAGGTATGGCCAGACAAAAAGCTCTTAGATTGAAACAAAAAGTGTTAAAGAAAAACTGAAAAAACAGAATTTAAAACCTTTTAAATTCATCAAAACTTAATTTTTTTCTTTATGAATCTATTAAAAAGATAAAAAGACAAGCCACAGATTAGTAAAACACATTTGCAGACCATATATCTGACAAAGAACTAATGTCTAGAACATATGAAGAACTCTCAAAACTCAACAGTAAAAAAAAAAAAAAAAAAATTAGAAAGTGAACAAAGAACATGTACAGATGCTTCAGCAAACACAACATACAGATGGCAATAAGCACATGAAAAGATACTCAATAGCATTAGCCACTGGGGAAATGCAAATCAAAACCACAGTGAGATATCACTACTCCCCTATCAGAATGGCTGAAGTATCAAGACGACAAATGTTGGCTAGGGGGAGATATAGCTAATGGGAATGTAAAAATCAAGCAGGCATTCTGAAAAACAGTTTTGCAGTTAATTATAAAAGAAACAGGTAATTATCATATGAATCAACAAATGTATTTTTAGGCATTCATCCCAGGCAAATAAAAGACAAATAAGATATCATAGTAATATAGTAATAATAATCATAACTGGTGTTTATTGAGGAACTTGCATGCACAGGGTATTGTTACAATGCTTCAAAGGCATTCATTCATTTAATCTTCATAACAACCTTTATGTAGGTTCTATCTTATCCCCATTTTACAGATGAGGAAAACTTGAGGAATGCTACCTAGGTAATAAACCAAGATCTGAACTGAGGCAGATGAAGATAAGAACCCACACACACAAACAATGCTCTATATTGCCTTCCTCTAATTGATCTAAAATATTTTTCTTTCTCCTGGGTGTGGAGAATAAATAATTTCATCATTCACTTTAGCATTATCTAGATAAGTGTATCACTTGTAAGAAAGAGAACCGAAAGGCAAATGTTCAGAAGGAAACCAGGGTGAGCAAGTCAAACAGCCAATATACCTGTAGGAAAATCCAATATATGGGCATGAGACATGCTACGGCATCAGGCAGACCTGGGTGCAAATCTACCTCCATTCTCAGTAGCTATAAAATCTGCATTATTTAGGACTCTTTCAGGGGCAAGTATTATAAAATCAACTTTCTACAAAAGAACATTGGTTAGAAAGATATTGATGCTTCACGGAAACCAGAAGCCAAAGCTATTAGACCTGACTCAGAAATCTCAGGGACTAACACAGGGGATTTGATCTCACTGGGATGCCTTTTCTCTCCATCTTTATCTCTTTATCTCCTACCACAATGTGGCATGGACAGAGTAGCCAGCAGTACTGAGCCTGGGAATGCATGATTAAAAAGAAAAGGAAGTCTTCCCTTATACCTCCAACAAAACTATCCAGTGAAATTATTTCAAATGCTCTATCCCTTTCTATCCAATCAATCAATTACTAGGAGTCACGGGGTATATCCCTACTTTCAGAGAGTGGAGACTCATCACCAGAAGGATGGGAATAGTAGGAATTAGCAAAGTATGTAAACACAGTAACTATCACGAGGTTAAGTTTTTAAAAAAAATTTTTAGAGACAGTGAGGGGAGGGGAGGGCAGAGAGAAAGGGTAAGTGAGAATCTTAAGCAGGTTCTATGCACAGTCCAGAACTTGACATGGGGCTCAACCACATAACCCTGAGATCCTGACCTGAGCAAAAATCAAGAGTCTGATGTTTAAGCCACTGAGACACCCAGGCGCCCCACAAAGTTAATTTTTTTTAAATTTTCTTCATTTGAAGTCATATGTTTCTATATCGCCCATAAATTCAATTATATATAAAGTAAATAGCATATTAAAATGCTTAACACATACTAGTTTCTTCATGTCCCTGTCCCCTTTCTCAGAAATCATAGGCAACAGTTGACAAAGGACAAGAAATCACTAGACAAGAAAGTAGAAAGGAGGAAATTGTACCTTTTTTTCTGCTCTTCCAGGCCTTACCTAAATAAAGTTAACTCTTGAACAATGCAAGGATTAGGGGCACTAACCACCCTTATTGTAAAAAAAAATTGCATATAAGTTTGACCCCTACCCAAAAACTTTATAAATAGCCTACTGTTGACAGAAGCCTGATTGATAACATAAACAGTTGCCTGACATATGTGTTGTACATTATATGTGTTAGTACTATATCCTTACCATAAAGTAAGCTAGAGAAAAGAAAATGTGATTAAAATCCTAAGGAAGAGAAAATACATTTACAGTACTGTATTCTATCGACTGAAAAAATCCACGTGTAAGCGGACTCATACAACTCAAACCTGTGTTGTTTGAGGGTCAGCCACAAGGGAAAGTGGAGCCAGAGACCACTGTGTTGGGGAGCTTTTCTTCAAGCCTTCTGTCTGTACTTCCATAGCATTCCATACGTGGACAGTTAGGGTGCCATCATAGTGGCTACAGCTACTAACTTGCATGTCTTGCTCTCTTGACAGAAAGCAAGTTTTGGAAGGTAGAAAGTATGGTCGATTTATCCTCGCTCCTCTAGTAGCAATGGGTGATGTCTGAGGAGTGTTCCATCAAACAAACGAATAAATGAGTTTAGGTCTCATGAGTTCACAGCAGTGGTTCCGTTCTTAATGAATTGAGTATAGACTGAAATAATACTGAGATTTAATACCTATCAGGACCATCCATTCCTAAGTACTTTATATCTGTCATCTCATTGAATCCTTGCAATTCTGCACGTTTTAAAAATATCTGTATTCTGGGGTGCCTGGGTGGCTTAGTGGGTTAAGCAGCTGCCTTCGGCTCAGGTCATGATCCCAGGGTCCTGGGATTGAGTCCTATGTCAGCCCCTGCTTGGCGGGAAGCCTGCTTTACTCTCTCCTCCCTGCTCATGCTCTCTCTCCCTATCTCCGCCTTTCTCTCTCAAATAAATACATAAAATCTTTGGGAAAAAAAATATATTCCTTTCCACCTCTGTCCCCTGTGTTTTGGATTCAAAAACTGAGAGTTAAAGGGTCAAATGATATTTTCCCTAACCCACCCAATTAGGGTCAGGATTCTGGTCTTCACCATGACATTTGTATGGATGTCATACATTTCACAAGAATATATATATATATATATATATACACACGTATATATATGTATACATATATGTATATATATGTGTGTGTGTATACATATATATATATTCTATGAAAACTTGTATGCAGCCAAGGACTTTATTGTGAAACACCATCTGTAGTTTCTTGGTCTGAGATCACCTGTCAAGAGTAGGTGATTTTTTTCTGCCTGGCAGAAGGCTGCTGGATATCAGGGCTCTGTCATCCTATATACCATGAGGTGCTTGTCGTACTATTACTATGCCTTCACTTATTGGCTTGTAATTTTTACCAAAGTACATGTCTGTACGAAAGCAGGTTTTTCCCTGATCCTATTATCTTCTTCCTAAGGAGCATGCCTAAACTTGTGTTGTGTAGCCTGTCTTGTAGCATTTAGCTCAGGGTCCTTCCAACCCTGCAGTTACCTCAGCCAAAGAAGAGGAAACGCCAACCTTAGAAGAAAAGTCTGCCGATCACTGTGAAATAAAACCTGAAAGAGTCTCTCCAGTCCACGGACAAGAATGTTCTTATTCCTCCAGAGGCTATCTCTCCCCTGGTAGCTGACTTTCACAAACAAATCACAGAAGAGAAACACATAAACCTGGTCTCCATATTTTTATACTTGTATGTGAACTATGCCTCTCTGAACCAGGACTTACTCTCAGGAAGAAGATACCTGGAGAGGCAGATTTCTCTTCAGATTATTTGGCAAACCCAGTCTCAACAACTGATTAAGGGTAACATTTTCCTAAGGTCAAAGAGCACCAATCTTCCGAATAGCAAAATCACCAAGTGCTTTTTGTCACATTACAAGTCCACAGATTTCTAAAGTTTCTCTATTCCTTTTACTTCTGCTTGCCAGCAAGTTAATCCTTTCTCGAGCTCATCATCTTCTTGTTGTGCTTTGACAGATGCAACTAACACCATATCCCATGTTGCTTTTCAATCCATTCACTAGAGCTACAAGTTCATCAGGCATCCAGCCTAATTCCTATGTTTTATGAAATGTGGGACTCTCGTTCTCTTTATTGCTCTGGATAATAATAAATCATCACCTGTGCAATATTCATAGCATCTATGCAGTATAATTACTTACCTGTAAAATCACCAGAATCTTTCTATTTTTTTTTTTTTTTGTTAGAAATAGAGAGCATGAGATAGGGGAGTTGCAGAGGGAGAGGGAGAACAGACCCTCACCCGATCAGGGAACACTACATGGGGCTCAATTTGGGATCCCAGCATCACGAGCTGAGCCAAAGGCAGATGCTTAACTCTGAGCCACCCAGGCGCCCTCATGAGGACATTTCATAGCCACCCTCCCCTACTTAAAAGACTACTAAGGTCTGCTGCACAACATAGGAAGAGCTGAGCTTTACAATCAGTCAGATCTGCGTTCTGCAGAGAGAAGTATTTAAATACCAATTGTGCACTGGTCATATAAACTTTATGATTTTCAGATTTTTTTTATGGCAAATGGGTTATAATGATTTTTACTTTCCAGTGATATGGGGTGTTTGAGCGAATTAACCTATGCTGAGTTTTAATGCAGGACCTGACCTAAGTACACTGAAAATGTCCATCTTTGTTTCTGCACATTGTCTATCTAATGACATTCATACGACAAGTCTTAGTCTACAAGGCTATTTGCAATGTGGCCTACTCCACTGTATTTTTCCATCTATACTACTGTAAAAGTGAATAAAGGAAACCTCAGTGAAAATGAAAGTCAGGAGGACAAAGTAGGGAGCTTTCCTGCCCCACTACTCCTCCTCATTTGTAGACTGCAACAAGAATAAGCTTATTTTACTACTCCAGTCGGAGTAAGGAAGAATTTCTTTTTGCCCAGCAGTAAGCTCAGTCAATAAGAAATTAACCACAGTGGGAAGCTACATGCAGAAGAATGAAACTGGACCACTTTCTTACAACATACACAAAAATAAATTCAAAATAGATTAAAAGACCTAACTATGAGACAGGGAACCATCAAAATCCTATAGGAGAACACAGGCAGCAATCTCTTTGACATCAGTCTTAGCAACTTCTTACTAGAAACATCTCCAGAGGCAAGGGAAACAAAAACAAAAATGAACTATTGGGACTTTCTCAAGATAAAAAGCTTCTGCCACAACGAAGGAAACAATCAATAAAACTAAAAGGCAACCTTGGAATGGGAGAAGATATCTGCAAGTGACATATCTGATAAAAGGTTAGTATTCGAAATGTGTAAAGAACTTCTAAAACTTAGCACCAAAAAAATGAATAACCCACTTAAAAATGGGCAAAGGAAACGAACACACACTTTTCCAAAAAGGATATACAGATGGCCAATAGACATGTGAAAACATGCTCAACATCACTCATCATCAGGGAAATGTAAATCAAAACTACAATGAGATAATCACCTCACACTTGTCCTAACGGCAAAAATTAACAACACAAGAAACAACAGATATTGGAGAAGATGTGGAAGAAGAGAGCCCTCTCACACAGTGGGAATGCAAACTGGTGCAGCCACTCAGGAAAACAGAATGGAGGTTCCTCAAAAAGTTCAAAATAGAGCTACCCTAGGACCCAGCAATTGCATGACTAGGTATTTACCTAAAGGATAAAGAAATACTAACTCAAAGAGATACATGCATCTGATGTATATAGCAGCATTATCAACAATAGTTGAATTATGGAAAGAGCCCAAACATCCATCAACTGATAAATGAATAAAGAAGATGTGGTTTGTATATATATACAATGGAATATTAGTCAGCCATCAAAAAGAATGAAATCGTGTCGTCTGTGATGATGTGCTTGAAGCTAGGATGTATTATGCTAAGGAAAACAAGTCAGAGAAGGATAAATACTATACGATTTCACTCATGTGTGGAATTTAAGAAATAAAACAGATGAACATAGGGGAAGGGAATAAAAAAAAAAAGAGAGAGGGAGGCAAACCATAAGAGACTCTTAACTATGGAGAGCAAACTGAGGGCTGCTGGAGGGGAGGTACAGGATGGACCAAATGGGTGATGGGTATTAAGGAGAGCACTTATGATGAGCACTTGTGTTAATGTGAGGAACCACTAAATTATACTCCTGAAACCAACATTACAGTATCTGCTAACTAACTAGATTTAGATAAAAACTTAAAAAAAGAAGAAATTACCAAAGAAAAAGGTATTATTGACACAGTACTACTAATTTAAAAATTTACCTTTAATAATAAAGTATTTATCAAAAATAAAAGTAATAAATAAATTATCATGACCTAGCCAGTGAGAAATCATTGACACCAGCAGGCCAGGTCTGGGATCCAGAGGGGAACCCGTAGGACCAGAAAGAGGGTTCCTGATTATACGCAGGATAAAATAAAATGTGAGCCAGTAGGAGGTGAAAGCAGAGTTTACTGAAGGTACAGAGAGAAAGCAGGTACAGAAACAGTGGCCGGGATTCTCAGAATGGAAGGTAGGGAGTCTTAGTCTTGTCTTTGCTTGGGGTCTAGGGTTTTTTATTGAAGATCATGGTCTGTGTCCTCTCAGGCGTCCAGGAACTGGTGTTATTCCTTGGAGCCAGGGGATCTTGGCATCGAGATATTTAGTTCCAGTGGTTTGGAATAGCCTATGATGGTCTCATCTGGTCATTCTTACCTGGTCCACCCTTAGATGTTCTCCATTCTAAAAAAAATCCTTAAATCCTTGCCCCTTACAAGCAGGACATACATTGTGTGCATTCTGAGGCATGTGTAAAGTGGGGATTCAAGTCCTAGGTAGAATAGAAGCAGGAAAAGGAGCAAAAAGTGGGTTTTTATGGAGACCTTCAATTTCCCCCTCTCACCATCACCACCCTGAACTCTCAATTTCCTCCACTGATTTTTTTTTTCAAATTTTTATCTATCTGTCTATCTATCTATTATCTATCTATCTATCTATCATCTATCTATCTATCCATCCGTCTGTCTGGAGGGTGAGGGGCTGAGGAAGAAGGAGAGAGAAAATTTTAAGCAGGCTCCATGCCTAGGATGGAGCCTGATGAGGCTTGATCTCACAACCCTGAGATCATGACCTGAGACAAAATCAAGAATCGGACGGTAAATTGATTGAGACACCCAGGTGCTCCCCAATTTTTATTTAATTTCTAGTTACTTCCAATGACTTTTGTTCAAGTGCCCCTTCCCAGCATCCTTCTTCTTCTTCTTTTTTTTTTTTAATAGTATTCCTTTCCTTTGATCTCTTATGTGAAAATGTTGGTGCCTGGGAATGAATGACCAAGAAAGAATTCTTGAGATGTGTTCGGTGCAAAAAAATGGTTTTATTAAAGCATTGGAATAGGACCCATGGGTAGACAGAGCTGTACTTGGGTTGTGAGTAGTGGCCCTTTATATACTTTCTAGTTGGGAGGGGGTGAGGGACATTGTAAGTCTCTAAGGAATTTGGAAGAAAGGTTTCCAGGACCTTGAGGAGCTAGCTTTTGTTAGGAAAAGGTCACTTAACTACTATCTAGTAAAACCTTAGTCATGAGACCCTTCAGTTGTATATCAGTGGGCCATACGCTTAGAGAATGATTGCTAACATCTATCTTGGAGGATAGAGATAAAGGAAGTTTATGAAGAAATTTTTATATTGTCACAGGAGACTCAGAGGATCCTGGAGGTCAGGCTAATGTTGAGCTAAAGTATTAACATTGAGTCGGTTGAGTTCCTAGAGGAAGGTCACTCTGCCTATCCCAAGGACTTGTCAAAGGGCTAAGCTGTAAAGAAACTTTATTATTTTTTTTTCTTTTGCCTTGTTCTCCACATCAGTCTCCAGGCTTGTCATGTTAGCTTGTGGACACACATGTTAGTTTGTGTGTCTCAAAATGGGTATTTCTCATGACCCCTTGTTCCCATGTCCCTCTCTCTGTGTTGGTGTTAGTGTCTCCAGGGGACAACACAGTCATTCTCTGCCCTTACCTTCACTTCCTTTACCCTGTTTTTAAGGTGAATTGTAGCCTTACTGTCTGCTTCACTTGATTATTTTGTCCATTTCACCTTGGCTTATGCCTGGCTTTCCTTCTCAGTAGGCATTTGACCCCTCTCAATCAGTATTTTGTCATGAATCCAAAGAACTGAACTCAGCGCTGTGTGGTGATTTTCAAGACTGTCTTAAGAGGAGGTTGCTTTCAGCTGAGCCTAGGTGGGAGTGATTGGCAGGAAGTTGGCCTCCTGCATATCTCTGCTATTTAATCAAGGCAGAAAAAGCATTTGTGAATTTCATCACCATCTTCAACGACCTAATTTGGGAGGGGAAAAAACGCTGCCACTTGTCTTGTAAGGTAAAGCATGAAGAAGAAAATTGATAGAAGATGCACTGTTAAAGTCAATTAAATAATATCAATCACCCCATCAGGATATAATGAAAACTCTGTGATTGTGAATTAGTGCTTTGTGATGCTCTTGTAAATAAGAATAATGTTTTTTCCTCCTGCTGAGATACAAGAACATACTAGTCTCAGTAAGAAGTAACAGAATAGCAGTTCTCAAGTGCAAGGAGAACATGGACTTCAGAATCTGTTTTGGCAACTCACCAAAATCAGCAAGGACCCAGCTAGTTTCTTTCTATCTGCTCAGCCTTCATCCGTGTCAAATTATGCTAAGGTTTGCTCTTCTGTTATCATGATGGTTGCTTTCGGTTTCTGAAGCAGCATACTTCATTGTCCATATTCTGAGGTTCTGCAAGATTCCCTACTATAGACTTTGAACAGAAATCTCTGGCTTCACCTGCTCAGGGGACCTCAGTGACCACCCTGAGCCAGTCCTCCTGGATGGTGATTGTCGTGCACTGAGATACCCAGGCTTAGGTTGTTAGCTCTTCCTCCAAACATAGCAACACCAAGGTTGAAGGGACCTTGCTGAGTGGATAGGCCTGGATAGATCCACTGTCAGGACAGAGTGGCATATCAGTCCTGCCAGTCCCTGGGCAGGAATCCAAGCAGTGAAGGACTACTGAGACGTGGCTGCGAGTTCGGGGGCTCCACAGACGTCCTTTTCGGACTCTATTTTTTCTGTTACTTATTTTCTTGAATTTCTTCATTTCTAGATGGTAATTAATGATTGGAAAATCCAAAACAGAAAAAAATCCCAAACAGAAAAGAAAAAGGTGTCTTAGGAAATAGATTTATCACCATTGTAACTGGAAGTTATTTTCATTAGTTCCAATAAATGTTTAAAACAGGAGTCAGATAGATAAAAAGATAAGTGAGAAGAGATTAACCTCAAACCCCTCCACACACACTGAAATCTTAAATTCTCACTGTATTATATATTTATATATATGTATACACAACATGACTATATATAAGTTCTAGTTAAATAGTTCACTTAAACTTAATTTTTATTTATATATCTATTTATCTATCTATTTACTTTTTTTTTTTTTAGATTTTGTTTATTTATTTAAGAGACAGAGAGAGAGAGCATGGGCAGGGACAGATGGAGACAGACAAGCAGACTTCTTGCTGAGCAGGGAGCCCTGATGCAGGGCTCCATCCAAGGACCTGGAGATCACGACCTGAGCTGAAGGCAAAGGCTTAATAGAATGAGCTATGTAGGCTCTCCTAAACTTAATTTTTTTTTACAGTAAATTATACTTTAACCTTACCATTTATTAATGATACATTTGTCTCATCTGCCTTTTTAAAAACTACTAGCTTTGCTGGTCTTACTCTGATCTTCCAAACAATAGGAATAAAATTAAAATAATTATGGCTCATGATATGTCAGAACAACCTGACACTTCATTAGGATATTTACCCATAAAAATTTTAAGGAGATTAGTTTTTTTTCAGTTTTTTAAAATTTAATATTTTTCACTGTTCCAAAATTCATTGTTTATGCACCACACCCAGTTCTCCATGCAATTCATGCCCTCCAAAATACCCACCACCAGGGTCACCTAACCCTCTACCCACCCTTCCCCTCCAAAACGTCAGTTTGTTTCTCAGAGTCCACAGTCTCTCATGGTTTGTCTCCATCATCCTCTCTCCATCTTCCAATGGCCTCCATGTTATTCCTTATGCTCCACAAGTAAGTGATACCTTGACTCTCTCTGCTTGGCTTATTTCACTCAGCGTAATCTCTTCCAGCCCTGTCCATGTTGATACAAAAGATGGATATTCATCTTTTCTGATGGAGGCATAATACTCCATTGTATATAGGGACCCTGTCTTCTTTATCCGTTTATCTGTTGAAGGGCAAGGAGATTACTTTTTAGGAGGATGGAGATATATATATATATCTCCTGTGTTAAATATGTACTTGGTAAATGCATGCACATTTCCATTTTTTCGTAATTAGACTTCCATCTTTAATTTCACAGCAACAGATTGCAAATGATTCTGGGAATGAACTTAGTGAGGACAGGCAGTTCTAGGAACACACTAGAGGGTTTGATTAACTTGAGAAGTAGAACAGTTTTTATCTCTCTCTAAGATGTTTGTGACTGATTTGGAACCTTCTGGCTATAGCAAGAAAACATGCTTTGGACATCAAGAAAACAAACTTGCCACAATTAAGTGGCAAATGCATAATGGTTCATAACCTGGGAAGCTAATACCTTTTTCAAAATTAAAAGTATTTTATTTTTTTTAAAGATTTGTTTATTTATGGACACAGAGAGAGAGAGAGAGAGAGAGAGTTGAAGGGCAAGAGGCAGAGGGAGGGAAAGAAAGAATCCCAAGCAGACTCCTTGCTGAACACGGAGCCCTACTTGGGGCTCAATCCCACGACCCTGAGACCAATACCTAAATCAAGATCAAGAGTTGGATGCTTAACTGACTGAGCTATCAATGTGCCCCCAGATTACAAGTATTTTAAATGGTAGAGATAAAGTCAATACAATTATGCCATACAAACCTTTTTTTAAGGTATGTTGGCTAAAATTTTTAATCATAAAAAGTTTGAATCCCAGCAGTAATAATTAGTAGCTATATGAGTTTGAGCAATATACTTAACTTCTCTGAGCCATTTCCTCCACTATAAGCTAAAGATAGTAAGATCTACTCCATAGTATTATCAGGAGAATTAAATAACATAATGTATATCAGTCTCTCAGTGCTGGCCTGAATCATCATAGATGTGCAAAGAAATGACAGTTTCTCTTTTAATTTATTAAATAAAAGCAGATACTCAGAAGACTTTTGCTATACAGTCAGAAATAAGACAAAATGGCCATGGGAAATCTATATCCCAAATTTGTTTTGAACATTAAAAATCAATTCAGTTACATACAAACACACATATGCATGTATACATTGAGATAAATAAATTCTTTAGGGCCATATGAATCTATGGAGATTGGAAGAGTGATAAGGAAAAGCACTTTCTGGGGTGCCTGGGTGGCTCAGTGGGTTAAAGCCTCTGCCTTCAGCTCAGGTCATGATCCTAGAGTCCTGGGATCAAGCCCCGCATCTGGCTTCCTGCTCTGCAGGGAGCCTGCTTCCCCTTCTCTCTCTGCCTGCCTCTGCAAACTTGTTATCTCTGTCTGTCAAATAAATAAATAAAATATTTTTTTTTTTAAAAAAAGCACTTTCCATCAGGGACATCACAATCTCATTTGGAGGCTACACTGCAGGTACAGACTTGGGGGAGATCAATTCTAACGGAACAATTGTAATTTGATACATTTTTTGAACAACATAGAGCCAGGCAGCTGAAAGATTTTTGTGATTGATCCATTCTTATACTGAAGACTCTTTTATTTACAGACAGAATCAATATGGAGGGGCAGTACATTCTAAATAAGAGTTTCAGGGAATCTTATTCTTTGAGCAGGGTTATTTGTAGAGATTTGACTGCATTTGCTGTTCAAAAGTAAAAATAGAACTTTTTAAATAAAAGCTTTTAAATATAAAAAAGCAAGAACACAAGAGAAGGATTTGTGTTCTCATGAATCTAGCTCCATCTCAGCCTCATAAATATTATAACAAAACATTCATAATGTCAATTAATTAATAAGTGCCAGTTGTGCTTGGAAGATCTTCCATGTTGGAGTTAAAGTTCTTAACTGGGATGTAACAGGGTATCTTATGCTGGTGTCAGCATGCATGGGAAACTGTACATTGTTCACTGAAGCCTAATGGATATCTGTATCTGTTACACAGAATTCTATTAGACATATTTTTGTAGATTACTTAATAACTCTGCTACTAAATGATATTTAGATGGTTTCCAAGCTTTTGTTACTAAAGTAACAATTCAGTGACTATCCCTATTCTTTTTATTTTTTAAAGTCTTTAAAGGATTTTATCTATTCATTTAGAGAGAGCACATGCAAGTAGAGGGAGAGGCAGAAGGAGAGGCAGAGAATTCTCAAGCAGACCTCCATGTTGAGTGCAGAGCCCAATGTGGGGTTGCATCTCAGAACACTAAGATCATGACCTGAACTGAAACAAGGAGTCAGTTACTTAACCAACTGAGCCACCCAGGAGCCCCTGAATATCCTTATTTATAGGAGTTCACACATTTAGGGATAATTATAAGGAGTGGTCTTTAAGTCAGTGCACTGTGCAATTTTTAAATGCACATTGAAAAATTCTCCTATGTAGTTACTTTACCAACGTATACGTATGACACTGGTGAGAACACCTCTTTCCCTAGTTTCCTTACACCAACACTTTTTATTTACCCAAATGTATGATCTGTAGATAAATCATCATACTTTGTGTGTGTGTATGTGTTCTATGTCTAACACCATAAAATTCCTTTCAAAAGGATTTTTATTTAGGATATTTCCAATTTTGTTTTAGGATTTTATTTAGGATTTTTACAATTATTCTCAGTATGTTATTTATCTCTCATTTTACTTTCTTACATTCTTCTGTAGGGGCAAGTTGATATAAAGATTTTTTGTTTTATAAAACATGTTAAGGATCCTGTGGCACCTGGGTGGCTCAGTGGGTTAAAGTCTCTGCCTTTGGCTTAGGTAATGATCCCAGGGTTCTGGGATGGAGCCCCACATCAGGCTCTCTGCTTAGTAGGGAGCCTGTTTCCTCACCTCTCTCTCTCTCTATGCCTGCCTCTCCCCCTACTTGTGATATCAGTCTGTCAAATAAATAAATAAAATCTTTAAAAAAATGTTAAGGATCCTTCTTTCTTTTCATATCATCTTGAAACTAAATAGGGCTTTCTATTCTCTGAGCACATAGAAAATTTTTCCTATAAATTGTTTTATTTATATCAGATTTTGATTATTGTTCCTATTTCTTTAATGGTACAAATCAAGCCTCATTGCTTTCATGTATGATTCAAAAAAACAACTTTACTCTTGTCTGTGTTTTATATAGAGATTCTATATGGGCACTAACTTTAATAGAGTCCTCTTCTGAAAATAAATATTTGGAATTCACTGAACAGTTTTATTCTTTCCTTTAAAAGTAAAGAAAATTATGAAATGTGGTCTGTGTGTTGGTAGAAATAATGTGATTTCTTTGCACCCTTGACCATACTGTTGTGATGTTCTCTTCCTTTAATTCACATTCTTCTGATGTTAGTGGTTTGCAAACATTAGGAGGCACAATGGGAATGGCATCTATCAGAAATATTTCCTGAGATGCCAAAGATTACAGTAGATCACAAGGAAACATAATGTTGTTAACACAGTAAATATTTATGATCTCATCCCAATTATCTTGTTCAGGATAACTGGGAAAACAGCTATCTTGCTAACCCATTCTATAGTCATCCAAGGGAAGGAAAGAGCCTCACCCACATAATGAATTCCCAACCCCTAACCCTACCTAATCTGTAGGCTGGTTTTCTCGATCTGCTATTAAGTATGAAATACAGACTTTTCCCCAGATGATGGACAGCAGCAATGATTGTGTTGTCCTTCATGTTAATCCAGGTTTACTTCCCATGTGTAAAGATAACCTTGTCCTCAACACTGCTGTGGAAGGAGGGTGCCACGTGTTCCACCAGCTTCATCAGGATGTCTGCACTGACTGTCCTACCTTCAGGGGGCCCCTTTTCCTGAGTTTCACAAAGTAAAGAAAAATATTGTAAAATAACATGATTTTAGTGCCAAATAATATGCATATTATATATTTTATGTATTATTTACATGTTATATATTTATATATTTATGTATATATATTATTTATATATAATATGATATAATGTGGAAAGGATCCAAAGTGCTTCTTGTCCTGATTTATTTTTCTCCATTTTAGAGACAAAGTGAGACACAGGGTTTAGTAGGTGCTATGTAGTATAATAATATACATTTCTTTGACCTCTAGTCAGTAGTTCTTAGTCCATAATAGTTTCTTTGTCATTCCTGAGCTTTTATACAAACATAAGAAAGCATTAGCTACATTTATATTCAACATCAGATGGGAAAACTCTTTCCCTTTTGACAGTTCCATCCTTTCTACAGCAAGATCAGTCAAAAGAATAGCAAGGATGGGTCAGACATGATTAGGCTGTAGATATAAATACCTGTACATTCAAAGACTCATTCCAGAGTACAACATTCTATTTTTGGATATTTAACACATGCAAATTAATATTCCTATTATGTGCCATTGTGTAATGCTGAAATTATTTTCTTGGAGGGTATGAATCTAGTCAGGCACAAAAAACAAACTCTGCCATTCCCCTAAATTTTAGTACACCTGATCTACACTTTTTGAATTAATAATGCAATGATGTCTGAGAATACTAATTGGTCTTTTTCAAGTGGAGAGATTTAAAACAATAATCATAAAAATTTATTGGTCAGTTAAATTTATCTAGTTGATATGACCTTAAAAACTGAGTTTCAAAAAGTTTTGCAGCTAAGTATCATCTTTGTGGTGACCTGTTTCCATCTGCGATTGTTTCGTGACGTGAATGTGGGAGATTTGTTTAATGGACAGATGAAACTGGTTTCCAATGGTTGTACCATTTCACATACCAGTTCCAATTGTTCCAGATCCTCTACAACGTGAGATCTCTCCCTTCCACTGCCTCTTTGTATGTATTTATATTAACCGCAAGGTGGAATCATAATGTGGTTTTATTTTGGATTACCATGATGATTAGTATTGCTGAATACCTATCATATGTTTATTGTTTATGTTTTTATTTTCTTTTGAAGTGTACTTCCAAAATATTCCCCATTTTTACTGCATTCTGTGTCTTTTATTATTGAATAGTGAAAGCTCTTTATTTATTTTGGATAAAATCACTTACCAAATACATGAGTTTTGAATATTTTCTTCTAGTCTATCTTTCACCTATACATTTCCTTAATGCCTTTCAAAGAACAACATTTTTAATTTTGATTAAGCCCAATTTATTCTTTTTCTTTTTATGTTTAATGTTATTTGTGCCTTTTCCAAAACTTGCTCTTTCACTGCAAGTCACAAAGATTTCCTTTTATGGTTTCTTTTGGAAGCTTCATAAGCTTACTATTTAATTTTAGGTGTGTGTAATCCAATTCAGATTACTTTCTGTGGATAATTTTATGCAGAGTCCCGTGGTTTTCTTTTTCCCTGTGTGGAATTAAATCCTCTCATCAGCACTTGCTGAAAAAAATTTACATTTTCCCATTGAGTTAGTTTTAAATATTTATTTGAAAATTAATTAGAATATTTTTTGGGTATATTTCTGGAATATCAATTATGTTCTATTGATGTATGTTTATCTTCATGGCAATGCCTCAAGTTGTCTTGATTAATAAAGGTTTAGAATAACTTTTGAGATAAAAAAATAAATACTCTAACTTGGCTCTTCCTTTTCAAGATGACCAGTCTGGGTTTTTTTGTTTTTCCATACAAATTTTAGAATCAACTCCATTTCTTACAAAATATCCTTCTTGGATTTTGATTTAGGTGACTATAATATAGTCATAAATTTGGGGGAATTGACAACTTAACAGTTCTAAATCTCCTAAACAATAATTAATAATTTTCCCAATAAATAAAAGGCTATTTTTATATTTTATCACGATTTGTTTTGTACATTGATTTTATCAGCCAGAAACCACTAAAAACACCAAAAGCTTAGAAAATTTAAGAAAAAAAAAACCTCTAAAACATAAGTGTTAAAAAATCATGGAATAAAAATTTAAGAATACTCGTATAATAGAAGCTGTGTGAATAGAAACTTTAACCTCTGTAATTGCCGCATCCTGTCCCTGGCATTTGGGGACCTAAAATTTCATGATTATAGCATAATTTTTCTTTCAGATTCTCCTTTTCAATATTCTAAAATCACTGCTGGACTTGGATAGATCTCAACTTAGGCAAACTGACAGATGTGAAGACAAAACTACATGTAAGTATCTAGAAAAGGTCAAGTTTAGCTGGAGATGGAAGTGTAATGACCCAGGAAATAAATGAGTGTCAAGGACACATTTCATCTACTTCCTGATTTTGTCAGTTACCAGCTTTGCCTTTATGAACTGAATAGACCCCAGATAGACAATAGATGCATCTTCCCAACATCATATTTATTAACACTCAGTTTTCTTATGAGGACAATGGTCAAGTAGATACAATCTGTATTTCATAATTCAACTATAGTCAGTAAATGCTAAACAAATAAATAAAAACAAAAACACCCAGGTAGTTGATAATTTTCAGTTGTCTAATATGGAGAATTTTTTAATGGTTTGCTTATAAGTCTGTTACAATTTTTGAAAAAGGAAAACTGAGATTTGTTGATTTATTTAAATTTTTTTCAGCCCATTTGTTGTTGGTCACTTCAGATTGTCAGTAGAAAATTGACACTATATTCAGGAAAAATAAAAGACCTTGGATTGTGGCACCAAGTATTTGTATATCTATTAAAGTTAGAAGAAGACCTGGAACAGCCGTTCCAATCTGGATGACTATAATTACCTAGAAAGCTTTAAAGATAAATACACTTACATCGGCATCACCTATGACTTAAAAAACATAAATTTCAGGGTGGCTCAGTTGGTCAAGCATCTGACTTGATTTTGGCTCAGGTCATGATCTCAGAGTCATGGGATCAAGCCCCATGTCTGGCTCCATGCTCAGTGTGGAGTCTGCTTGAGATTCTTTCCCCCTTCTTCTTCCTCCCCTTCTGCTCTTCACCTCCCTTGCATGCATGTTCTCTCTAAAATAAATAAATAAATAAAATCTTTAAAAATATATAAATATCATCTGTAGAGCTCAATGATACCTATGTCAAAATTATCCTTATTTGGTGGTTTACTAAGTTAGTTTGGGGAACCTATATTTGGGAACGCATTTTATCTCAAGTGAGGTGCTCACTTCTGTCTCATAAACTATTCATATTTATGCATGACTACACACACACACACACACACACACACACAAACACACACATAAAATTGCAATGGCAAATGTAGGATAACAGTATTTGGGTTTAGTGGGTCATAGAACAGGGTGCAGCTACTAAGAAGTAAGAGAGGCATAGCATCCTGTTAACTCATCAAAAAGCAAACATGTTTCCTGGAACATGAAATACTGTTTTTCTACCAGTATGTGAGAGTGTGACATACAAAGCAAAGAATTCTACACAGACACATGCTGAAGGTAAACGAAGTAAATAATGTCATGTTTCACAGACATTAGGAGACATCATTCTACTCTAAGTATTGATGGCACTGCAATTATGGCTGACTTATTTAACGTTTATGAGGGCTTTGATGGGGACTGCACTGATCAATAAATCAATTTGGAAAGAACTGATATCTTGACAATACCGACCATTCCTATACATGAACACGGATCACCTCTCCATTTATTCAGTTCTTTGGTATTATTCATCAGAGCTTTGTAGTTTTCCTTTATAGATCTTGTATATATTTTGAAAAATTTTTACCTGAGTATTTCATTTTTATGCTAATGTAAATAATATTGTTTTAATTTCCAACTCTCCCTTTTTATTACTGGTATACAGAAAAGTGTTGGACTTGTACATTAATCTTGTATTCTGTATCCTTGCTATAATCACTTATAAGTTCCAGGAGATTTTTTTTACTGATTCTTTCACATTTTCTATACAGATGATCATGTCATCTGTAAAAAAAAAAAAAAAAAGAAAAAAAAGAAAGAAAGAAAAAGAAAAAAAAAGTTTTATACCTTCCTTTCAAATCTGCGTAATTTTATTTCCTATAAAGACAATTTCTTGTCTTACTGCATTAGCTAGAATTTCTGGTACAATATTGAAATGGAGTAGTCAGATGGAGACATCCTTGCCTTGTCTTGTTCCTAATCTTAAAAGGTAAAGCCTTGTGTTTCTTACCATTAAATATCATGTTAACTATAGGTTTTTGTATATATTCTCACTCAAGCTGAAGAGGTTACCTGCTTATGAACACTTCAATCTCTTCCAGTGTACACCTTAAAGAGTTTGTTATTAGGAAGCACTTTTTTAACATAAAGTGTTGATCTAGTACATTGTTCTTCATGTTATGTGTCAGAACACTGAGGTCCTGAATATCTGAGACCTGTCCAAGGCCAAAAAGGGAAACCAAAACTAAAACCCAGAATATTCCACTAAGTTTTTTTCTATTCTATCATGTGGCCACTCTCCATGATATATCTCTCCATGATATGGTAATCAACCAACATGTGAATAGTTGATACCTACAATGTATCCCAAAATGTCCTCTGTATAGTTCTGAAAACTAATTATCTAACTATAGGGAACAGAAATTAATTCCATTTGTTGGCTCAAATTCAGTTGATCCATGAAGCTTGAGTTGCTCTAAAATAATTCTAGGTCATTTTAGATACCAAAACAGGCATGAATGAATTCTCACCACTAATATTTTTTCTTCCAAGAATGCAGCTATAATGGTTCTTATCAACTTTTTAGTTGGAGTTTAAAATTATATTTTTGGTGTATTTCAGAGCTATTCACTGAATTTTTTTCTTGCAACAGCAGTTCACAAATATTTGCTTATACCCCTGACCTATGAAATTCATGCTGCCAACTTGTGGGATTGCTCAACAGGCAGCCTACTATCTGACAAGGATTATAGAGCAATCCTTGATTAAATAAAGAATAAATACATTCCTGCTCAACTTTAATACAAGGTGTTTTTTTTTCGTGTGTGTGTGTGTGTGTATGCATATATATGTTTATGTCTCTTTAGGCAGAGAAGTAGTGCTGTAAAGAAGAGGGGAAAGAACTGGATCTTTTAACAACTTGGCAAAACTGTAGACCTAGAAATGGTTTTGGTCAGAAAAACATAGAGTGGCATGGACCTCGGCAGATTTTGCCTTCCCCACTATGATCTTCATTAAACCCTGGTGTTATGTTTGTGAATATGTCATTTTATATGGCAACAGAGACTTTACTAATGGAATTAATGTTGGTAATAAGGCAACTTTAAGAAAAGGGGATTTTTCCAGAATATTCAAGTAGGCCCAGTGTAATCACATAGGCCTTAACAAGTGCAAGAAGTTGGAACAATGTAATAGAAGAGATGTGAAAGAAGAGAGGCATCAGAAAGATAAGGAAGAGAAGAGTCAGAGAGATTTGAAATGTGAGGGAATATCATCTACTGTTACTAGTTCTGAAGGGTTCCATGATCCTAGGAACATGGACAACCTCTAGAAACTGGGGAAGTTCTCCACTGATACGTAGTTAGGAAATAGGGACCTAATTCCTACAACTACTCAAATCTGAATTCTAGCAAAAAATTGAAATAAGCTGGAAAAAAAGATTGTTCCTTAGAAACTTCAGAAGGGGGCGCCTGGGTGGCTCAGTGGGTTAAGCCGCTGTCTTCGGCTCAGGTCATGATCTCAGGGTCCTGGGATCGAGTCCCGCATCGGGCTCTCTGCTCAGCAGGGAGCCTGCTTCCCTTCCTCTCTCTCTCTCTCTCTCTCTCTGCCTGCCTCTCCGACTACTTGTGATTTCTCTCTGTCAAATAAATAAATAAAATCTTAAAAAAAAAAAAAAAGAAAAGAAACTTCAGAAGGAAATGAAGTTCTGCCAATACCTTTATTTCATCCCAATAAAGTCCAGAACAGACAACCAGGTGAGTCATACTGGGCCCAGACTTATGATATATACAACATGAGATAATGAGTCTGTGTTGCTGTAAGCCATTCAATTTGTGCTAATTTGTTAAAGCAACAATAGAAAATTAATAGAGACCTCATTAATTTCTTTCTACAAACCAAGGATTATAAATGTTAGAGAACCATTATCGAAGTACAGCCCCTGGGTCAAATCCTGACCACTGCTTGTTTTTGCATAGCCTGAGAGCTATGAATGATTTTACATTTTTAAATTAAAAATATTTTGTAGAACATTATATTATATGAAATTCAAGTTTAAGTATCTATAAACAAAGTCACTTTCATTTATGTGTAGTTTATGACTATCTTCTTTATTAAGTGGTAGAGTTAAGAAGTTGTGACAGAGACCATATTGGCACACAAAGTCTAAAATTTCATGAAAGAGGTTTGTTGCTATTTTTGCCAGTTTTTCTGATCTTCCTTATGAATCCCTGGAATCTCACGGAGGAAAGTATATTTAATGGGATATGAAGCCACTTTTGTCTGTAGCCCTCATAGTCTTCACACTGTGACTGTGGACTACATTTGGAATTCAGAAATTTGATAAAACATTCTTAGCTGAATCTTTCTTACCACTTTATATTTTTTTAAAGATTTTATTCATTTATTTGACAGAGATCACAAGTAGATGGAGAGGCAGGCAGAGAGAAAGAGAGAAAGAGGGAAACAGGCTCCCTGCTGAGCAGAGAGCCCAATGCGGGACTCGATCCCAGGACCCTGAGATCCTGACCTGAGCTGAAGGCAGCGGGTTAACCCACTGAGCCACCCAGGCGCCCTTTCTTACCACTTTATATGGAAGCCATAGTGTCTGTGTCAGGTATGCAAATTCTTGGGTCATGTTTTTTTCTGTAAGCTCTGTCTCTTTCCAGATTTGGGTTGAGATGATTGCCTTTTGACTTCAGCTTCATGTTGGAATCAGGAAAATCATTTGTTTATGGATTTTAACTGGGAGAGTGATGGTCCTTTCAGTTCTCCACATTTCTGAGCCAAAGATCCATCTTTTAACTTGCACATATTATGAAAGACAGTTCTAGTTCAACCAAACTTTAGTAGTACTACAGATGTGAGAAACACTTTTTATCTCTTTCCAAACTAAACAATTATGATGAGAAGAGTAACATTCACAATACATATTGAGTCAGTAATAAGTGCCAGTTATTCAATTTAATTAGAAAATGAAGTACCCCTGAAATTTAAAATAGAATCCTCAAATTCTAGAATCTTCAATTTTGAAGAATTTGAACAGGAGGATTTTGAAGCTATGTATATTATCAAAAGGTGAGTATATCTGTCTAATTTCATTGGAATTATTACCAGTAACTAAACCGTACAAAATGGTTATCTGTTTTTAAATTCACTAGAGAAGAAAATGTTTGGAAATGGTGCTGATACCAAGTAGAAGGAGAGCAGAATTGGGGAATGAATGGAAATAAGATTTCTAACTGCGTTTTCATGTCATAATAACTGATGAACTCTTTGCCAATGCATCTGAGTGAGAATTCTGTGTTTTTAGGTTCAGAGAAAGTGCAGAAAAATAGGGTTTCAAAGATATTGTACTTGAAGAATTTCCAAGTGATGAGGGTTTTTATAAGGATTAATGTTACCACAGGAATGGAATGAAGAACATGTGCTCTTACTGTCTTTACATATGCTTTCCAGTTATTGCCATCAATCATCCTTCTGCTGGAGTGGAGACATGATAAAACATGGATTTCATTAAAAACAAAAACAAAAAAACCACATGGATTTTTATAAAGAAACAAGGGCTGTGTCTGACTGTGTTTGAGAAGCAAAAATATTTCAGTGTAAGATCTAATGGATTTATCAGGGAAGAGAAGCAGCTGCTTAAAAGAGACAACTCGAGGTCATATGATTTTGGCATAAATCATACTCAGTTCAGCCTGGGCTAGAACTTACAGGTCCAGACTCTTCTTATTTGTTAGTATGTCCTGATTGGGAATAAAGGTAAGTAGGGAAAGGACAAGAGTTCATACTAAGTAACTTCACAAGGATTTACAGTATAAACTAGAGGGCCAGTTTAATCCTTGATGATGAGAAATGTATTGGGCTCGTCAATGTATTACCTCCCTGTAAGAAAATCTTCACTGTTGCCTGTGTTATAAGGTAATAATAATAATAATAATAATGATTAATTATCACTGATTTATCAAAGCTTTGTGAATAAATCAATATGTGTTAATTCCCTTAAATATTTGTAAAAGATAACATCAACAATTCCACCAATTACATCAACGTAAGTCAGCCTCTGAAGTTAGGTTAAATAAAGGATCATCTGATCATTGTGAAAATCATAATTCATATTTAAAGTCTATTATACTACAGAGGTTGGTAATGGGACTCAGCATATCAGGTTAGCACCTTTAGATGGACAATTTAGTTCCAAATCAGGATCATGGTTACCAGTAATCTCAGGCAAATGAGCCATAGACAATAACAATATTATCTTAATTGAGTTTCACCTAAACACTCAGGGTAGATTTTCAATGGACTGGATTTTAGTACATAACTGCTTCCTTAAACATTCTACTCTATCAATTTTGGTTAAAAAACTTGTCTTACAGAAGTTATTTTTTTCTTTCCAATTCCAAGCTTAAATCTATTCTAGAAAGTTAGAGTAATTATGGCTCAAGTGATAAACCTTTCCCTAAAATCAATTATAAACTGCAGATATTATATATTATTGAGCAAATAGCAACATAATTTATATTTTAATGCATTAGCTTCTTACTCCTTAATATCAGATAAGGAGAGAAAATGTGATTTCACTTGCCACCAAGATATCTCAAATTGAATCCATCAACCAACTCAATATGAGCTATTTAAATAGCATTTAAAAGAGTAAAATGGTTGGAGGTAACATGCTGGGCTACTGAGGAGAAAATAAAGTTCCTGTCCTCAAACATCATGCAATCTGATTCTATCCTGTTCATTTATAAGTCTAAAAATATAATACAGCATCCTTCTTCAATAATTCAATATTATGTCCCCAAATTAGTTAATTACAAACATTTTAATGCTCTAGAAATTTTATAAGACTTGTAGACTGAATTGCATGTCATGAAGCAGGTAGATCTAATCAGTCTTTGAACAAAAGTTCAGATTCTTCCAAAAGCATGTTTTGCAGGTTTTGAGTCTTACCTAAATTGTTATTTCTATTTACTCTACTTCCTTCCCTGGTCCTCATTTTCCTCACTTATTTCTCCTTGTTATTTATTTATTTGTTCTTTAAACAGTGCCATTGAGGAAAAGGGCAAAGAGCACTGACAGTTTTGGAAAGAAATGTTACATTTCCTTTCTCAGAGATAAAGCAACAATCCTAGTGAGGAACAGGATGTGGGATTGATTGATAACTATAATCTTGTAACACTTACGTTCCTGTAATCGCCACATACACTGTGGATTTTATAAAGACTAATTTCTAAAGTACAGGTTGGGCAAAAGGATGGGGCCATTATGATTTTAATATCAAGAGTCATAAAGATGATATAGATCTGGATGGAGCCAAATGTTATTGGAAGCCAGGAAGAGGTAATAATTATGGATAATTACAATTAGGATATTGCTGTTTTTTCTTATCTTTTCTTTTCTTTCTATGCTTTAGAAGCTCTTGGTACTCCAAAATCTTAGGTTGCCCTCCTCCTTGGATTAAGTGTATATTTAAAAGGGCCTCTGGAAGATTCTGTGTTCGATTTTGTAACATAGTTGAGTTGAGTATCTATAAAGTCAAAACGTAAATTAAGTAGTAGTAGTAGTAGTAGTAGTAGTAACAGTACACAGAGCCAGCCCTATTTTACTGTAGAGAGTTGTTTTTGCAATAATCTATAAATGCCCTTTTTCTTTCTATGCCTCATTTTAATAAAGAACCATAACTAAAGTAACATAAACATTACAAAATGCTAAGGGTACAATTCAATATTTTCAGTTTTAAATGATTCCTTTAATCAGAAGATGAACATTGTTCTAAGGAAAAGATCTTTCACTGTTCATGTGTTCATCTGCTTAATTTTATGCTTCCTAAAGCCATCATCCTTCTGTGAAGCATCTTTCTTCCTGTAGGGCTCCAAAGCTAATAAATTGGTCCAATTAAACAGCCTTATAATTCATGATACAAAAAGAAAACAAATTCACAAGTCCGTATTACCTCTGGCACGAACAAAGCATGTTTAACTGAAACCTGAGTAAAGCGATTCATTGACTAGAATTCTATGATATTTGGGTTATCAGGCTGTTAATTTAGAAAAAAAATGATGAAAACAAAGAGAATTATTAACTTTGTATGTGGGATATAATTTTATCCTTCCTGAAAGGAAACATGAGAAACTAAAATAAAATTTAAGAAATATCAACTACATCTTTTCCTTGATTATCTTGATATGCCTCACTTTTGACTATGCCCCTCTTGAGCTTGATAAATTATGCTTAATGCATTTTCAGTCACATTCTGTCAATATGGTTAGTTTTCAACATCATTTATAACAGTTATTAATGGTAATTTTGATGTTCAGAAGCCAATAATTAACTTCCTTTTTATTTTATGATTTGGTGCCTGCCAAAATTAAGTGCCACTGGGACTTATTTGATTTTTTTAATTATATGGAGGGAGAAGTTTCAAATATCCCTCTTTGTTCCCCATTAAACCCAAGGCCAATCAATATACAGCTATTATAGCTGGCAACCCCAACCCCTACTGACTGTCTTTGCTTCTCTCCCTAATCAACATCAAGCTCCAGGGAGTCAGGGACCATACCTGCTTTTAGCACCTCTTCATACCAAGGTTAATATTAGCTTGTTTGGGAATCAATAGGCATGAAGCTTATACAATTTACTGAATTATGTACAGATTCCAATATTTGTTTCCAAAAATCCATTGCTATGTCTTACATTAGCAATATTTCCCACCAAACAAAGGAAAATTAGAATAGTCTTTATAAAACTACTCTAGAACAGAATATCACTCATCATTAGGGGAATGCAAATCAAAACTACAATGAGATACCATCTCATACCAGTCAGATTGGCTAAAATTAACAACACAAAAGAACAACAGGTATTGGCAAGGATGCAGAGAAAGGAGAATCCTCTTACTCTGTTGGTGGGAATGCATACTGGTGTAGCCACTCTGGGGAATAATATGGAAGGTCCTCAGAAAGTTCAAAATAGAACTACCCTATGATCCAGCAATTGCACTACTAGGTATATACCCAAAGGATACAGAAATACTAACTTAAAGAGATACATGCACCAGATGTCTACATAGCATTATCAACAATAGCTGAATTATGGAAAGAGCCCAAATATCCATTGAATGATGAATGGATAAAGAAGGTGTGTTATAAATATACAACAGAATATTACTCAACCGTACAAAAGAACGAAAGCTTGCCATTTTCAATGACATGGATGGAACTACAGAGTATTATGCTAAGTGAAATAAATCAGCCAGAAAAAGCCAAGTACCATATGATTTGACTCATGTGGAATTTAAGAAACAAAACAAATAAACATGGTGGCGGGGGAGACAAACCAAGAAACAGATTATTAAATACAGAGAACAAATTGATGGTTGTGAGAGGGGAGAGGCATTGGGGGATGGGCTAAATAGGTGATGGCGATGAAGGACGGCACTTGTGATGAGCACAGGTGATGTGAAATTGTTGAATCACCAAAGTGTACACCTGCGGGGTGGGGTTATGGACACTGGGGAGGGTGTGTGCTATGGTGAGTGCTGTGAAGTGTGTAAACCTGGCGATTCACAGACCCGTACCCCTGGGGATAAAAATATATTATATGTTTATAAAGAATTTTAAAAAAATAAAAAATTAAAAAAACTATATGTTAACCGGAATTTAAATAAAAACTTTAAAAAAAAAGAAAAGTAGGTGCTCGCTTTTTATAGTTTATTAGAGACTATTTGTATAAATTCCATGTACAATTTGGACAACATAAGTGTACAATGTTTTAGTCATATTATTAATAGAATATTTTAGCAGGCTTATAAGAAAAATCCCTACTTTATCTTCATAATTTTAGTGATCTTCAAAATATTCTGAGTAAAGAAACTAAGTTTGATTGTTTTCTCTCTCTCTCGTAAGATTTTATTTATTTGTTGGAGAGAGAGAGAGAGTGCACAAGCAGGAGGAGTGGCAGGCAGAGGAAGAAGTAGACTCCCCATTGAGAAAGGAGCCCAATGTGGGACTCGATTCCGGGACCTTGGGATCATGACCTGAACCAAAGAGAGATGCTTAACTGACTGAGGCACCCAGGCATCCCTGATTGTTATCCTTCTAAGGTTTAAAATGAGACTGTTTATCTAACATTGTATTTTTCATTTGTTGTTGAAGCCTTCGTATAAAATGTTTAGCTGTAACTGAAATTTTAATATTTAATAAAAGTAACTTTTTTTCCTTCTTCTGACTTCAGACTGTATATTCATTAAAGGAAAGTTATAAAGGAAGTCCAGATTAGTTTCAAAGATTTCAACAAACTCAGAGTGTACTCTGAAATAGGATAGGTAGTTTAAAAGTAACAAAACTGAGATTCAAATCTAACTTTCCCTGACCACTGGGGTTTCATAAAGTCAAAGCAGAGAATGAGAAATGCAAACTATCCAAAGAAAACTCATAAATATACTTTATATTCGGGGACAAACATTCTCTTTCGGTGGGGGAGGACATGATGGACTATAATGGTCTATGACAGAAAATGCAATGAAAAATTCATTATCTAATCACATATTTATAAAACACCTAAAATATGCAGGCACTGCTTTAGGTTCTTAGGACAAAACTGAAAAAAAGAATTCTTGTCCACACAGAGCTTGTAAGCTAATGCACTTCAAGATCCTTTTGTTGAAATCAAGGATAATTTCACAGTCATAATAAAAGGATTAAGTGAGACTCTGAAATGTACATTGTCAGTTATCAGTTCATGCCTTTAACCATTATTTCTAGTTTTTCCCATACTTTCTATTTTTGCATGACTGGCATTACACATATTTATGTTAGCCACCAAATTCCAATTTCAGCTGCAAGGAAAACAATCTTCTTTGTTTACTAATGCAAAGTGGAAGGAGATAGACAATAATACTGAGAGAACTCATAGTAAGTTTCTCTGAAAAACCTTTGAGACAAAGTGGTGTGCTGGTTAAGTGCATTATATGAAACAAAACAGGATGAACCTTCAACTAGTGTATCACAGTAGACTAGCAAAATGATAAAGCTGGTTAGGGTGTTTATACTTTTATTAAATATTTACTATGCATTTTAACTCTTCGCATGTTATGTACACATACCTAACTATGTTAAAACTGGGGGAAGCTGAGTATAATATAAATAAGAGCAAAAACACCCCCTTTTTTGTTTAACTAAAAGAAAAAAAAAAATGGAAGCCTAAGGAAGTTGAATCCCATGCTCTAGGTCACAAAACTAGTTAATACAGGATCTAAAAAACCACTGAGTTATCTCAACTTTTAGTTCAATGATCCCTTCTGTCTTGATTTTGCTTTAGGATTTAAAACATTGTTTGATCACATGAATTCCCTCTCAAAGATATTTATTAAAATAAAAATATGCCTGGCATGCAGCAGTAAACGCCTTCAGTGCAGAATTTAGGCTTTAAATGTGCAAATACCCAAGTTTTAAACGTTTTCCCCATTTTTTCTTCAGTGTAAAGCCAGTGGCACAGGACACATAGTCATACTGTATGTGAGTATAAAGTAGAGAACATGGAAGAGTTTGTTTCCACTGACACTGAAGTTAGGACTTAACATTTGAAAAAAATGAAACCAGGGGCACCTGGGTGGCTCAGTCAGTTAAGTGTCTGCCTTCAGCTCAGGTCATGATCTCAGAGTCCTGGGACTGAGCCCCAAGTCCTCAGGCTCCCTGCTCAGTGGGGAGTCTGCTTTTTTCTCTCCCTCTGCCCTCCCCACCCCTCCCCTTCCAAATAAATAAAATCTTTTAAAAAAAGAAAGAAAGAAAAAAATCAAATGACCACCACACACACACACACACACACACACACACACACACACTTGCATTCTATTTGAAGTGATAAAGGAATGTAAAATAATCTTTAAAAAGAAGGCGAATATTACCTCTTAAGGTGACTTCTCCACAAAAAGCCTTCCTAGAGAGTAGCAATCTTGCATTCCCTGAGCCAGAAGGAAAGCACAGTGGAAATCATTATCCACATCCAGTTGGTTCCATTTATCTGGAAGCTGCAGCTGGTTTACTAAACCAGGAGTTTAATCTTTGTTTTTTTGTTTGTTTGTTTGTTTGTTTTTAATTTTTCTTTGTTTTTAAAAAAGATTTATTATTTATTTATTTGAGGAGGAGAGAAAGATTGAGACCACAAGCTGGGATAGGGGCAAAAGGAGAGGGAGAGAGAATCTAAAGCAGACTTCCTGCTGAGCTCGGAGCCCAAAGTGGAGTCTGATCTAAGGACCATGAGAACATGACCTCAGATCAGAAGTCAGAGATGTAGGGGACTGAGCCACAAGGCACCCCAGGAGTTTATTCTTCGATGCAAAGTACATTGCTACTTGTATTAAAACACCAGGGCCTCTACCTAGTGGGAACAAAGTTTCTTCTATTTCTTTCAGGCACTTTAGCTAAAAAATTTAAGAGATTAAATTGAATAACCAATGTTCATTTCTTATTTTATTTACCAATGAATTAAAAAGGCCATGTGTTTCTCACAGATTTGCAAGTGTTTGTATTTTAGAGACTATAGGTTTTGTGATAAAAAAAATATTTATTTCTTCAAGAATCTTAGCAAAATCATAATATGCCACTTGATTTGGAGACCTGACTGTTGGGGAAGGGCAGGCCTGAGGGAAAAACCTATTGTTTGGTTGGTTTTTGTTTTGTTTTTGAACCTTTAATGGGAAAATATATAATATTGAGCTCAAGAACACTGTGTGTTTGGTGTATCACTGGCTCAAAGGTTGGGATTATACATGACTGAAGTGGCAAATTGCATATCCATATCTATGTCTGTATCTATATCTATATATGTATATCCATATTTATATATATATTATAGCAAATAAAGATACATATGGTCACAGAATAAAATCCGGTATCTGCCAAAGCTGGGTCTCCATTTCTCATCCCTCAGCAGCGTGCTGGGGCATTGTCGGGTACCTCTCAATATAGGCACCTTCAGCAGCACATGGTTGGTCTTCCTCAGAATTCCCATCACTCTACTTCTCCTGAACTGCCCTTTGGTCACCTCAAGCACATGAAGGTATCAATCATTTCTAGAAGAACCACCCACTCCAATTTGGGGATCCTACACACCATGAAGTCCTGGTTGAACTCCACACTGATAGCACCAAGGTTCAGGGGGAAACCATGCCACATCATGAGGGCTCAACATGTTATTTTACTCTGTTTTTTTTTGTTTGTTTTATTTTGTTTTGTTTGCTTTACTTACTTTTTTAAAAGTGTTTAATGAGCCTTTTTTTAAATTGAACTTTATTTTTAAGATTTCATTTAATTACGGTTAGTTAACATACAGTTTTGTATTCGTTTCAGGTATGTAATGTAGTGATTCCACAATTCCATACATTACCTGATGCTCATTATGACAGGTACCCTCCTTAATCGCCATCACTTACTTAACGCATTCCCCCCACCCACCTTCCTGCTGGTAACAATCAGTTTGATCTCTATAGTCAAGAATCTGTTTCTTGGTTTGTCTCTCTCTCCCTCTCTTTCATTTTTTTTTTCTTTTTGCTCCTTTGTTTTATTTCTTAAGTTCCACATATCAGTGAAATCTTATGGTATTTGTCTTTCTCTGACTGACTTACTTTCTCACCTTTGTACTCTCTAGCTCCATCCATGTCATTGCAAAGAGCAAGATTTCATTCTGTGTGCTCCTAGCACTCTTCGGATCAGTGTTCCCACATTGGATGCCCAAATGTCCCTGGGATGTATCTGAGCTAAGTCCATTGACCTCTGAACTCCAGGCTTTAAGGCTACTTGTTGCAAGAACTCACAAAATTCAGACCCTCTCACTTTCCAAGCCAATTCCTATGGGGAATTATGTACTCCATGCACACTCCTGTGTGTTAGTCTGTCCCTCACTCTTCTCCATGACTGTGGCTCCCTCCCCACTATAGTGGCCATGTCTCCACACTTCCTACCTCCTTTGACGAGGTCTCTTCTCTAACTGTAATTGGTGAATTTGCTCTGCCAGGCTTCAGACTGATATCTGGGGTATTAAGTATGATTTGATAGTTATATTCATGGGGCATGGTAAGCCTATGGTCCTCCTACTTTGCTTTCATTTTTCTCAACAATCTTTTTCAAAGGTTTTAATTATCCTTTAAAGAAGTGTCTGCCAGAAGAAGAACTGATTTCAGGTCAGCTAAATTAATCCTGTCATGAAATGATGTGGTCATTGATATGGTGGACAACTGATCCATGGGAAAGGCTAACAACTCTTTCTCTTCCTCAAAAATGCTAGGTATGCCTGGCATAAAGAACTAGACAAAGAAAACGCCCTCGACAGATGCTGGCACTCAGGGGAGCAGGTACAAAATGCACTATCTACTATATTGTTGTTAGTATAAAAACTATATTGTACAACACACATATGATATTGTATATGTTATACATTATAGACCATATATATATATATATGATCAGTATATTACATAGCTCTATCTAGAGAGACAGAGAGTGTACTAAGGACTCTCTAATATGTATTTCTACCCCCGAGCCTTAGATTCATTCCTCCTAGATGTCTCTAACTGAATGGAGCCACCAAAGAACAATTTGTTTCCATATAAATCCCAACCTTCCCCATATTAGTAAATGGCTCTGACATCTGTCTAGACATCTGTCTAGCCATTCAGACTGAAACCTAGAGTTCATTGTTGACTCTTCTCCTTTCATCTCAGCTCTGGTCCATCTATACACTCCGTCAGCTCTACCTCTACACTGTACTTCCTGAGTCTGAGCACAGTAGTCCGTCCTTACCCACAGGGGATGCATTGTAAGATCTTCAGTGGATGCCTGAAAGTGCAAATAGTTCTGGACCCTACATATACCACATTTTTTCCTATACATACCTACCTATGATAAAATTTAACTTTTAAGATAAGCATAGTCAGGGGCACCTGCGTGGCTCAGTGGTTTAAGCCACTGCCTTCGGCTCAGGTCATGGTCCCAGGGTCCTGGGATAGAGCCCTGCATCAGGCTCTATGCTCAGCAGGGAGCCTGCTTCCCCCTCTCTCTCTCTGCTTGCCTCTCTGCCTGCTTGTGATCTCTGTCTATCAAATAAATAAATAAAATCTTTAAAAAAAAAAGATAAGCATAGTCAGAGTTTAAAAATAGCTAATAAGAAAATAGAATAATTATAACAATATAAAAGTTATGTGAATGTGGTCTCTCTTTCTCTCAAAATATCTTACTGTACTATATTTACCCTCCTTCTTCTTATGATAATGTGAGGTGATAAGATGCCTACAGGATGAGATAAATTGAGGTGAATGGCACAGGCATGCGACCTCATTTTAGGCTACTACTGACTTTCTGATGATACAACAGAATGAAGACCATGGTTGCCTGAGAGTAACTGAAACCACAGAAAGTGGAACTGTGGCTAGGACAGGACCCCTGTACATTTGTCCATCTGCACTGTGTAAGTCTGAACCAGTCTGCCATATTCTCTCACCTCCAGTAAGGAAACACCTTCCTGTGCAGTTCCTCTGCTTCCTCTTTGCCTTGCTACACCCACTTTATACTCAAAAAACTAATGTAAATGAGATAATGGTGCTGCCTTGCTTCAACACTGGAATGGCTTCCTTTGACCACAGGAATCAACACCAACCTGCTTTCAGTGGTCTCAGGAGCCTTGAATTATTTGCCCCCTGCCTCTCTCTGATTGCTTCTCCCTCCACTTTCCTTTTATTAATATGGACACCTATACTGGCTTTTTATACTTAAGCAGGAAAAGTCTATGTCTTGGCAGTCCCTCTGCACTTGATGTTTCTCATACCGGAGAATACTCTTCTCCCAAATCATTGTGTGGACATCTCTTTCTCATTGTTCAGTTCTCCTTTCAAAGGGGACCTCCTTGGAAAATGGCTACTAGTCCCTCTTTCCACATTATATTATTTGCAATATTCATCAGTAATTGAGTTCATCTTATATATTACCTTATTTAGTTCTGTCTTTTCCCTCTTTGGGGACAAGGGTATTGATTTTCATCATCAGTACATCTCCAGGTGTAGAAACATCCTTCACATAGCAAGACTCCAATAAATATTTGTTTACCGACTATTTGCAATTTTTAAGATCTGGCAGTATTTTCTATAGTATAAATATTTAAACAGAAACCTCTGACATGAATAAATCTTTGACTAATTTTATATATAAACTTAGAAATTTATTCAATTGTTTAACAGCTTGCTATTAAAACTCTATGTAACAGGAATGGTACTGAGGTCTTTAGGACTTCAGTTCTCCTACTGGCTTTTGTTTAATGTCAATGCGACATTGAAAAAAAATCCATAGTATTATATATGTTTACATATATAATGTCTTTCTCTCAAATTTTAATCATTGGGTCTTGGAACTTTTCTGGATTTTGAAGCTCACAAAAGTAGAAAGGCACAGCCTATTAGTGGTAGGCATTAAGTCTAGATCTTCTAAAGTAGGTCTATTGATATTTTCATAGATAATATTACCTCTACTCACATAACTTATTTCCCTATACCTCAATGAAAATAAAACTTTTACTTTGCAATATAATAAATGAAACAGGAAATGTATTGATAAAGCATCTAAATTAAATTTGGATTCAGCAGAAAGCATAGCAAGCATATCCTGGAATTTTCTGAGGGGAATAATAGACGCTATTATTCTCATTTCGCATTCCTTCCCAGTAATAAAAATTGAAAATTGACGCTAAAAAAAAATGTTGTGCACAATCAAAACTGTTAATATACATCATTTGAAAACATTAGATGCAAACTGCATCAAAATAGAGACATTTTATTTATTTTTTAAAGATTTATTTGATAGAGAAATAGAGCACAAGAGGGAGGGGCAGAGAGAGAGAATGTGAAGCAACTCTGGGCTGACTGCAGAGCCCAGTGTGGGGTTTGATCTCAGGACCCTGAGATCAGGACTTGAGCTGAAACCAAGAGTCGGCGGCTCAACCATCTATACCTCCCAGGCATGCCAAAATAAAGACATTTTAAAATTTAGTCGTATATTAGTAGCTGAATTTTTTTGTTGTTGTTTATTGGCAGCAGAAAACACAAGAATATCATTGTACAGTCAAATAAGATGTTTAACACATTCCCCCTCCAAAATTCTAAAATGATCTCCCCGTGTGTACAGACTGACAAATTTCTAAACTACATTAGAATTCAAATTGTCATTTCAATAGATCTGTCTCTATACTGTGACTATTTACAACACTGAACAATGAGCAAAGCATGAACGCTCTACATTCAAATGTTAGTATTTGCATTTCTAGAAATGGGGAATGTAGGCCATTAGAATGGAAAAACATGAGGAGTCACAACAGCTCAAATCAGAGCACTCATCCCTGCCCTTCGCTTATGGAACTGCAGACTAGAAGACGTGGAGGGCGCCTTTCTTTGATTAATGGCATGGGATAAGAATAAATTCATGTGATCCCATTTTGTAGTAGTGATTCGTAACATAATTTCAGAGATTTGAAAAGTCTAACACAGAAAGAGATTTCTAGTTGTTGCATTTCTATTGTGATAGTCAAAATAGTCAAACATTCACTATTTATTTAGATGATGGAATTTTTCCTTAAAACAAAACAAAACAAAACTGGGGCATCTGGGTGGCTCAGTGAGTTAAGCATCTGCCTTCAGCTCAGCTCATGATCTCAGGGTCCTGGATTGAGCCCAAATCAGGCTCCCTGCTCAGCTGGGGGTCTGCTTCTACCTCTGCTTCTGCCCTTCCCCTACCCAACCCACTCTGTGCTCTCTCTCTCTCTCTCTCTCCCTCTGTTCACTCTCTCCCTGAAGTAAATATAATCTTTGAAAAAAAAAATAAGAGAAATAAAAGAAATTCCTTGTCTTAAAAAAAAAAAACAAAAACAAACTCATGATAGTATAGCAATTGCTCAGCTTCTGTGACTTCTACTGATTTCACCAAGTTCTGAAGATTGAATCCAATTATCTATAAAAACCCCAGGGTTCTTGTCAGAATGATGTACTTCTATTTCTTCCAAATTACCTCCAAGAGTCCATTTCCAGGACTACTATTCTGATTTAAGTTACAACATCTATTTTGTGAGAGAGGACAGGAGTAGTAAGTGGGAAAGTCTATGTGAATTTGCACCATTGGATAAAGGAAATATATGTTCTTATGTGACATAAAATAGCCCTGGGATGAAACATGGAAGAGCTACCACTGATTCTGAAGGCTATGACAGAAAAGCAATAAGATATGTTCCAGCCACATCAGTTCATTTTGATTTCTCTGCTTAAATAGAGCACCTAGCAATTTTTACTCTTGAAAAGAAACTATCATGTAATGAACAGAATTTTTTCAAATCATTCTTCTAACATCTTTATTTTTTTCTTTGTTATTACAGTTTAAGTCATTATCGATATTGATTATTAAGTCTAGAGTGCTAATGTATTGTACAGTGATTATAGTTAATAATACTGTATTAGATACTAGAAATTTGCTAAGAGTAAACTTCAGGTGCTCTCATAAAAAATAGAAATTAAGTGAGATGATATGATAATTAGCTTGACTGTAGTTATATATATACATATATATATATGTATATATATATATCAAACTGTGATATTGTATACCTTAAATATACATTCTTTTAATTAAAAAATAAAGTTAGGGGCACCTGGGTGGCTCAGTTGGTTGAAACGGACTCTTAATTTTGGCTCAGGTCATAATCTCAGGGTCTTGGGAGAGAGCCCCAAGTTGGGCTCCATGCTCAGCAAAGATCCTGCTGGGGGAAGTTCTCTCCCTTTCCTCTGCCCCTCCCCGCTCTCTCTCTCAAAGAAAGAAAGAAAGTTAAAAACTACAGTGTCTGTATCGATTTTATTCATTAATCCAAACCTTGCCATTTGCTTGTCTCTTCCAATGTATTATTTAAAACATAGTAATTTAAATACTAATCAGATTTTTAAAAAAATTTTATTTATTTTTATTTTTTTTTAATTTTTTATTTTTTATAAACATATATTTTTATCCCCAGGGGTACAGGTCTGTGAATCACCAGGTTTACACACTTCACAGCACTCACCAAAGCACATACCCTCCCCAATGTCCATAAACCCACCGCCCTCCCAACCCCCCTCCTCCCATGAACCTTCAGTTTGTTTTGTGAGATTAAGAGTCACTTATGGTTTGTCTCCCTCCCAATCCCATCTTGTTTCATTTACTATGCAGCCATCAAAAGAAATGAAATCTTGCCTATTGCAACAACATGGATGGAACTAGAGGGTATCATGCTTAGTGAAATAAGTCAATCGGAGAAAGACAACTATCATATGATCTCCCTGATATGAGGGAGAGGAGATGCAACATGGAGGGTTAAGGGGGTAGGAGAAGAGTAAATACTAATCAGATTTAACTCAGAGTATTTTTTCTTCCTCCTGGAAAAGTATACTAGATTCAGTTTGAAAATTCAATGGAGTCTTGCTTTGACTTTGCTGACAGTAGGGTTCTTTTTTTACTTTTTAAGGAAAAATAGAACTATGTGGCATGGGAAGGGAGAACGCTGGTTCTAAACCTGACAGTGAACAAACTATAAAAACTCCATTTTCTCTTCACAGTTCATCATCACATGGGAAAAAATGCTCCACATATGAAAATGTTTCCATGAAAAAAAAAAAAAAAAAGTAAAACATTCAGTGTGAAACTGTGAAGCAGCTTGGCATATGATTCAGGCTGGAGATCTCAGATGATAACAGCCTGTGTTTTTGACCAGTCAGATTTAGACTTAGAGGTTCTGAATAAGGTTTAATAATTCCATTAAAAAAAATAACTCCCCTCAATGTAAACTGAGGCAACCATTCTGGAAAACAGTATGGCAGTTCCTTAAAAAATTAGGAATAGAGCTACCCAACAATCCAGCAATTGCACTATTAGGGATTTACCCAAAGGATACAAAAATACTGATTAGAAGGGATATATGTACCCTGATATTTATAGCAGCATTATCAACAAGAGCCAAGATATGTAAAGAGGCCACATGACCATCAACTGAGGAACTGATAAAGAAGAGGTGGTATATATACATAATGGAATGTCACTCAACCATCAAATGAATGAAATCTTGCCATTTGCAATGACTTGGATGGAGCTAGAGAGTATAATGCTAAGCAAAATAAGTCAGACAGAGAAAGACAAGTACCATATGATTTCACTCATACGTGGAATTTAAGAAATGTCACAAATGTACATGGGGGTGGGCGGGGAAAACAGGAAAACCAAGAAACAGACTCTCAACCATAGAGAACAAAGTGGTAGTTACCAGAGGAGAGGTGGGTGGAGGAATGGGTGAAATAGGTGATGGGGATTAGTTTTTTTTTTTTTTTTTAAGATTTTATTTATTTATTTGACAGAGAGAGATCACAAGTAGGCAGAGAGGCAGGCAGAGAGAGAGAGAAGGAAGCAGGCTCCCCGCTGAGCAGAGAGCCCAATGCTGGTCCTGGGACTCGATCCCAGCACCCTGAGATCATGACCTGAGCCGAAGGCAGTGCTTAACCCACTGAGCCACCCAGGCGCCCCAAGGATAACTGACTCTGCCTCTTTTGATGAGCACCAGGTGTTGTATGGAAGTACTGAGTCACCAAGTTCTACACTGTATGTTAACTTACTGGAATTTAAGTAAAAAGTTGGAAAGAAAAAAAACATAATTTTTTTAAAAGATTTTATTTATTTATTTATTTGACAGAGAGAAATCACAAGTAGACGGAGAGGCAGGCAGAAAGAGAGAGAGGGAAGCAGGCTCCCTGCTGAGCAAGAGAGCCCGATGCAGGACTCGATCCCAGGACCCTGAGATCATGACCTGAGCCAAAGGCAGCGGTTTAACCCACTGAGCCACCCAGGCACCCTATAATTTTTTTTTTTAAAGTAAGGAGATTTCTATGTCTCTCTTACACACACATAACACTTCTCTATCTTAAGATTTTTAAAAAAATGCTGCTTCTCAAGCTTGATAATACATAAAATGATGTTTTTTTCTTTTTTCTCTCTCTGTAAGTAAAAGAATAGGTTATTTTTTTTTGTAGAAAAATTTCATTTTAACAACATGGAGGTAACTGGATTTGAGAATGTTGAGACTTGGCTAGCAGACACATTTTTTTTTTTTTTAATTTGAATAAGTACTTAAGCCATAGACCATTCTATTTGTAAAAAACAAAGAGAACTATAACAAGATAGATTAGATAAAATGAAGTAAGATCTTCAATTATTTCCAAGTTTGTCATCTTAGAACACGAGATTCCTGAGGAAAGGCCGGATTTTTTTTTTTCGTTTTTTATATTGGTTTCAGGGATAGAATTTCGTGATTCATCAGTTGCATATAACCTTCAGTGGTCATTATATCCAGTGCCCTCTTTAACACCCATCACCCAGTTACGCCATCTCTCTCCCACCACCCCTCTAGCAGTTTCATTTTTCTGCATGCAATTGTTCAATTTTCCCAACACCATTTGTTGAAGATACTTTTTTCCATTGGATATTCTTTCCTGCTTTGTTGAAGATTAGTTGACCATAGAGATGAGGGTCCATTTCTGGGTTCTCTATTCTGTTCCATTGATCTATGTGTCTATTTTTGTGCCAGTAGCATGCTGTCTTAATGATCAGAGCTATGTAATAGAGCTTAAAGTCCATAACTGTGATGCCACCAGGTTTGATTTTCTTTTTCAAGATCCCTTTGGCTATTTGGGGTCTTTTCTGGTTCCATACAAATTTTAGAATTATATATTCCAGCTCTGTGAAAAGTGCTGGTGGTATTTTGATAGGGATTGTATTGAATGTGTAGATTGCTTTGGCTAATATAGATAATTAAAAATGTTTATTCTCAATCCATGAGCATGGAATGTTATCCCATTTCTTTGTGTCTTCCCCCATTTCTTTCATAAGTGATCTAGAGTTTTCAGAATACAGGTCCTTTACCTCTTTAGTTAGGTTTATTCCTAAGTTTCTTATGCTTTTTGGTACAATTGTGAATGGGATCTATTTTTTGATTTCTCTTTCTTCTGCCTCATTGTTAGTAGAATTCCAACTAACTTCTGTTCATTGATTTTATATCCCACCACTTTTCTAAATTCCTGTACCAGTTCTAGCAATTTTTTTGGTGGAGTCTTTTGGGTTTTCCACATAGAGTATTAGGTCATTTGTGAAGAGTGAAAGTTTTATTTCTTCTTTGCCAATTTGGATGCAGTTTCTTTTTGTTGTCTGATTGCTGATGCATATGCTTCTTCTATCCCTATACTGTGGAGAATTTTAATCAAGAAAGGATGATGTATTTCGTTAAATGCATTTTCTGCATCTACTGAGAATATCATATGGTTCTTATCCTTTTGTTGTTGTTGTTGTTAATGTAGTGTATCCCATTGATTGATTTGCAGATATTGAACCACCTTATAGCCCAGGAATAAATCTCACTTGATCTTGGTGAATAATCCTTTTAATGTACTGTTGGATCCTATCAGCTAGTATCTTAGTGAGGAATTTTTGCATACATTTTCATTAGGGATATTGGTCTGTAATTTCCATTTTTGGTGGAGTCTTTGCCTGATTTGGTGATCAAAGTAATGGTGGTCTCATAGAATAAGTTTGGAAGTTTTCCTTCCATTTCTTCAGATGAATAGGTATTAATTTTTTCTTTAAATGTTTGGAAGAATTCTGCTGGGAGGCCATCTGGCCCTGAACTCTTATTTATTGGGAGATCATTAATTACTGCTTTAATTTCTTTGTTGATTATAGGTCTGTTTAGGTTTCCTATTTCTTCCTGTTTGAGTTTTGATAGTTTATATGTTTGTAGGAATGCTTCCATTTCTATCAGATTGGCTTATTTGTTGGCATATAATTGCTCATAATTTGTTCTTATAATTATTTGTATTTCTTTGATTGTGATCTCTTCTTTTTCATTCATGAGTTTATTTATTTGGGTCCTCCCTTTTTTCTTTTTGTTAAATCTGACTATGGGTTTATCAATCTTACTAAGTTTCTTATTAATTATTAATTAATTAATTAATTTCATATTAATTTTCATTGATCTACTCTTCTTTCAGTTTCTATTTCATTGATTGCTGCTCTTTTTTTTTTTTTTTATCATTTCTCTCTTCCTTCTGGATTTAGGCTTTATTTACTGTTCTTTTTCCAATTCCTTTAGGTGTAATGTGAGGTTGTTTATTTCAGGTCTTTTTTTTTTTTTTTTTTTTTTTTTTTTTTTTTTTTTTTTGAGAAAGGCCTGTATGGCTATAGATTTCCCTTTTAGGACCACCTTTACTATATCTCAACTGTCTTGTTTTCACTTTCATTTATTTCCATGCATTTTTAAATTTTTTTTCTTTAATTTCCTGGTTGACCCATTCATTCTTTAGTAGGATGCTCTAAACCTTTATATATTTGTTGTCCTTCCAAATTTTTTCTTGTAGCTGACTTCAAATTTTAAAGCATTGTCATCTAAATATATGCAAGGAAAGATCCCAGTCTTTTGACACTGGTTGGGACCTGATTCATAACCCAGGATGTGAGCTAGTTTGGAGAATGTTTCATATGCATTCAAGAAGAATGTGTAATCTGCTGCTTTAGGATTCATGCAGTTCCTCCCAGGGTAGGGAAGGTAGTCTTGCCATCTTCTGCCTTTTGCTGGGCCTCTGCCCAGAGAAGAGTTGCACAGTCTTGCAGCAGTTTGCAGTTTATGGCAATATAGAGCAGAGAGTTGGCGCCTAAACTCACTGTTCAGCTGACTTCCCCACCCCAATGCCTGGGAACTCTGCTGTACTTAAGAACCCATTCTTTGGGCGCCTGGGTGGCTCAGTGGGTTAAGCTGCTGCCTTCGGCTCAGGTCATGATCTCAGGGTCCTGGGATTGAGTCCCGCATGGGGCTCTCTGCTCAGCAGGGAGCCTACTTTTCTCTCTCTCTCTCTCTCTCTCTCTGCCTCTCCATCTAAAGAACCCATTCTTCTTGTGATCCCAGGGATCCTGAGACCACATTGTCCCACCTGGGATTCTGCCATCTTTGCCATCTGAGCACCTTTAAGCCAGTGACATCTCCCACTGCAGCAGACTTCTAAAAGTGTAGTTTTTGTGCTCCCCTGATGATAATACTTTGTGGTAGCCTCCCTAAGCAGACTCCCTCCCCTCATCCATATCCTCCAATATATAGCCCCTGGTTCAAGTCTCCACATTTCCTACCTTCCAAAAAGTGGTTACTTTTCTATTTGTAGAATTGCAGCATTTCTTTTTCTCAAATCTCTGATTGATTTTTATAGGTGTTTAGAAACAATTTGATAACTATCTGGCTAATTAATTATCTACCAGATGAATTTAGGGTCCCCCTACTCCTCTGTCATCTTAACTCCACCCAGGCTGACTATTTTAAAGAAAGTAACAAATTATACTAGTTTCTGTTCCATGTTGCAAATGGCCATTCTTCTCTCATAATAGTCTTGACCTTGAAGGGATATAAAAGCTAGTATCACTGGCTTAGGCTAAAGCAGCATGATTTAAGGTTAAGGCCTTGTCTCTGGGCTTGGACTTGGGCCTGTATCTCAGCTCCTATATATATTGTCTTTGTTCCCTTCTTTAAAACTCTTTTACATTTGTAAAACAGCAATATTAACACAGGCTGACTCAAAGTTTTTGTGAGGACTGAATTAAAAATATGCATTACAGGGCTTACCATAATCTTTGAGAGGGACTGGTACTCAAAATAGTAGCTACTATCATTGTCTGGCAGTTGCACATAATCATGTTAATTAGGATTTTAATTTCTCTTCTAGTTTCATAGTTATTATACCACACAACTCCTTATACCCAGTACACGATTACTTGTTTCTTCTATGATTAGTGAATTATGGATGATTGGGTGATTTATTAAATTATTAAGCACAAAATAAGAGATTCATTATTATAGCTTCTCATATTTCAAAAGCATTTATATAAATAGTCTAAGACAACTAGTAGTTTCTTTGTAAACATGCTAGAGGCTACAAAAGTAATAAATCCCACACCAAAACCCTCAAGCCACTTCCTCCCACTTCAATTATACATCTAGTTCTTTCTTAGTTTTAACTGAAATTCTTGCTTTAATTTGACCTTTCTCCATTCCACTTCTTTTCTTTGTCTTTTTTTTTCTGATTTTTTCATGATTTGGAAAATAAATACTTTGATTTTTTTAATTTTTTTTTTATTTCTTTTCAGCATAACAGAATTCATTGTTTTTGCACCACACCCAGTGCTCCATGCAATACATGCCCTCCTTAATACCCACCACCTGGCTCCCACAACCTCCCACTCCCAGCCCCCTTCAAAACCCTCAGGTTGTTTTTCAGAGTCCATAGACTCTCATGGTTCACCTCCCCTTCCAATTTCCCTCAACTCCCTTCTCCTCTCCATCTCCCTATGTCCTCCATGTTATTTCTTATGCTCCACAAATAAGTGAAACCATATGATAATTGACTCTCTCTGCTTGACTTATTTCACTCAGCATAATCTCTTCCAGTCCCGTCCATGTTGCAACAAAAGTTGGGTATTCATCCTTTCCGATGGAGGCATAATACTCCATAGTGTATATGGACCACATCTTCCCTACCCATTCATCCGCTGAAGGGCATCTTGGTTCTTTCCACAGTTTGGCGACTGTGGCCATTGCTGCTATAAACCTTGAGGTACAGATGGCCCTTCTTTTCACTGCATCTGTATCTTTGGGGTAAATACCTAGTAGTGCAATTTCAGGGTCATTGGGAAGCTCTATTTTTAATTTCTTAAGGAATCTCCACACTATTCTCCAAAGTGGCTGCACCAACTTGCATTCCCACCAACAGTGTAAGAAGGTTCCCCTTTCTCCATATCCTCTCCAACACACGTTGTTTCCTGTCTTGCTAATTTTGGCCATTCTAACTGGTGTAAGGTGGTTTTAATTTGAATTTAATGTGGTTTTAATTTGAATTTCCCTGACGGTTAGTGATGATGAACATTTTTTCATGTGTCTGATAGCCATTTGTATGTCTTCACTGGAGAAGTTTCTGTTCATATCTTCTGTCCATTTTTTGATATGATTATCAGTTTTGTGTGTGTTGAGTTTGAGAATTTCTTTATAGATCCTGGATATCAACCTTTTGTCTATACTGTCATTTGCAAATATCTTCTCCCATTTCGTGGGTTGCCTCTTTGTTTTCCTTTGCTGTGCAGAATCTGTTGATCTTGAGGAAGTCCCAAAAGTTCATTTTTGCTTTTGTTTCCTTTGCCTTTGGAGACATATCTTGAAAGAAGTTGCTGTGGCTGATATCGAAGAGGTTACTGCCTATGTTCTCCTCTAGGATGCTGATGGATTCCTGTCTCATGTTGAAGTCTTTTATCCATTTTGAGTTTATTTTTGTGTTCGGTGTAAGAGAATGGTTGAGTTTCATTCTTCTACATATAGCTGTCCAGTTTTGCCAGCACCATTTATTGAAGAGACTGTCTTTTTTCCACTGTATATTTTTTCCTGCTTCGTCAAAGATTATTTGACCATAGAGTTGAGGGTCCATATCTGGGCTCTCTACTCTGTTCCACTGGTCTATGTGTCTTTTTATGCCAGTACCATGCTGTCTTGGTGATCACAGCTTTGTAGTAAAGCTTGAAATCAGGTAACGTGATGCCCCTAGTTTTTGTTTTTCAACATTTCCTTAGGAATTCAGGGGCTCTTCTGATTCCATACAAATTTTAGGATTATTTGCTCCATCTCTTTGAAAAATACTGGTGGAATTTTGATTGGAATGGCATTAAAAGTATAGATTGCTCTAGGCAGTATAGACATTTTAACAATGTTTATTCTTCCAATCCAAGAGCATGGAATGGTCTTCCATCTTTTTATATCTTCTTCAATTTCTTTCATGTAGTACCTTGAGTACAGATCCTTTACCTCTTTGGTTAGGTTTATTCCCAGGTATCTTATGGTTCTTGGTGCTTGGTTCTTGGAATTGATTCTCTAATTTCCCTTTCTGTATTCTGTTAGTGTATAAGAAAGCCACTGATTTCTGTACATTGACTTTGTATCCTGCCACATTAGTGAATTGCTTTATGAGTTCTAGTAGTTTGGGGGTGGAGTTTTTTGGGTTTCCCATATAAAGAATCATGTCATCTGTGAAGAGAGAGAGTTTGACTTCTTCATTGTCAATTTGGATATCTTTTATTTCTCTTTGTTGTCTGATTGCTGTTGCTAATATTATGTTGAACAAGAGTGGTGAGAGTAGACATCCTTGTCGTGTTCCTGATCTCAACGGGAAGGCTATGAGTTTTTCCAATTGAGGATGATATTTGCTGTGGGTCTTTCATAGATAAATTTTATGAAGTTCAGGAATGTTCCCTCTATCCCTATAATTTGAGGCATTTTAATCAGAAACGGATGCTGTATTTTGTCAGATGCCTTTTCTGCATCGATTGAGAGGACCATGTGGTTCTTCTCTCTTCTCTTATTGATTTGTTCTATCACATGGATTGATTTGCAAATGTTGAACCATCCTTGTAACCCAGGGATGAATCCCACTTGGTCATGGTGGTTAATCTTTTTAATGTGCTGTTGGATCGTATTTGCTACATTCTTGTTGAGAATTTTAGTATCCATATTCATCAGTGATATTGGTCTGAAGTTCTTCTTTTTGGTGTGGTCTTTGCCTGGTTGGGAGATCAGGGTAATGCTGGCTTCATAAAAAGAGTCTGGAAGTTTTCCTTCTGTTTCAATTTTTTGTAACAGCTTCAGGAAAATAGGTGTTATTTCCTCTTTGAAAGTGTGGCAGAATTCCCCAGGGAATCTTTCAGGTCCTGGGCTCTTGTTTTTTGGGAGGTTTTTGATCACTGCTTCAATCTCTTACTAGATATCTATTCAGGTTGTCAATTTCTTCCTAGTTCAATTTTGGGAGTTTATAGTTTTCCAGGAATGCATCCATTTCATCTAGGTTGCTTAACTTACTGGCATACAACTGTTGATAATAACTTCTGATGAATGTTTCTACTTTGTGTTAGTTGTGAGCTCTCCCTTTTCATTCATAATTTTATTAATTTGAGGTTTCTTTCTTTACTTTTGGATTAGTGTGGCCAATGGTTTATATGTCTAGTTTATACTTCATTGATTTCTGCCCTAATCTTAATTAGAAGAATTTGTCTTTATTCTCATTGGTTTCCATGAATTGTTTAAGTTCTTCTTTGATCTCCTGGTTGATCCAAGCATTTTCAAGCAAGGTGGTCTTTCGCTTCCAGGTGTTTGAGTTCCTTCTGAACTTTTCCTTGTGATTGAGCTCCAGTTTCAAAGCATTGTGATCTGAGAATATGCAGGAAATAATCTCAGTCTTTCGGTATTGGTTGAGTTCTGATTTGTGATCCAGTGTGTGGTCTATTCTGGAGAAGGTTTCATGGGCACTTGAGAAGAGAGTATTCTGTTGTTTTAGGGTGGAATGTTCTGTATATATCTTGAGGTCCATCTGGTCCAATGTGTCATTCAATTCTCTTGTTTCTTTATTGATTTTCTGCTTGGATGATCTGTCTATTACTGAGAGAGGCATGTTAAGATCTCCTACTATCAATGTATTCATATCAATATAACTCTTTATCTTGATTAATAGTTTTCTAATGTAATTGGCTGCTCCCATATTGGGGGCATAGATATTTATAATTGTTAGATCATCTTGGTGGGTATCCCCTTTAAGAATTATGTAGTGTCCGGGGGAGAGGAGTCAAGATGGCGGAGAAGTAGCAGGCTGAGACTACTTCAGCTAGCCGCAGATCAGCTAGATAGCTTATCTAAAGATTGCAAACACCTGAAAATCCATCGGCAGATCAAAGAGAAGAAGAACAGCAATTCTGGAAACAGAAAAACAACCACTTTCTGAAAGCATATTTTCCTGGGGTTGTTGCCACCCTTTTAGTATTTTACTTGCCCCTTCATATACTGTTATCTGGACAAAATGACAAGACGGAAAAATTCAACTCAAAAAAAAGAACAAGAGGCAGTACCGAGGCTAGGGACCTAATCAATACAGACATCGGTAATATGTCAGATCTAGAGTTCAGAATGACAATTCTCAAGGTTCTAGCTGGGCTCGAAAAAGGCATGGAAGATATTAGAGAAACCCTCTCGAGAGATATAAAAGCCCTTTCTGGAGAAATAAAAGAACTAAAATCTAACTAAGTTGAAATCAAAAAAGCTATTAATGAGGTGCAATCAAAAATGGAGGCTCTCACTGCTAGGATAAATGAGGCAGAAGAAAGAATTAGTGATATAGAAGACCAAATGACAGAGAATAAAGAAGCTGAGCAAAAGAGGGACAAACAGCAACTGGACCACGAGGGGAGAATTCGAGAAATAAGTGACACCATAAGACGAAACAACATTAGAATAATTGGGATTCCAGAAGAAGAAGAAAGAGAGAGGGGAGCAGAAGGTATACTGGAGAGAATTATTGGGGAGAATTTCCCCAACATGGCAAAGGGAACGAGCATCAAAATTCAGGAGCTTCAGAGAACGCCCCTCAAAATCAATAAGAATAGGCCCACACCCCGTCACCTAATAGTAAAATTTACAAGTCTCAGTGACAAAGAGAAAATCCTGAAAGCAGCCCGGGAAAAGAAGTCTGTAACATACAATGGTAAAAATATTAGATTGGCAGCTGACTTATCCACAGAGACCTGGCAGGCCAGAAAGAGCTGGCATGATATTTTCAGAGCACTAAACGAGAAAAACATGCAGCCAAGAATACTATATCCAGCTAGGCTATCATTGAAAATAGAAGGAGAGATTAAAAGCTTCCAGGACAAACAAAAACTGAAAGAATTTGCAAACACCAAACCAGCTCTACAGGAAATATTGAAAGGGGTCCTCTAAGCAAAGAGAGAGCCTACAAGTGGTAGATCAGAAAGGAACAGAGACCATATACAGTACCAGTCACCTTACAGGCAATACAATGGCACTAAATTCATATCTCTCAATAGTTACCCTGAATGTGAATGGGCTAAATGCCCCTGTCAAAAGACACAGGCTATCAGAATAGATAAAAAAACAAAACCCATCTATATGTTGCCTCCAAGAAACTCATTTTAAGCCCGAAGACACCTCCAGATTTAAAGTGAGGGGGTGGAAAAGAATTTACCATGCTAATGGACATCAGAAGAAAGCAGGAGTGGCAATCCTTATATCAGATCAATTAGATTTTAAGCCAAAGACTATAATAAGAGATGAGGAAGGACACTATATCATACTCAAAGGGTCTGTCCAACAAGAAGATTTAACAATTTTAAATATCTATGCCCCCAACGTGGGAGCAGCCAACTATATAAACCAATTAATAACAAAATCAAAGAAACACATCAACAATAATACAATAATAGTAGGGGACTTTAACACTCCCCTCACTGAAATGGACAGATCATCCAAGGAAAAGATCAGCAAGGAAATAAAGGCCTTAAACGACACACTGGACCAGATGGACATCACAGATATATTCAGAACATTTCATCCCAAAGCATGAGAATACACATTCTTCTCTAGTGCACGTGGAACATTCTCCAGAATAGATCACATCCTCGGTCCTAAATCAGGACTCAACCGGTATCAAAAGATTGGGATCATTCCCTGCGTATTTTCAGACCACAATGCTCTAAAGCTAGAACTCAACCACAAAAGGAAGTTTGGAAAGAACCCAAATACATGGAGACTAAACAGCATCCTTCTAAAGAATGAATGGATCAACCACGAAATTAAAGAAGAATTGAAAAAAATCATGGAAACAAATGATAATGAAAATACAGCGGTTCAAAATCTGTGGGACACAACAAAGGCAGTCCTGAGAGGAAAATAGATAGCGGTACAAGCCTTTCTCAAGAAACAAGAAAGGTCCCAGGTACACAACCTAACCCTACACCTAAAGGAGCTGGAGAAAGAACAAGAAAGAAACCCTAAGCCCAGCAGGAGAAGATAAATCATAAAGATCAGAGCAGAAATCAATGAAATAGAAACCAAAAAAACAATAGAACAAATCAACGAAACTAGGAGCTGGTTCTTTGAAAGAATTAATAAAATTGATAAACCCCTGGCCCGACTTATCAAAAAGAAAAGAGAAAGGACCCAAATAAATAAAATCATGAATGAAAGAGGAGAGATCACAACTAACACCAAAGAAATACAAACTATTATAAGAACATACTATGAGCAACTCTACGCCAATAAATTTGACAATCTGGAAGAAATGGATGCATTCCTAGAAACATATAAACTACCACAACTGAACCAGGAAGAAATAGAAAGCCTGAACAGACCCATAACCAGTAAGGAGATTGAAACAATCATTAAAAATCTCCAAACAAACAAAAGCCCAGGGCCAGACAGCTTCCCGGGGGAATTCTACCAAACATTTAAAGAAGAACTAATTCCTATTCTCCTGAAACTGTTCCAAAAAATAGAAATGGAAGGAAAACTTCCAAACTCATTTTATGAGGCTAGCATCACCTTGATCCCCAAACCAGACAAGGATCCCATCAAAAAAGAGAGCTATAGACCAATATCCTGGATGAACACAGATGCGAAAATACTCAACAAAATACTAGCCAATAGGATTCAACAGTACATTAAAAGGATTATTCACCACGACCAAGTGGGATTTATTCCAGGGCTGCAAGGTTGGTTCAACATCCACAAATCAGTCAATGTGATACAACACATCAATAAAAGAAAGAACAAGAACCATATGATACTCTCAATAGATGCTGAAAAAGCATTTGACAAAGTACAGTATCCCTTCCTGATCAAAACTCTTCAAAGTATAGGGATAGAGGGCACATACCTCAATATCATCAAAGCCATCTATGAAAAACCCACCGCAAATATCATTCTCAATGGAGAAAAACTGAAAGCTTTTCCACTAAGTTCAGGAACACGGCAGGGATGTCCATTATCACAACTGCTATTCAACATAGTACTAGAGGTCCTAGCCTCAGCAATCAGACAACAAAAAGAAATTAAAGGCATCCAAATCGGCAAAGAAGAAGTCAAATTATCACTCTTCGCAGATGATATGATACTATATGTGGAAAACCCAAAAGACTCCACTCCAAAACTGCTAGAACTTGTACAGGAATTCAGTAAAGTGTCAGGATATAAAATCAATGCACAGAAATCAGTTGCATTTCTCTACACCAACAGCAAGACAGAAGAAAGAGAAATTAAGGAGTCAATCCCATTTACAATTGCACCCAAAACCATAAGATACCTAGGAATAAACCTAACCAAAGAGACACAGAATCTATACTCAGAAAACTATAAAGTACTCATGAAAGAAATGGAGGAAGACACAAAGAAATGGAAAAATGTTCCATGCTCCTGGATTGGAAGAATAAATATTGTGAAAATGTCTATGCTACCTAAAGCAATCTACACATTTAATCCAATTCCTATCAAAGTGCCATCCATCTTTTTCAAAGAAATGGAACAAATAATTCTAAAATTTATATGGAACCAGAAAAGACCTCGAATAGCCATAGGGATATTGAAAAAGAAAGCCAACGTTGGTGTCATCACAATTCCGGACTTCAAGCTCTATTACGAAGCTGTCATCATCAAGACAGCATGGTACTGGCACAAAAACAGACACATAGATCAATGGAACAGAATAGAGAGCCCTGAAATCGACCCTCAACTCTACAGTCAACTAATCTTCGACAAAGCAGGAAAGAATGTCCAATGGAAAAAAGACAGCCTCTTCAATAAATGGTGCTGGGAAAATTGGACAGCCACATGCAGAAAAATGAAATTGGACCATTTCCTTACACCACACACAAAAATAGACTCAAAATGGATAAAGGACCTCAATGTGTGAAAGGAATCCATCAAAATCCTTGAGGAGAACACAGGCAGCAACCTCTTCGACCTCAGCCGCAGCAACATCTTCCTAGGAACAACGCCAAGGGCAAGGGAAGCAAGGGCAAAAATGAATTATTGGGATTTCATCAAGATCAAAAGCTTTTGCACAGCAAAGGAAACAGTTAATAAAATCAAAAGACAACTGACGGAATGGGAGAAGATATTTGCAAACGACATATCAGATAAAGGACTAGTGTCCGGAATCTATAAAGAACTTAGCAAACTCAACACCCAAAGAACAAATAATCCAATCAAGAAATGGGCAGAGGACATGAACAGACATTTCTGCAAAGAAGACATCCAGATGGCCAACAGACACATGAAAAAGTGCTCCATATCACTCGGCATCAGGGAAATACAAATCAAAACCACAATGAGATATCACCTCACACCAGTCAGAATGGCTAAAATCAACAAGTCAGGAAATGACAGATGCTGGGGAGGATACGGAGAAAGGGGAACCCTCCTACATTGTTGCTGGGAATGCAAACTGGTGCAGCCACTCTGGAAAACAGCATGGAGGTTCCTCAAAATGTTGAAAATAGAACTGCCCTATGACCCAGCAATTGCACTATTGGGTATTTACCCTAAAGATACAAACGTAGTGATCCAAAGGGGCACGTGCTCCCGAATGTTTATAGCAGCAATGTCCACAATAGCCAAACTATGGAAAGAACCTAGATGTCCATCAACAGATGAATGGATCAAGAAGATGTGGTATATATACACAATGGAATACTATGCAGCCATCAAAAGAAATGAAATCTTGCCATTTGTGACAACATGGATGGAACTAGAGCATATCATGCTTAGTGAAATAAGTCAAGCAGAGAAAGACAACTATCATATGATCTCCCTGATATGAGGAAGTGATGATGCAACATGGGGGCTTAAGTGGGTAGGAGAAGAGTAAATGAAACAAGATGGGATTGGGAGGGAGACAAACCATAAGTGACTCTTAATCTCACAAAACAAACTGAGGGTTGCTGGGGGGAAGGGGTTTGGGAGAAGGGGGTGGGATTATGGACATTGGGGAGGGTATGTGCTTTGGTGAGTGCTGTGAAGTGTGTAAACCTGGTGATTCACAGACCTGTAACCCTGGGGATAAAAATATATGTTTATAAAAAATTTAAAAATTAAAAAAATAAAAAAGGAATTATTTAGTGTCCTTCTACATCTCTGACTACAGTCTTTAGTTTAAAATCTAATTTATCTGATATGAGAATCGCTACCCCATCTTCCTTTTGAGGTCCATTGGCATGAAAGATCCTTCTCCATCCTTTCACTTTCAGTCTGGGTGTATCCTTAGGTTCGAAATGGGTCTCTTGTAAACAACATATGGATGGGTCCTGTCGTTTTATCCAATCTGCATCCCTGTGTCATTTTATGGGCGCATTTAGGCCATTCACATTGAGAGTAATTATTGATAGATACATTTTTATCGGCATCATGTTACCTTTGAAGTCTTTCTTTCTGTAGATTGTCTCTATATTTCTGTTCAATGATATTCTTAGGATTTTTCCTCTTTTATAGAACCCTCCTTAATATTTCCTGCAGTGTCGACTTGGTGGTCACATACTCTTAAGCCTTGCTGGTCTTGGAAACTCTTTATCTCTCCATCCATTTTGAATGTCAGTCTTTCTGGATAATGTATTCTTGGCTGCATGTTCTTCTCATGTAGTGCCCTGAATATATCTTACCAGCCCTTTCTGGCTTGCCAGGTTTCTGTGGACAAGTCTCACTTTATTCTGATGGGCTTTCCTCTGTATGTAAGGAGCTTCTTTGTCCTCACTGCCTTCAAGAGTGACTGTCTACAATTATAATTCCTCACTCTAACTATCAGGTGTCTCAAGGACTTTTGAGAATCTATAATCTTGGGGGGAGACCATTCTGCCTCTACTACATGAACGCTGGTTCCATTTGTGAGATTGGGAAAATTTTCATGGAGAGCTTGTTCCACTATATCTTCTAGACTTCTTTCTTTCTCCTCCCCTTCAGGGATTCCAATAATTCTGACATTGGAACATTTCATGGCATCATTTATTTCCCTAATTCTGTTTTCATGGCTTCTAAGCTGTTTGTTCCAGGCTTCTTCCTGATCCTTTCTCTCTATCTGTTTGTTCTCCAGATCACTAATTCTATCTTCTGTCTCAGTTACCCTAGCTTTTAGAGAATTTAGATTAGATTGGAACCCTTTGAGAGCATTGTGAACATCATCCCTTGTGGCTTTCAGTTCTGCCCTAATCAATTCTATTTTGTCATCCATGGCTTTCTCCAACTTAGCTATTGCCTGGATAATTGTTAGCCTGAATTCCCTTTCTGACATATTGTCTATGTCGATAGCCATTAGCTCTGTTGCAGAAGGCCCATCCTCTGAATTTTTCTTCTGTTGGGCATTCTTCCTCCTAGGCATTTTGGTGAGAGATGGCTGAACGAATGTAGCTGGATGTGTCAACCGTGATGCAGTCAAGGTGCACCCTGGAACACTTCTGAACAATCAAAAGTCCCTACCCAAATGAAAGAAAAAAGAAAGAGAGAGAAAAAAGAAAAAGAGAGAGAGAGAGACAGGGAAAAAAAGAAAGATAAAATAGAAGATATTATGGTTGTTGATTTTTATTTCTTTAAGTTGATAGATTACTGAACCTCTCAAAATCATTAGTAAATCTACTGTGGCAATTGTTTCCAAGTCACTGTTTATGGGGGTGTCTATTTAGCTCAGTCAGTAGAGCATACAACGCTTGATCTCAGAGTCATTAATTTAAACCCCATGTTGGACATAAAGCTTACTTAAAGAAAAAAAAAAAGTCACCATTTATCTGAATAAATGTAACTACTTTCTAATTTGACATCACTTAAGCAGTCGTAGAATCTTGTTTATAAGCAAACTATTATGACATTATTTATTAATAAGGTAAGGAAGCTCAAATTGCACTGCTTATTTTATTTTTCATTTTCCCCATAGGAATTTCAATGCATCTAGCTTAAAACAAACTTTTTTTTTTTTTTTTTTTTTTTTTTGCCTTATTTTGAGATGAACAGGAATATACACTTCAGGGACCTCTCAGTATCATAAATTCAGAAAGCATTTTGGAAAAGAAATTGATCTTCTGAACAAATGCATCATATATCTTGCAAAAACACTCAGAAAAATAAATGTGCCTTGTCCATTCTATAATCCAAGATTACTTGTATTGGTAAAGCTAAAAATCAGAACATGTGGGGATTCATGATTAGACCCATCTTACATTAGGTCTTATTTATTTATGTATTTTTTATTTATTATTTGATTATTTATTTTAAAGATTTTATCTATTTACTTGACAGAGAGATACACAGTGAGAGAGAAAACAAGAGCAAGGGGAGTGGGAGAGGGAGAAGCAGGCTTCCTACTGAGCAGGGAGGTTGATATGGGGCTTGATCCCGGGACCTGAGTGGAAGACAGACATTTAATGACTTAGTTACCCAGGTACCCCATAAATTAGGTTTTAAAATATTCTATTGCTGATTTGTTCTTTCAGTGGTAACATTCTAAGTGAAAGATGTAAAGTATAAATACATAAGTACAAAGTTTCCTCTGACTTCAAACCACTTGTTATTTCTATTCTACATGATAATATTATCAACATAGTAGTCTTCTTTCTTCCAGCAGATTTCCTCATTGCCTACCATTGTCAGACCTGGAGTCTAAGGCTTTTCCTCATTTATACTTAATATAGCATATAGAATTACCACAATATATTCTTTGTCTGTGATTCTATTGTTGATTTGATTGCTTATGATTAGTATTATATCATGCTCGAACACATTTTATATCTTGGAAATTGTGGTGGATAACTTGATTGAAATAAGGCAACAGACTGTATTGTCTTCTTTAATAAACCTAATGTCAAGGGAATACAAATATTTGTGAAGAGGATGAGCTTAGTGACTTGACACCATTCTATCAAGTATCCAGAGACTGATCACAAGTGGATCAGAATTAATAAAAGTAATTTAAGCAGCTACTGATAAGTATCTTCTCATCTTCTTTCTTGGATTATGGACACCTTTGCTTAGCAAGGATGGTTAACTTTGGTGAGGTCTGCCTGACTTGTTCCATTTTGAATAGTCTTTGTGCAAAGACTGGTCCCTAGAAGGACTTCCCCACCAACAGTCTGTTTATATCTTTGTCCATTATTTAAGAACTAATGCATGTCCCTCCCCCACTTTATTTCTATCCCCAACTACATTGTTATCTAGTAGTCAACACCATGAAATAATTGGTATTTGGCCACTTTTACTTAAGCAATGGTCATTTTATACGGTTCAGCCTAGTATATTTCTATTGAACTCACCACCTACTACCTGTTCCAGATAATGTTCCAGATAGATTCGAGACATTTGAGATTATTTTTTAAAACTCTTAAACATAACAACAAAAAATAAAATTCTGGATGATAAGACTGTGTGTGTGCATAGTTCTCACAGCATATGAAATATTTTAGAAATGTGGGAAAGGGAAGAACACTACCAACTGTTTTCTAACACACCCACTGTAATATATTGTACAACTCTAATACTATTTTTGCATATAAAATTTTCATAAGTTCATTCAAAATAAGAGCCTTTTTGGTTACGTACTTTGTATTTTCCATGAGGTCTTGGCAATGGCTTTGTTCAAATGGCAGTACAGCATTTTGTCTTTTCCATGCCCGTTACAAAATCACTGAAGTCAGCTACAGAAGCTATAAAACATAAATCATATTTCTTGTTATTCTACAACCATATAAAACCTGCAGTTTCCTTCACAAGAGAACGTAACACCCAGTATGAGTATCATCTTGTGGAGTGACTCAAATTATTTGTGGTAGAATTGGCCACTTTAATCACAGTGTCTTTATTTAGGCTGTTGATGTTGTTGTCCATGGGGAGTTTGCGAATAGGGAATTAATACTATCAAAGGGTTGGGGGAGAATAAATACTGTGGTGTGAATTCTTAAATCTCTTTAATATGGGTCTCCTAAATATGGGGCTTTTCTGTTTGACAACTGACCAACAGTCATTTGTAAATTCATTATTTCTCAACTTTAATCATCTTCTCTGAGAGTTGTCACTCTTCACTCTTCTTTTTATACTACTGGGAAAATATGTAGAAGTAAGGACTCTAGAGCTTCAAGAGACCGACCAGAACAATCGCTTGGCCAACTTTGAGACTACATAAAGTACATTTCAAGGCAGGATTTTCTTTCCAGAGACCACCCTACTGGGTAGATTAACAGTAGGAATTAGGGTTACCACAGCCAAATGCATAAACGTCCTACTATTCAGCTTCCATGTGTCTTACAGGACACTAGTAAGAGCAGCAGTAACAAAATAACAGTTATAACTTATTGAATCATCACTCTGTAGTTTATGGATATTATTGGTGTTCACTACAAGAGAAATGTTATTTTCATGCCCAATTCAGAGATGAGAAACCTGAGAACCAGAGTAATTAGGAAACTTGCCAAAGGTCACCACAGTAATTGGTAGAGCCAGGATTGATATCTAGGTCTGTTTTACCCCAATGTCTAAGCTTTTAATTACCAAATTATGCTGACTGTTTTGATTATCTATTGCTGTCTAACAATCTATCCAAAAACTGAGTGCCTGAAATAACAACAATAATTTATTTTGCTCATAAGCCTGAAATTTGGGCTGATCTTGATGAAGATAATTCATTTCTGTGACATTAAGTAGATAATACATCTGGGGCTGAGGGATCCAAGTTCATTTGCTCTTTCTTTCTTTTTTTAAGATTTTAATTTGTGGATTTAATACTAATAGGGGAATAAGATTTAAAAAAAAAAAAAAAACTAACAACAACAGCAGCAACAAAAAATCCCAGGTCACTGGGGAAGAAGTATCCACTTTCAAAATGGCTCACTCACGTAGCTGACGTAATAGTGCAAGCTGTTGTCTTCTCTTCATGTACACATCTCTACAAGGCACCTGAAGATTTCTCCTAAAATCCTGGCTAAACTTTAAGAATGTCCCAAAAGAACCCAGGGGAAGCTGTGATAACTCTAATGGCTTAGCCTGAAAAGACATACGACTTTAGCTGGGCATCACAAAACTGCCCCTCCTCAACAGATAATACCTTTTTAGGGAGGGATTGTCAAAGTCACATGGTAAGAAGAAAACCATCCATTTTTGAAGATATAGTCTACTAGACTTACCTATTTTCATGTTTGGAGAATCAACAACCCATTAATAATGAGTTTTTACTTAAATAAATTCTACTTTTGCATATTACAAAGCAATTTACATTACATAAAACACAAATATAGATTGAACAACAAAGAGAAACTAAGAAATGCTCCCAAATCTCACTCACCCATACATACAATGTTATATACTCTTGGGTATATTCTTTCAGTACCTCTTCTGTATGTTTGGATATATGCCTGGAAGACACATGCATATACCTATACGATACACTCACACACATGAACACATGTACACACATGCACACACACATGCATGCACACATACACACATTTCAATCATGTTATTGATCTTTATCATTCTTCCCATCAGCCATCAGACCTATACACATGAGGTCTGCTGATGTTCAGCTTTTTTCCCTACAATCTAAGAGTGGCCATTATAATCACTAAAGTTTTTAATACCTGATTCCCAGCAGGAAAACCCAATATTCTTCATTTATTTATGATTAATATCCTTTGCATTTACTTATGATTAATATCCTTTGCATCTTCTTGCCTTCCTGTCTTTACTGTTAAATTCACAATCAGCACTCATGGTAATAGGAGGGCCTTTGGATATAGCTCATTACATGGGCCCTACAGACAAATATAGTATTTAATAAAGGGTATGAAATCATAGTTCATTAATCAAATTGCTGCAAAGCGTGCCAGTATTCTACAATTAGACCATTTGAGACCAGAGTGTTGGGTGGAGTTTATAATCAGGGAGTAGCTAATAGATAAAACAATACAAACCTTTAGTGACTTAAATACACATTTCCATTTTAATACATTTTAGCTCTATCCGTGTCCAAGAGAAAGTGTTGGTAAACTTTTTCTATAAAGAGTCAAATAGTGAACTTTTTCAGGTTTGTAGGTTATATGGTCTCTGTCACAAATACTCAACTCAGTCATTACAGTGTAAAAGCAGCCATAGACAAAGCAAATAAATAAATGAGTGTTGCTGGATTTGGTTCGTGTCCATAGACTACAGAGCTCTGACTTAGAGTTATGCATATTTTTTAAAAGATTTTATTTATTTATTTGAGAGAGAATGAGTGAGAGAGAGCATGAGAGAGGAGAAGGTCAGAGAGAGAAGGAGACTCCCCAAGGAGCTGGGAGCCTGATGTGGGACTCGATCCTGGAAGCCCGGGATCATGACCTGAGCCCAAGACAGTCGCTCAAACCAACTGAGCCACCCAGGAGCCCCGAGTTATGCATAATTTAAGGAATTTTTATCTGAACAACACTAAACTCTGACTTGCCCTAAACTGCATAGAAGATTAACCACCTTGCCTAGCAAGAAGTCCTGAGGAAGATCAGTCCATGGGTTGCTTAGGCCCAGCAATGCCATGAAGGTTTAGGTTCTTTCTGTGTTTCTTCTCTTCCACCTTCAACATGTCAGTCTAGCTCACCCCACATTTACAATATAGCTGCTGAGTTTCCACATATCGCTTCTAAATACAATGCTTTCTATGCAAAAAAGACACATTAAATTCTTCCCACCTACTAACCTGGAGTTTAGGAAAGAGGTCTAGATAAAAAATATAAATTTGAAAATGTTTTCATAAAGATGGTATCAGAAACACAAGACTTAATGAGATCACACAAAAAAAAAGAAAATATGTAGAGAAGAAAGTGAAACCAAGGGTTGAGTCCTTGGGATCCTACCATTAACCAGTTGGATGTGAAAGGGAATTATATAGCAAAAAGCACTGGGAAGGGGCAAGCGATTAGGTAGAAGTAAAACCAAGAGAATGTCAAATTGTGGAAATTATATTTTAAAAAGGTTGTCAAGAGAAAGCAATTACTAACTATGTCAAATTTTCTTTTGGGACAAGTTAGATGAATGTTGATAATAAAACATCAACTTAAAAAATAATTGAGGTCACTGATGACATTGACAAGATAAGTTCTGGTAGAGTGGTGATCATAAAATTATGACTAAAATAGGCTTATGAGAGATTGGAGGGGAAAAATTGAAAAAATCAGTAAAGATAACTTTTTTGGAAGAATTTTAAAATGGAGTAATGGATAATATCTGCTGGAGAAAGCTGGACCAAAGAAGACTTTTTTTTTTTCCCCCAAAGGAATATGCTTGATTTCATATGGGAATGACTCAATAGAGATTTAAGATCTAATGATATAGGACAGTGATGGTAAGATGATTAGAGCAGTGTCCTTGAACAGAGGGAGAGATGGTAGAACACAGTGCACACATCTAGGTTTGGCTTGTGTAGGAGCATAGTAAGTTCATCACTGATAAAAGATATGTAAAGTATGCAATGTAGATTCCACTAGCTAAGTGTACATGAGAAGAGTAGCTTATGGCAGTTCTTTATTGAGTGTTACAATTTTATCAGTGACAGAAAGCAAAGCATTATACATCTCTGCATTTACTATGACTTCATGTTAGCAGACCATACCTCCCCATTCCTGAGATACAGAATTTAGCTATGTGATGAGATTTCCCCAAGGAGACATTAACAGAAACATGTAAGCAGAAGCTTGAAATATACTGCACTATTGGTCTTGTTCTCCTGACTTTTATTCTAAGAAGATATTTCAGTCAGCTGCTGGTCTAACTATAACACATATATAGGAGACATAGAACCGAACTACTTTGAGCTAAGCACATCCTGATCTTAGCCTAGCTGGGCAGAATGAGCTGAACTTCAGATGCATGTGTAAGAAAAAATTACTGATGTTTTATCACTGAGTTTTAGGTATGACCAAGTAGTTCATGAAGTTATCAGGAAGAAATGTTGAGGACCTATCTTCTAACAAAATTTACCTCGAAGTTGAAATTGTGTATCAACCATCTAATAATGACAATTTTTCTCTATTTGAAAACTGAGACAGTCAGTACTAATGAATTTTAAGAATTATGACACTATTTGCCATCAAAACTGTCCACTTTATTTTTATTTTTTAATGATTTTATTTATTTATTTGACAGAGAGAGATACAGTGGAGAGAGGGAACAAAAACAGGGGAGTGGGAGAGGGAGAAGGAGGCTTCCTGCTGAGCAGGGAGCCCGATGCAGGGCTCGATCCCATCATGACCTGAGCTGAAGCTAGACGCTTAACTGACTGAGCCACCCAGAGGCCCCCAAAACTGTCTGCTTTAAAATTTAAAGAGAAAAGACTTTGTCAGGCTAACGAATGCAGTGTATTTTTGGGCAGAAAAGTTTGAATGAGGAAAAAAATCAGACATATAAACAAAACTGGAGAAAGAAGTGATTTTTTAAAATATAGGACATATTGGCAAGAGCTCTAAAATTAGAAACTATTCCATAATGGCCTAGATGACCTTGAGTAACTCACTGAACATTTTTGTTTTCAATTATCCTTGTGCATAACATGAATAGATTAGAATAGACACTCTTCTGTGCCCATTGACATTGTAAAATTATAACCAAATTCCACAATGTAAATAAGAAATAATAAGAATGAGCTCCTACTCTCGGGGTGAAGCCATCAGAAGTAGATGGTACTGGTAGAAAGATAACCTGTCAATGGCCAGAAACAGAAGTTAGGTAAGATCCAAAAGCTTTATTCTTCAATTATTCTGCAGGGTGATTTTTATTGGAAACAGACAAAGTAAGAACTTGTTTATATACTTGTTTGATATGGCTTGCCTTCAAAAATTCATTAATTAATATGGTGAAAAAACTTTTCTTTGAATAAAAAAGCAAAGGTTCAGTATCTAAAACTACCCAATACTTTCATACAATAATTCTTCTCTACTATGTTTTTCTTATTTTATACTTGTAAACTAGTTGAACTATAGGTCTCAAAGACAGGGATGTGTCTCTTTGCTCTCTGAAAATACAGCCATAATTCCTAAATAATACTGTCAGTCTATGTAAGACAAATTAACAAGGCAATACGTCAAAGAACTCATATCTGTAACTTTGCAAGGCAGACAGGGCAAGGTAATATTCCCTCAGTAGAGAAAAATAGCTTACCTTTAGCCCTAGCTCATACCCTTACTATGGTTATACCTTCCCCATTACTTCCATTCATGCCTACTTTTATTTTTTTAAGATAGTATTTATTTATTTATTTATTTGAGAGAGAGAGAGAGAGCACGAGACGCAGGGAAAGGGGAGAGCATGGAGAGGAGCAGAGGGAGAGGGAGAAGCAGACACCCTGCTAAGCAGGAAGCCTGATGCTGAGCTCAAAGGCAGACACTTAACTGACTGAGCCACCCAGACACCTTCATACCTGCCTTCAAAGTCACAGCTCAAATACCACCTCCTCCAAGGATCTACTGTGATTGTTTCAGTCTATTAATCACCATTTTGATATTAAGTAATGTTGTATTTATTTAATAGCCCACAAATAAGTAGGTTAATCACGTATTACCACAACAGAGATGACCATGCATTCGCCAAATACCATTATTTCTTCATTCAGCCTTCCAAGTAGTGGAACAATGTGACTGAGATCTAACCAGTTTTTTTAAAGATTTTTTATTTTAAGTAATCTCTACACTCAACATGGGCCTCAGACTTACAACCCCAAGATCAAGAGCTCCATGCTCTACTGATGGAGCTAGCCAGGTGCCCCAAGATCTAACCAATTGTATGTGAAGGGAAATGTGCAGACACTAACAATCCTGGTTTATAGAGAACTCACATGTAATCCTCCACATTCTTCACACTTTCTCTTGATATAGTTTGACAATATACCTTTGAAACTCACGTGCTGAGGAGCCACATGGTAGAAAAAATATTGTTCCATGAATTATGAATAACAGAGAGAATACCCACCTGCAAATCAGAGGCATCCATTTTTCCATTTTAGACATTATATGAGTAAGAAATAATCATCTACTGTGTAATGCCACTGAGATTTTGCATCTCACCATTTTATCTAGCATTACAGTAAGTAGTATAAAATTTGTACTTTGAAATGGGATTCTACTTTAACAATGAGCTAAAATATTTGCCTTTTTTTTTAAGTGTTTGATATGTGTCTGATGAAGAACCAGGTAGAAGATGGGGAAAACTATGCTTTGGGAAATATTTGGTAAAGCAGATACTTTTGCTTACATGGAATGTAGACAACAGGTTCTCAATGAACCATGATTCTAGATGAAACTTTTGGAAAAAGCGAGGGTTTTGTATATGTTGGTTACTTTCACCTGACTGTAGCAAGAAAAGAACCAGCCAATGTTTTGTAGGATTTCAAGCAAAGATCAAAGGGAATTGAGAGAAATCAGAGATCAAGGGTCATATGGGTTCAGAGAAAAAAAAAAAAAAAGAGTCCTGGATGTTGAATAGTATAAAATAAGAATAAAAAATAAAAAGACATTGAGATACAAAGGCCCACTAAAAATTCTTAGTGGAACAAAATGTTCCAGCCTTGAGGTAAACAAATCCCAGAATAAGGGTATGCCCTCCCACCAACTGTATTGGTAGAAAGCTTAAGATAAATTATAGAAACATTGAAAAGAACTTGTTCTACCAAAAGTGCAGAACTTTTAATGATATTTAATTGCTTTAAATGATAAAGTAGCACAAGCTTGTATAACAATAATGTCAGAGTGAATAAAAAAAAAAAAAACGTGATTTTCAATTACAGTGAGAGCGCTATACAGTGCTAATGTTAATTTTCTCCCCAGTTGCTCTGGGAAAACTCCCGTTCTAAAATTATAGTGCCAAATGTCTACTTTTCAATGTCTACCACCCCATCATTTCTTTGTCACAAATGATCTCATGATTGCCAGGTTTAATGGCATTTTCAATAATTTAGTTAAATAATTTTTTTAATTTCTTTTTTTTTTTTTAGCATCTCCCCTGTGCTGGGTGCTGTGAATAGAGAGAATAATGGAATATAGTTCTTGTCCTCAAGAATCTCCTCTTCGCAGGGACATGGAATCAAGTCAACTCTATGACTGAAAATGCCCAGGAAGAGTTGCCACAGACAGATGGTAGTTACACTTGGGCTAAGCACAGCATAATGTATAGGGTTGTCAAATCACTATGTTGTACAACAGAAACTATATCACTAATGTAACATTGTGTGCCAGCTATGCTTTAATTTAAAAAAAAAATGAGTGGTCCCAACAATAAAATTACTATGAGCCTCTAGAAGAGGGGTTTGAACACACAAGGATAATCTCAGAGGTTTTAATGAAGATTTGGGATTAAAGTTAGATATCAGAACTTTTTGCTGCTAGCAGTTTGGCAGCAGGAACCACCATGAAAACCTTTGCTTAAAAAAAAAATTCTATAGAAATGGTCTATAGCTTCAAAAAGTCAGGTCTCCATCAAATCAACATCAGCCATTTATCAAAGGCAACATATTTCCAGATACGTATTTGAGAATTTCACAATAAACATCTTGGAAAATGTAGGAAGATGGAAATAGAGTATACAGGCAGGTTTTGCAAACTGAATGATCAAAGAAATGCCCAATGGGCTCCTTTACAGCAGATATCAACATTTTATGATTATCTCTTACCCATAGGTAGCCACTTGCTTGAGACCCTCCAGCTTATGCAGATTCCCAAATTCAGCTTCTAAAATTCTTGTAGCCTTATTATAGGATAATTCCTTTTGGCTAGTAAATTAAGTAACACGTGTCCACTGAGGTCAAAACTTTCATCAGTGACAATTTAAAAGTTTTGTTCTGGGGTGCCTGGATGGCACAGTCAGTGAAGCATCAGACTCTTGGTTTTGGCTCAGGTTTGATCTCAGGGTTGTGAGATCAAGCCCGACATCAGACTCCACAGTCTGTATGGACTCTGCTTGAGACTCTCTCTCCCTCTCCCTCTGCCCCTTCCCTAACCCCTGTTCTCTCTCTCTAAAATAAATAAATCTTAAAAAAAAAAAAAAAAGTTTTGTTCTCACATTGTCATCTATAATTTAGATAGGATGGGGTAAGAGTACAGACTTCTGAACTCCAATACTATCTACACAACTCACTAGGTTATTTGACCTTAAACAAGTCAGTTAGCCTCTATCTTATTTTTCTTTTCTTTATTTTTTTACTTTTAGATTTTGTTTATTTATTTGAGATAGAGCAAGGGAGAGCATGAGTGAGGGTGGGGGTGGCAGAGCTGCAGGCAGAGGGAGAGGGAGAAGCAGGTTTTCAGCTGAGCAGGGAGCCTGATACAGGGCTAGATCCCAGGACCCTGGGATCATGACCTGGGCCAAAGATAAATTTTAACCTACTGAGCTACCCAGGTGTCCCAACCTCTATCTTCTTTATCACAAAATAAGGATAATAATATTATTTTCTGCTTGGGCTACAGTATGAATTTTGTATGGAAAAACCTTAAAACAATGAAAGTTGTTTTTTCCTCCTAAAACCCTTCTCCCTTTCAGTTCAACCTTGTCCTCACCTCATGGGGTCCAACTCAGTACCTGTATTTTAATGGCCTTAAGATATTTAGGTGAGTTTGGATATTGAGCCTAGAGTTCGGTATGGTCCCAGCACACAGGGGCTCTTGTTTCAAGATGAAGAAACATCTAATTTTTGTTAGTTCAATTCACTTCCATATCTCAGTGCCTAGTACAGTGCTTGGGACATGACCGATGCTCAATGAATATTTGTTAAACTAATGAGCAGATGAACAATATATAATATAGACCAGGATGTGATAAATACAATAGCGGTACAAAGAAGATAAATAAGGATAATGGATGGAAGAGATTAGTTACTTCTCAGAATTGTATATATCTAAATGGAGAAGTAAGTTAGTGAAAAGAGAATTCTATTGACCTGCTAGGATGATGATGAGTTTCCTTTATCTTCCTCCTTCATATTAACATTATCTAAGATCTTAATGAAATCCCATGAATTAGTCCAGTCATCTCCAATATCCATCTTGACACTATTTTACACTGTAATTAACACCATATTTTACCTGCTTCATTTAACGTAATATCTCTAAAAATAAATTCAGTCTTGTAATAGGGTCAACTTTGACATTTATTCTAAAAGATAATTTTAGCATTTTTAATTAAAGATATTCACCTCATAGTTTATTATCTGTCATGGTGTTGGCAGTGAGCCTGTCTTCTCCTATATGGATCCAATAAGAAATAATGAATTAAGTATTAGCTTTGGTACTAAGAGACTTCGAGTCATTTCTTTGTTGTTCCATATTAATTCTGTGACCAAAGGAAAGTCATCCAATCATGCTGAAACATTTTTCCCACATGTAAAATGAATATTTAATTATAATACCTGTTATTACTACTCCAGAGAGTTTCTTATAGGATTAAACTAAATAAAAATTTAAAAATAGAATAAATACTAATAATTAAAAGTATTTTATAACAACAGTGCTAGTAGTAATAATACTGTTGCTTGTAAATTTATGAACTTTCTTTAGAAATTCCCACTCCGAAGTGGTGATGCAACATGGGGACTTAAGTTGGTAGAAGAAGAATCAATGAAACAAGATGGAATTGGAAGGGAGACAAACCATAAGTGACTCTTAATCTCCCACTCCAGATATTTTTGAAATGGCTGTATTTACCTATTCTCAGAAGTAGGGTGGAATGCTAAGGTCCCCATCCCCCACCTGTGTAATTCTTAAGTAAATCTGGTATAATTGGTGTGCCTACTTAACGTTGGCCATTTTGAGGGTCAAATTTGGATATTTATTTATTCCTGACAACTTGGTTGTTATAAGATGGAATGGAATCAGGTTTTTCGAGGCCTAAAGTTTATACAGTTTGGGGGCTCTTTAAAGAAAGAGAATAGAAAATTATGAATGCAAAATGACATATAAAAGTTAATACACCATTAGAAAGAAAAAAATAATTTGAACACATTTTTAATTAGAAAAGGCTCATTAATATCACAAGTCACTGAAAACAAATAAAACATAATACTTTCATTAATTATCTACCTGACGTACTTTATACTTTGTAAGTGGAAGAACTTTCTACAGACTAACTCTTGACTCTATGTCCGCACCAGACTTAGTTCTCTTCTATTATACACATACTTCCAGTAGGTGGAATGGGCTCATACTGTGCCCCTGCACTTGAAATCACCAGTGGAGTTGATACAGAGCAATTAAGGTGTTCCTAGAAACCATTCCTACCCTAGGCTGAGAATACCACTATTTCTGCATATTATTTTGAGCCACATAATTATATTTCACTAAACTCAATCTAAAAACACCTCTCATTCACTTTCCTCTTCGTGAGATCCCAAAATTCTCTGGAGTTGCTCCAGCACTGCCCATCATGACGTGAGTTGGAGACAGTGGTCTAAATTGATGTGGTTAAAGTATCTTATAAACATGTATGAAATGTAAAATGGTACAGCCACTCTGGGAAACACTTTGGCAGGCTCTTCGAAAACTAAACATGCAATTACTAGATGACTTAACAATTGTACATGTGGGCATTTATACCAGAGAAATAGAAAGCTGTGCTCACATAAAAATCTGTCCATGAAGGTACATTACAGCTTCATTTGTAACAGCCAAAAAACGAAAACCCCAATAGCCTTCAGTTGGTAAAACAAATGGAAGTATGTTAATAATATGGAATGCTACTGTGGGTTGTAGATAAAATGTTTTTATGTTCCTGCAGAGTTGGGCTTTCTGAATACATTTTGCAGAAAACGTGAGATCCAGGGCTGAGCAAGCCATGAGATCTTAATTTACAACTGTCAAGATAACCCAGGAAACCCAGGGAGACCTACCTAACTCCAGATCTCAAAAGAAGATAAAGATGGGGATCTTGAAGGCATCTCTAGGTCGTAAAAGTCAGAGACACCAGATTATTTGCATTTGGAGAGAGATATATATATACATTACAAAAGCTAGAGGGAGAAACCTGGGACAGGTACATCCCCTCTCCAAGGAGCAAAGATTTTTCTCTCTCCTTTTGGGAGGAAAGGGGGAGCCAGCTATCTCTTTCTCTTGTACATATACAGAGAAAATCTATTTTATTCCATTCCTCACCAATGGCACAGATCTTGAAGTCTGTATGTATAGGAATTTCGACCTGACTTCTATCAAGCTGTCTCAAGAGTAAGAATTGGTGGGTGATATTGACATCACCACTATTTGATTTTTAAGTGAGTAATGTTACTCTGTCTCTGATCCAGAATACTTCATGCACATATTGAAGACAAAATGAATTGTGATGAATACTAAAAACTCAACGGCATTCATCACTATGAAGTAATGAGCCGTTGATAATGCAATAACAACTTAGATGTATATTGAGGGAATTACGCTGTTTAAAAAGAAAAAGAAAGTGGATCCCACAGGTTACATACTGTATGATTCCTTTTATAGAACAATCTTGAAGCAACAGTAGACAAATAGAATAGACAGGTGTTTCCCAGGAGTGGGTATGGAAGGGAGGTGGGCATTGTTAGAAAATGCATCTTGACTATGATGGTGAATACAGAAACCTTCATGTGTGATACAATTGCATAGAACTAAACTCATGCACACACACACACAGATGAACACATACAACTGATAAAATTTTAATATGACCAGTTTATTTTATCAGGGTCACATTTCTGGTTCTGATGTTGTAGAATTGCTTTGTAAGATGTTACCATTGGAGGAAACTGGCTGAAGGGAGCACAGGCTCTCCCTGTGTTATTTATTATAACTGCGTGTGTACCCACAGTTATCTCAAATTAAAACTTTAATAAAAATAGCATGAGCACACAAGCCCAGAATTAGTCCCCCTTTGAGGCCTTGGAAGGCTGTGTCCCTGAAGTTCATGCCCAGACACCTTTTGGTCAGTTTATGAGTTTATGGCTGAGCTAGAAGCACTATGACTTATGCTGGTGAGGCTTGATCTTTCAACCAGTGCAGAGCTTAAATGTAAACTCCGTGTGGGAAGCGAATTTGTATTATTCATCACTGCATCCTCAGGAACTATTACTGTCTGGTAAAAAGCAGACATTCTAGAGAACTAATGAAGTAAAAACATAAAAACAAAACAAAACAAAACTACATGTATCCTGATTTTATCTCAACAGTGCCTGGCTATTTGGTTTTTGCTTATTCATATCATGACATTAGACTGCTCTAAAATAATGTGTTCTTAAATGACTTATCACCAAATAAACGTGGGGAGTCCTAGGTGTATGTGAAAGAGCTCCATTCTGTTCCCAGTATGGTGGTAAAGTACCTGTAAAGTGAATTTAGTTTTAGATTTGGGAGAATGTCTCTGAGCAGATATATGGATTCTTTGAGAATACCACCACAGAATTAGCTACTAAAATGTTATTTGTTCCTTCCCTTCTCTTTCCTTCCTTTCCTTTTCTTTCCTTTTTTCTTTTTCCTTCCTTCCTTCCTTCCTTCCTTCCTTCCTCCCTCCCTCTCTCTCTTCCCTCTCTCTCTCTCCTTTCTTTTCTTCTTTCTTTCTTTCTTTCTTCTCTCAGCCAGCTGGCAGATCTTCTAAGTTCTGGGACTACATTCCTTAACATCTCTTGAAGTTTGTGGGTTAGGATCAACATTTGAGAGGGATGAATATAAAAGGCTTAGGAAGGTTCAATAACTTGCTCAAGGTATCAGACAATGAGTCGTGAAGTTGACTGTTGAATTAAGGATTTCTTTCTCCAAAATCTGTGATTATTCTATCATGAATGAACTTGTGAGCAGCATATCTAGAAATGTATTCACATCTTCTTATGATAAAATATCTCTCTCGCTTAGGGTACTAAAAAACAGCCCTTATAACTGAGTTTGTTTTGTTTTTGCTTTCTCATTTTAGACAGAACTGTCGCTCTCGCCAGCAAGAACGACCAGGAGACCTCAGCGAAGCAAGCTTTATTTCTGCGTAGCTGTTGGGATCTCTCTCTCCCCCGCCCGTGCATGTCTATATATACCAAGGTTGCACAACCAATCACTCGCAGCCACATAGATACAAAATCCTAAGTTCCGCCTATTGGCTCGCATCCAGCCGCCATCTTAATGACGTGTTTACTTTCGGGCACCGAAAAAGTCGTGCGGCACCCGGGGCCCCCCCGTGGGCCCAGCCGGAGCAGCTCCGCATCGTCGCCACCCGGGGGCAGCGACGGCTTGAGGCAGCGGCGGCCGAGGCAACGAGCGGGCAAGGCGGAGCCCAGAAGCATCACCGCGCATGCGCTACAAGCCACTCGGGCACCGACATCTCCCCCTTTTCTTTTATATTAGGCATGCAAGGCAGGAGATCGTGCCTGTCTTAGGTTGTCAGCTGCCATGAACATGCTTACCCGTCATCGGATAATTCCCCCTGGTTGGAGAACTCCTGGCTTAGGTTGCTATGTGCATGCAGCCAATCTTACCCGTCATTGACTACCGATCTAGCGCTGCCAGCCGGATTTGGGGAAATATACCAGCTTCCAGTGCCATGCAAGCTTATACTAGCGCCAACTGTTGCCTACATTGTTGTTTACGTAATGATGCAAAATGGCAGAACATAAGGATTTACAACAGATACCCAATCCCGTAATGGAGCTATGTCAATCTTATCTGCTTAACTCTTTCGACAGATTAGCAGCAATAGAAAGGTCATTATAGGCCACGGAGGTTATGCAAAGTCCAGAAAGTAATTGGATGCATCCGGTCGTCAATAGTTTCTGGAGAATGTCCACTTGTTACAGATGTTGTGAGAGCTACAGCTGCTGCAGTTGCTGCAGCTGTGGAGGCTGCTACAGCCGCAATAATGGCTGCAGTGATCCCAAAGTCTCTTTTATGTCTTGAGAGCAATACAGGCGAATTGTTAGGATTTACAGAAACGGGCATGGGAATGAAAGTAGGTATACAGGAGGGAGGATGGCAGACTCATTCGTCAATGGCATGGGGAACGGCCAGGCTTTCACTATTGCCCATTGGTGCATCTGTTGAAGGGATGCTGGTGTCGCCAGGATTGCTATTAGGCTGAGCATCAGGACGGGGCGGGCCATGTTGATCGTTTCTTCTAATCAGTCACTCCGGGACCCAGATAGGCACTTGGGCATCCTGTGGAAAAAGACAAACAGAACCTCGGTGCCATCTTAGGACCGGGTCAGGGCCTCTCCATTGGCCCGTGAGTATATCCTTCCACTTTGCCTGGGCTAGAGTGCGTTCGGTAACCGCAGCATGCCTTTCCGCTGCAGATGTACCATTATGGTCCAAGCACAAAAAATTTAAAATGTAAAGGGTGAGAGATGTAAGATCACGGGGTGACTTGTAGTCATCCCCTATTCCCCCTTTTCTTATTTTTTGTAAGCATCGTTTGAAGGTGCCATTGGCGCGTTCAATTATTCCTTGACCTTGTGGATTGTAAGGTATACCTGTAGTATGGACTATACCAAATTGACTTAGGAATTGATGGATAGATTTTGATGTATATGCAGGTCCATTATCTGTCTTTATTTGTTTTGGGATACCCCAATCTGCGAAGCATTGTAGACAGTGTGTGATGACTTGTTTTGAATTCTCCCCCGTGAGGGGAGTAGCCATTATGATACCCGAATAAGTGTCCACTGATATATGTATGTACTTTTGTTGCCCGAATTCAGGTACATGTGTGACATCCATTTGCCATAGGTGATTAGCTTGAAGGCCTTTGGGATTTACCCCTAAGGAAGGCTGAGGGAGTAATGTGGCACAATTCCCACAGGTCCTTACTATATCTCTTGCCTGTTCTTTGGTGATATGGAATCTATATCTTAAGATATTAGAATTCACATGCCATTTGCTATGGAACAGCTTCACCTGTTCTAAGGTAGGGCAAATAAGTTGGAAACGACTATTGTGGTCTGCTAGAGCATTGCCCTTGGATAATGGTCCTGGTAGGCTCATATGGGCTCTGATGTGATCTATAAAAAATGGTGCAGTGCGCAGTTGCACAACCTCTTGTAGTTGCCTTAAGATCCGTGGAATAGGTGAATCACTTAGGGAGAAGATGGCTGTTTCAATATTTTTTGTTGCATTTACCACGTATTGACTATCAGAAATAATATTTAGGGGAGTGTCTGAAAATCTTTGGAGCACTAGGAGCACTACTAGTAGCTCTACTTGTTGAGCTGACCTGGCAGGAACTATGACTGGGTTCACGATTCCATTTATGATATAAGCTCCTGTGCCCTCTTTACTTCTATCTGTGAAGACAGTAGAGGCTTCTTTTTGTGGTGTCGATCTACTAATTTTTGGTAGTATGAATTCAATACCCTTTGTGAATTCTACAAGTGGGTGTGAAGGATAATGATTATCAAATTCTATTGAGTAAGAGGTGGTCAGTATCGCCCAATTATCTAGGGTAGCACATAGTAGGCGAATCTGTTCCTTAGTATACGGCACGATGCAATTGTCAGGTATGATTCCAAGAGTAGAAATACAAACAGTGATCAATTTGTTAGCTAGCATGGCTACTGCAACTGGATATGTTGTGATTATCCAAGGAAGAGTGTTTGGGAGGTACAGCCATTGTAAGGGCCCACCTTGCCATAGCACTCCAGTAGGTGAAGAAGGGGACGGAATCACTATGGCTTGGACTATCTGATTAGGATCACAGTTCATAGGCTAATTGTTTAACAAGGGGCATTGTTTGGTCCACATCCCCAAATATGCACCTTGCTACTTGGAGCAGACGATCTACAAAGTCAGCATAGGGTTCATTAGGCCCCTGCAACACCTTGGAAAGTTGTCCCTGCAAATCGCCAGAACCCTGTATGGTCTTCCAAGCCCTAGTGGCTGCAGCTGCTATCTGTACATACACCCCTGGGGGGTACCCAATCTGATTGTTTTGTCCCACAAATTGACCTCCTCCCATGAGCATGTCAATACTCCAGTGGGGATTCCCTGACGCAGCATTACGCCGGGCAGTTTCTGAGCTACACTCTTGCCAAGCAGTTTTCCATATCAAGTATTATCCACCAGACAGAGTTGCTTTTGCCATGTTAGTCCAATCGTCTGGGGTAAGGTTCATGCTACCGACTGCTTCCAAAAGTGAAAGTGTATAAGCAGCCTGTGGCCCATAAGTAGTGACTGCTTCCTTAAACTGTTTAATAAGTTTGAAGTCTAGTGGTTGATGAAACCTCTGTTGATTTTGATCTTCTAACACTTGGTATGCAAGAGGGGAGGGTTTAGTAAAGTCCGTAATGTCCCTCCATCCTGCATTTCTACATTCTGGACAACCGCATGCCCCTCAGGAGCATGAAGTGTTATATGGTGGCGGCCATTCTGCAGGTGGCACTATAGGCCTACATTCAGGGGTAGGAATTCTTGACCTTCTGACAGAGGGCGCTAGGGAGTCATATTTTTTCCCGGCTTCTTTGTATGTCTTTCCCTTTAAAGGTTCGTTAGGGACTTCCTCTTTTAATTTTAAGTGTGTCATGGCTTCCCCAAGCTCATCTTCAGAGGAGCTCTCCTCTGAATTTTCTCCCCCTCTGCTAGATCCTGCCTTAGAGGCTTCTCTGACCTGCTCCTCGATAACATTTTTAACCGTTTTATGGTTAGAGTCCAGGGGAGTGCCGTTAGCCTTAAGCACCTCCGTCAGTAATCCTCCCATCTTAGTAAACTTTGATCCCATTATTTCTTGTCCTATGCCTAGGAACCCTTTTACTTCTCGTCCTATACTTAGGAACTTTTTCACTTCTCGTCCTATACTTAGGAACTTTCTCACTTCTCGTCCTATACTTAGGAACTTTCTTATCTGAAATTTTGTGCACACTTACCGGATCGTTGCATTCACTGAGAACTCCTCGGTGTAGGTTTCAGGTTTCCCGGGTTTCGGCACCACTTGTCGCTCTCGCCAGCAAGAACGACCAGGAGACCTCAGCGAAGCAAGCTTTTTTTCTGCGTAGCTGTTGGGATCTCTCTCTCCCCCGCCCGTGCATGTCTATATATACCAAGGTTGCACAACCAATCACTCGCAGCCACATAGATACAAAATCCTAAGTTCCGCCTACTGGCTCGCATCCAGCTGCCATCTTAATGGCGTGTTTACTTTCGGGCACCGAAAAAGTCGTGCTGCACCCGGGGCCCCCCGCGGGCCCAGCCGGAGCAACTCCGCACCGTCGCCACCCAGGGGCGGCGATGGCTTGAGGCAGCGGCGGCCGAGGCAACCGGGCAAGGCGGAGCCCAGAAGCATCACCGCGCATGCGCTACAAGCCACTCGGGCACCGACACAGAACATCCACTATCTTAGCACAGCTCAAAGCATTAATTTTTACAAAGATATATGCAGCCGTCAGATGTGATTACTCTTTCTTAATATGTATGAACTATTAACTCTGGGGCAAAACCAAACTAGGCATTTCCCTTTGTGAGGGAGTCTGGAGGATGAAAAGAGAAGGCAGAAAGTGTGGGGTACAGGGGCGTGAGAAAGGCTCAGCCATTCCAGTGGGACAGGAAGAGACCCAAAAGAAGTGTCTGGAAAGCAAAAGCAAAGGGAAGTAATAAAAGGAACCCTAGGGAAGGCTGGCAGCAGTCTTTAAAAAAGGTTATAAAAATGACATCAGCTGCAGTTAACGGACATAAGATTTTGAAAGAGCTAACAGAACCAAGTTAATCTTAAACAACTGGGAAAAGCAGATGGCAGGAGGATGAATCAGAGCAAAGGTGTCCTCCCAGGGTACATGAAAGTTGTGATGAGGATAAAGGTCACAGCCGCACCAGGGAGCAGAGGCGATGGTGAGGAATGCCTGGGGTCCTGGGCGGGGCAGAGCCCACCTGTGCTACCTGCCCACTTCACACTCTCTGCACTTTCAAAACTGAAGAACAGCCTAAGAGATCATCTTCTCCAGCCTCCTATTAGGCTACCAGGGAAACTGGTTCTAGAAGGGGAAGTGATTGATGCAAGGTCATGTTTTAAAGTCATCTAGTGGAGCCTTGGCCTTGTGTGGCTACAACATCTTTTTTTGTTATGCCATTATGCCTGCTATTTTTCACTCAGATTTAAATTGAAACAAATGTAGTTAAAGTTATACACACAGATGCATGTAGGAAAGAGGAGAGGAGACGCCTACTTTATGGAAAATGGCTCTCTCCAGTTTGTTGTGGTTGGTTATCACGATGCCACAGGCCAGGACAGGCCCGGGATGGGAGTGTTTTGTATGCACTGACCACAAACACCCCCGCATCTTCGCAAAGCCATTCCGTCTTTTGGAGTGTGATCTTTATTGCCTCATCCCCCTCACGCAAAAATTCTTAAAATCTGGAAAAAATAAACTGTGGGGACTGGAATTCATACACTCGATTGGCATAGATAGGAAGCAATGTAGTGAAATGGTTCAACCAAGGGTTTAAATACAGATAAAATGAATTCAGTCGACAACTCCCTTGTGTCAGCTGAGTGCTTTGGGGTCAATTGAAAGAGATAGTTAAGCCTCAGTTTTTGAGCTTATAAAATGAAGATGATCATATCAACTCCATGGAATTACAAGGGTTGAGTTAAATCCAACATATCCGACAGGCATTGTGAAGAGCTTCATCCAGCTCTAGCAGAGAGAGGGTTCAATAAAATGTAGTTGTTACTACTGTGAATGAGAAGTTCCCCTGAAAGGATGAGATACTTCTATATCCTTCCTGCAGGCAGGATAATCCAGTCTTACGTCTGTCCCTATTACCTCCAAACCAAAGGAAATTAGGCCAGACACTATGTGACCTGTGAAATAACATCCTTCAGCAAACCTCAACTCCTTAATAACAAACATATGAACAGAGTCCCAAAAACCTCTGATGCTTTCTCTCTCCCAAGGCCAGAAGGAAGGAAGGAAGGAAGGAAGGAAAAGAGGAAGAGGGAGAGAGAGAGAGAGGGAGGGAGGAAGGAAAAGAGGGAGGAAAAGAGAGAGAGAAAAACAGCAGGAAGGGAAGCAAGGAGAGAGATAAAAAGAAAGAAAGAGAAAAAACTCCCAAAAACTCCTTGTCTGCCAGTCATTTTATTTCTATTTTCCCCTCCTAAGCCCTAATTATCTCTTTAGTCTAATTAACTCCTGTAGAGGGCTCTGGAGACAGCGAGCAAAGAGAAGCATTTATTTTTGAAGTAAAGCAATTTTTGTTATCCTTTTCAAAGCACTAAATCGCCTCTCTAAATTCAAGGCTTAGGATGAGTACCTCTCACTGCAGAAACCAAATCAAGCCATGTGTCCATGCTCAGGACTGAGCCTGAATAAATGCCTCACTTTTAAACAGATTTAAAACTTCAAGAAGTAGAGTGAGCCTGAAATATACAGACTGTTGGCAAAATTTTTATTCTCAACTAATCCAATACCTGCTTGATTTGTAGTTAACTACTTTCCTATTCTAATGCTTACAATCCTCCTAAAAAATTAACAACCCCTTACTCCTGAAACATTTCCATTGGTACAGTCTTACAATTCTCTAGGTAATTTCTAAAGAAATTACTTTATTTATTTATTTGACAGAGAGAAAAACAGCGAGAGAGGGAATACAGCAGGGGGAGTGGGAGAGGGAGAAGCAGGCTTCCTACTGAGGAGGGAGCCCACCAGCAGGCTCAGGACCTGAGCAGAAGGCAGACACTTAACAACTGAGCCACCCAGGCACCCCCTCTGGATAATTTTTTCATGAAATGGTCATTGATAGCACTACCTGAGATTGAGTGGTCATGAGAGTTCTTTTTAGAGATGGTAATATTTAACCTGAAAACTTAGTGACAAGAAAGACACGAGTGATGCAAAGTTCAGGCATGAAAGTGGACATGAGCTGTGTTTCAAGGACCATTTAAAAAAAAAAAAGCCAGTATGGAGAAAATGTAGGGGAGAAGGGGGAGCGTGGCGGGAGATGGTGCAGGTGGGGTAGGGGGGCTGGATGGGGCCACCCTGAGGAGAACGAATTGTGGCAGGGAGACGGGATGGGAAGAATTACATTTGTGAGCATGAAAGAGGGTGGTGGCTTGGTCTCAAGTGGGCACCTTGAATCAGCACCCCCCCCCAAAAAAAAGGTGTTGATTTGGGATGTGTTTCCAGGCAGAATCGTTAGGATTATTGAGACTGGAATGGAAAGGGTGACACGAAGCAAGGAATGAAGAACGGCTTCTAGATTTGAGACTCAACAACAACAGGGACCATGACTAGATTGACAGAGATAATGAAGCTGAGGGAAAGGTAGACTTAGAATATTATGTTTGGCCATATTCCCCATGGTACCTTCCAGAATTCTGTAGGATAACTGAAATGTAGATACACTGTCTACAGCAGGAATTCATACATCTAACTAATGTAAAACAACATGAATTCAACGGTTTGAGTGCAACTATGAAATACATTTATCCGTACATCTTATCCTGAGAGGCAGGATCTCAGCTGATTAAGATGTAGACTCTCTCATGAGGCTTCCTTCTCTCCAAATTCCCTTCTGCTTCCTTCAGTGTCATCGGCGGGCTACTTCTTAATCTCTTCAGTCATTAGTTCCTTCACCTATAAAATAAGAATATTAATCAAATATGTCTCATTGGGTAAGATTAAACACATTAATGACTGAAACCTCAGAGCACTGCTCAACATAAAGGATGTGCTGAAAAATATTACTATTTGTAACAATGCTTTTCTTACCAGATAAACACCCATTTGCTGCCATATGATGAGTGAGTAAGATAACGTTCTTTCTTTGGATTTATCCTCTGTTTGCTCAGAGGGTGGTATCTAAGGGCTTCCCTCCCTGTTCGTCCATTGACCCTTTTCCTGCGGCCATGTTTTGTAGGTGATATCCTCATTTAATTCTAAAAAATAGCTAGCCCTGAACTGCTAATTCCCTTGGGCTCGTAAGGAATGTTTACACATGATTTAAATTAATTTATCTCATTAATCCTATAAAATAGATTTTATGATCCCCATTTCACAAATTAAAGAAAGAAACGTGATGCTTAGAGAGAGCAGGAAATTGACTAAGGAAGTAAATGACTGGAGCTTGGACTAACCTTAGAACTATGTGAGTGCACATGGAATTTAAGAAACAAAGCAAATGAACATAGGAGGGGAAAAAAAAAAGGAAGAGGCAACCACGAGACTTAACTATAGAGAACAAACTGAGGGTTACTGGAGGGGAGGGGTGTGAGGGACAGGTGAGATGGGTGATGGGCATTAAGAGGACCGTTGCTGTGATGAGCACCAGGTGTTGTATGTAAGTGATGAATCTAATTCTTCACCTGAAGCCAATATTACATTGTAAATCAACTGGAATTTAAAAAAAAAAAAAAAACTTGGAGAAAAAAAAGAAATATATGTGTGTAGAAGTGTGTTTTGATCACCTCCTATGGCCTCCTCTAGTTAATTCTGAAATCTTGTATCTTACATAGCAATGCACAGCCGTGTATTTCTTCCCTCTATCCATCAAAACGGCCACATTCCCCGTTGTGTGAAGTTTCCCCATGCATCCCTGACCTGTCCGGACCTCTGCCAATGTTTTCTCTCAGCTGCCTTACCCATCCCTTTCCCTATGGCGGAATTTCCCACAATGCTTCGGATATCCCACAGGTTGACTCTCTTGTCACTCTTTCCTTTTCCCTGACAGGAATTTGTCATTTCACCCCATTCTGGGCCTTCTCCATGCATCGCAGCTATGAGACTAATATCCAGGACCCCCAGTTTGCTTTACATGGGGTCATCCTGACATCCATGAACTCACATTCCCTGAACACTGACAGAACCTCTTAACACAAAACCATAGCCATTAATGTTTATTTGTACAAAACAGTGCTTCCAAACTGAAGTAGGAAAACTTTTTCCCTTCCACAGTAGACCAAAGAAATGGATTTTCTTTTCTTGTTTGCTTTTTTTTTTTTTTTTTTGGCTGCCTCTTGAAAATATGTGATTGAGGTTCAGTAGAATATATTTAGAATCAGTGAGTCTAATTGCCAATTTTCTTGGAGAAAGTCTAGCAAAGTGGATAGGGTTCGAATACACGAGCTCAAAGATTCATCACATCAGGAGCAGAAACAGAGGTTAGAATTGATGGAAGACAGAGCATGTGGTCCTGAGAGGTGGGGAAAGTAACAATGTCACTAAAAAGGAATATTCTAGTGTTCCAATGGGGATTCTTAAAGATAGAAGGAGAGGATAAAAGAAAATGGTGGAAATTCTGGGTTGGAGCAGGGTAGAGTGACATGTATATATATATATATATTTTTTAAAGACCATATGCAATATGAGAATATCACTTTATAACTGAAAAATTATGGTTATTCTCATTATGTAAACTACAGAATGCAGAGCTCAGAGAAATCTTGACCGATGGTGCATAACTCAAATAAAGGCTGAGAAACAGTGCTTTATAGGATCTATGTACTTAGCTAATTGAATGAATATATAAATAAATCATTTGATTAAAATTGTCATTGAGTATATTTTCCTGCTCAGAGCAGGAAAAGTTATAAATTGCTCAGCAGTGTCCTTGTGATAAATTATGATTTTTCTAAAAGAGAAGGAATAGAGAAAAAAGAAAAGGCACGAGTCTTTAAAATCCTTTTATCCTAAACCAGTGCCCCATGCTGCCTGCACTCAACATGATGAATAATCTTTGATTATGTGAATAAAGTCAATTGAACAGAAAAGCAAGGCAATTGTGTCAGGCCTGCTTGGCATATGTCTTGTTGAAGAGCCTGGTATTCAGTGATAGCTGGGTCCATTGAAGTAATTTCCTGCAATTATCAACAAATCTGAGAGTTCAATTCTCTTTTTCCCTCAAGACCCCAGTATATAATACTGTGCAGTATAGCACAGTATTAAGACTCATGTTTAGTTACTTGACTTGAGCCTGCAGGGCTCCACAACTTGCCTGCTCTGGGATCTTGGGGAAGTAACTTCAGCTCCTGTCACTTTCTAATATGTCATAGGCAGAGAAAGAGCAGCGAGCCTTACGAAATGGTGATGCAAATAAACCGAGAGAATGCAAGTCAATTTACAGTATTGTCTAAACAATTTAAGCTTCTGATAAATTTTAACAGTGATCATCTTCTTTATTCTCTCCTTCACATGGATCTTGGCATAAACAAGATAGCCCAGTAACATGTGGCTTGTGTGTTTTGTCTTTCTGTAAGAGCAGCATTATTGTATGGTGCGCACCCCACTTAGACTATCTAGGATTTGAATTCTCCCTTAGTCCAGAATTTACTAGATGTATGAGGAGTGTCCTATAACCGGAGTCCTGGTTTTCTCCTTCGCACTGGAGGTTCTGAGAATTAAATGATGCGTGAATCACCGGTAAATACCAAAAGACTGCCTTCTGCTTTTATTTAATTTTCCTTCCCTGAATATTATTGTCATCCTAATATTAATCACTGCCACAAAGATTTAATATTTGAAATGAACTCACAAAGTTCCAAGGCTGTCAATTTTTCCTTATTCGATATTTGGTGATTTCATAGGACAAGACACAAATACCTGAATGGCACTTAAATCTTATTCTTTTCCTGAGATTTAAAATAGAATCTTTCTATTAAAACACAAATGCTTTGTGTAAATAATGTTACATATGTATTAGGAGGTGAAATTATACTTCTCTACGAAGGCTTATAGTACTTATATTTTTTTTGAGGCTTGAGATAAGGTTCCAAAATTTTTGTAAAATCTATATGCTTCCAGTTAATGAGGGGTTACTGAATATCAAAAAAAAAAAAAAAAGTCAAAACATTATAAAGAAAACTACCCTTCTTCCCCATCATCTACTCTCACAAGAGTAGCCCTAAATTTATAATTTCTTTTTTTTAACTTCCAGATGTGATTTCTTTTGAAGAAAGAATTTTATGCCTAAAGAAACAAGTGTGAAGAACACAGAATAGGGAGGTAAGCCATATTTATATGTCTGAAAACCTTTTAATCTTGTTTCCTTTCTTGAGTTCAGTTTTCTGTTACCACTTCTGTTATTGTTACATGTCTGTCTCATTAAGAGCTCTTGAGTTTGCAAATTCTGCAACTTTATGAGACAGAAAACCACATGCATATACCTACTGATTAAAATTCAAATACCTGAGCAAGTTCCTAAAGAAAACAAGGCAAAGATTTAGAGGCTTTCTAAAATACTCAGAGGGATACTCACAGATCGTTACAATGGTTATAATGCTGATAAATTACTTTTTTGTAATTATCTAATTATTTCCCTGATAAGCATTAAGCTCAGTGAGACAGATACCATTCTCTGTACATCATGTTGTTTGTTTTTTAAACTGTAGATCTTGTGTTTCACACATTAAAAAATAAACGTTTCTGTTAGACTGGATTCTATAGGGTTGAGATTATTTGAAAAACTCAGTAAGGGCTGTTCATGCAAGTCTGTGAATTTAAAAATATTAAGATATATCCATGTAAATTATCCCAATGACGCTGCTATTGCTCACAATATTTTTAAAGTCATTCCTCACTTGTGACAAATGTTTATCATATGAGTGTGAAATTAATATGAAGACTGGCAAACACATTCTAGTTAACACTACAGATGAAGGAAGTGATTAAATTGGATATATCAGTAAGATGAATTTTGAGGCATGAGAATAAAGATGTTAATTTTTCTGTTTATATAGCTTTTGACTTGAACTTAAACCCACATAATCTTCAACAAAAAATAGTGTTTGATTTTTGATGGTGGATTACTTGGATATATGCAAAATCAATTTGGATGTTGAAGGGACTGAATTTGTTTTTTATGAATCTGACCACTGTGTAAATTTCCAGCTACACTCTGAAATTGTTTGATCTGTGAAGATTTCGGTCCCCAGTTGCCACAGGAAAATATTTTAGATTCCCTTCATTCCAAATATGGAAAATAGCTTCTTTAACAGTATACCCAAGATACAATCAGGAAAGATATGAAAATTTCTTGTCTTTTTATTAAAATTATATACTCTCACAAGGGCTATATTACTTATACATATTAAACAGATATTACCAATATGACAGCAGCAATGCCCAACATGTCCTCAACTTTACAGGCAGTAGTATTTATTATGCTCTTAAACACTGTAAAAGTACCTTCATATGAAACTCCCTGAGACTTGTGTGGGTGCTTATTGAAAGGAAGGACTGAAGAAAAGCTGTCTAGAATCAGGCTATTTTGTCTTAATGTAGGGTTATCAGATTGATCAAATAAAATTTGAACTTGAGAGAAACAATGAACAATGATTTATAACAAACAATTTGTGTATGAAATAAAAATATAAATAGTTTCATAATAGGCAATATTTGGGATAAACAAATATTTGATATAAACAAATTCAAATTTAATTGGGTATATTGTATTTTACCTGCCAATCATATATTTTATGATTTACTGAGATACGATTCATATAGAGTTCACCTATTTCTGGTGTGCATTTTGATGGGTTTTAGGATACTCTCAGAGTTCTAAAATTATTACCACAATCAATTTGAGGATATTTTTATCACCACAGAATGTAATTGCACTCGTTAGTTGTTACACCCCATTTCTACCCAGCCCTATCCTATCCCCAGGCCCGAGGCAACCACTAATTTCCATTGCACATATAGATTTGCCTCTATTGGATATATCATATACATAGGATAATAAAATGCATTGTTTTTTATAACTGGCTCCGTTCAGTTAGCACAATGTTCTTGAAGTTCCTTCATGTTGTGGCACATGTCATGTAGCATATATCAATACGTCAGGACTTCATTGTACTTTATTGCTGATAATAGTCCATTACATGGATCCATTGTATTCTGTTTATTCATTAATTAGCTGACGGACATTTGGGCTTTTTCCAGTTTTTCACGATAAGGAATAACTCCGCCATGAACATATGAGTGCAAATTTACGTGAGAGTAGAATTGCTAATTCTACTATAGAATTGCTAATATAATTCTCTGTTTAACTCTTTGAGGAACTGACCTCTCTGGAGATCTTGTGGGTATCTATCTGTTGCTCTTGTATCCTGCTTCTCATGGGTCCTTCCTTGATCCTTGCTCATTCTTTTGCCTACTGCAATTCTCGCTTATTTCCCTTTCAAGTAAAAACTTTCACTCTATAATCAAAAAAGAAAAGCAAAATGAAACAAACACATTATCATAAAGTCATGTGTTAGTAAGACTTTCTCAAAGTCTGAGTGAACAGAAGAACTGCATTGTCATGAATCAAAGTCAACAATGTAGCACTGAATTATTAGCTGAGCCTGTTTTCAAGTCTTTCTTGGCCTTTTTTTCCCCCTGTATAGACTTGGCCTGTGGCCATTTTAATTAGACTCACTTTTACCTGTTTGACTTCTGCTCTTACTTTCTCCACCACAAATCTCTATCCATTTTTTTTTTTAAATCCAAAGCAAGTAGACTATAATTCTGCCTCAACCCATACCACTCAGACTGTCATAGCTAATATATCCATTAAAAAGGTGAGTTTCTCTTCCTAAGACATTTTCTGTGGTAAACTCAGAAAACAACTGTGTTCTCTTTCCAATAAATGGACACTTTCCTTGAGTAATAACTATTTGTGGCTCACACATATCATTCATTAGGTGAGTGAGAGGTTCAAAGTATCATAATCATCTAAATAGGGAGTGAAAATAACACAGAGAGAAATAAGGCATGGTCCTGGAGGTGACTAGGTGGCTCAGTCAGTTAAGTATCTGCCTTCGGCTCAGGACATGATCTCAGGGTCTGGAATGGGGTCTTGCATTGGGCTCATTGCTCAGCTGGGAGCCTGCATCTCCCTCTGCCTCTCTCTCTCAATCTCTCTCTTTCTCTCTCCCTCCTCTTCTCTCTGATAAGTAAATAAAATATTAAAAAAAAAAAAATAGTGGGGCGCCTGGGTGGCTCAGTGGGTTAAAGCCTCTGCCTTCGGCTCAGGTCATGATCCCAGGGTCCTGGGATGGAGCCCCGCATCGGGCTGTCTGCTCCACGGAGAGCCTCTCTTTCTCTCTGCCTGCCTCTCTGCCTACTTGTGATCTCCATCTGTCAAATAAATAAATAAAATCTTTAAAAAAAAAAAAAAAGGCATGGTCCTTCCCTTTAAACAACCCAAATTGGTAGGGAGGAAATAATTACATATCACATTCACTATTAATAAGAAAAAGTAAAATGATGAGTACTGTATTACAGATGTATTAAAGAAATCGTAGAAAAGCCTGGAGACTTCTGAATAAGCGTTTTCGTTGTCATTGTCTGGCTACACTTTAAACTCAAACTTTTGTGTTAATATTCAAATAGATACAAGTTTAAAAGAATGACAAACACAAATTAAACATCTCTGAGGCCTGGAGCTGAAAAATATACCTGCTCTGGGTTTCAGGGTTAGAGTAATCAAAGCTCAACTGTCTTAGTGTGATGAAATAAAAATGTGGATATGCAGTATGTTGCTTGAAATAAGTTGCTGGATTATGTATCTTAAATCTGCTGGGATGAAAGCTTCCAACATTTCTTCAGTGACTGAGGAAAACAATAGTTTCAAAGCCAGGACATTGGCAATTTTCTCTAGGCTAAGTCACTAGACTTAAGGAGTTAAAATAAAAAGAAGGAAAGAAAAACCACTAATGATAAAAATATGATACAATAAACAGATTCCAAAACACATTAAAAAAAAAAAAAAAAGCTGAGGAATGAGCTAAGAAAGACAGCTAACACAATGCGATGTGCCCGCTCACTTCCACCAAAGATGCAATAACAGGGATTGAGTATAAACCCCCCCTCCCACCTTAAAACAACGAAAACACTGGAAAAAAATACCTTGAGAAAGACTTTCTAGATACTGGATATCAGGAGAGAAAGGACAGTGATCCCTGAGAAATAGGAGCTCAATGGAGGGAGCCCCACCATTGCTCCAACCTAGTGCCTCTAAAAATCTCCAAGTACAAGGAAAGGGAACCCAGGCAGATAACCAAATAAGGAGACAGAGCAGATATTTCTGAGAAGCCAAAGTAACTACAGAGTTCACAGAGCAGAGTACTGGAAAGGAGAACACCACCCAGAGCAGGAGCTTTTCCAGAGGTTTACGCAGGGGTATCTCGAGCTTTCAACTGAGTACTGATCAATGCTATTGGAGACCAGAGAAAAAGGAGCTCAAAGAGATGGGAGGCTGATACATGCAATTGCCCCCTTCCTGCTTAGGAATCTATTTACATCACCTTGTTTTTCAAAAGAACACTTTATCTCTGAAGTTCACCATGTATTTCTTTATATTAGCATTTCACTTACCATGGGATGAGACCTTGAATGTGCAGAATTAAGCATTAATTCAGGTCAATATATATTCTAGGACATGCACAGAAACTAAATATTGTTGTGTTCTTTTTGCAACTATACTTTGAATTTTTGTTAACTGTATTTCATATCTTCATCCTTCTCTTACATCGATTCATTTTTTGTCCTCTTCTTTTGCTTTCTGGATAATTTTCTTAAATCACTTCACACCACTTGATTTTTGCTTTTCCTTTTTTAAAAGATTTGTTTATTTATTTATTTGACAGAGAGAGAGAGAGAGAGCCAGCACAAACAGGGGGAGCAGCAGCTAGAAGAAAAGAGAGAAACCAGCTTCCTGCTGAGTGGGAAGCTGGACTCGGAGCTCTTCCCAGGACCCTGGGATCATGACCCAAGCCGGAGGCAGTTCTTATCTGATTGAGCCACCCAGGTGCCTCAACCACTGATATTATTTTCTCTAGTTTGAGTCTAATCCTATTTGCTTTTGATGTCATTTTTAACTTTCTGATAATATAAATTATTACATTAAATGTTTTTAGTTTGTCTTCTAGTTTGCTTTCTTCTTCATTTATAATTTAATTATAATATGTCCTGTTTGCAAAGACCATGGTTTAAAAGAACTAAACAGTATTTAGACCATTTTCTTCTTCCTTGGGAAAATCTTCTGATGTAAATTTCCAGTTGATTTTTTGGGTACTATATTTATGTCCGATATTTTATTGCAGAGTTTTTTGAAAGGTTTAATATTTGCTCTTCTGTTTTCACAATGTCAGCTGGTCACCAACTAATCCAACACTTCTATTTATAGAAGAAACACAGGTCTCTTCCCTCTCCATCTTCTATCCATAATGGCAATTTTCCCCTCAGAATTTAAACTGGTATAATGGTTGTTCTATATGCGTTTAAAAATTCTATATTTCAGCAGCTTGACAAGAGTGAAGAAAACTCAGTCTCCAGACATTTACAAGCAGAGAATTTTGATCTCTCAGGTACTTGATTTGTATCTCTCTTTAGTTCCCTTGGCCGGTTTACACAATGCGCTAGGGCCTACATGTATTGAATTGGAAGAGTAAAGTAAACTATCACTTCTCCCAAACTTCCCATGTAAAATCTTGCTCTGCCAAGTCCAGAAGGATTACCTCCATGTTATACAGAGTCTGCTGCTACCAAAGGGGGCCAAAGAAAAGTAATGATAAAAGGCCACGGATTTGACTTTCTTTAAAGTCAGTTCAGGTCTTAAGTGCTTTTGGTTTGAGGCAGGGAAAAGGGCTCCATTCATCGTGGCTCACAGCTCATGTACAAGCTACCTGCTACTCTAACTTTTGCTCCCAAACCTGAAGGGTAAACATGGAGTTTTCAAGAATTTACCTTCCCTCCCACTTCTCTTGCCCTGACTCAGTTTCTGATGTATTCCTTCAATTAAATCCTCACTCTGCTGATAGTCATTACCATGAAACACATTGAATGTAGTTGACATCATGCCTTATTTTTTGTCTTTACTGTTCTTTAGTTATTTCTGTTAATTTCTGGGAAAAGAACTTGTAAGTCTGTTTTTATACTACCATTTCCCTGCCAGAGAATTCTACTTGACTTTCCAGGTAATGAATTTCAGATTCCTCCTCTTTCCATCAAAACAACTCCATAAGGTGAAGTGGTAATAGCCATGATTGAAACACAGTTAAGTTTGAAGAGCCCGTTCATTTTAAATAAGTTACAATCTGATTGAGTTTGTGATCCTGGAGAGCAATAATAGAAATATTATACGTAAAATAGTGGTACTTAACTTCTGTCGACAGGCAACAGAATTCTGTCAGTTTTGACTCTCATTACCTACGGTGATTTTCAACACTGGAGGGGTCAAGGTGGTGGCTATCAAACTGAGAACAGTAAGAGAGGCTCTGTTATTCTGGTAGTGGGGAAGGAAATGTTCCTCCACTTGAGATCCACTGAACAACAATGTATCTTTATTCAGTATTATTCATATCACCTTTGGAATAAAGTGTTCAATTTTGAATATCACATTACAAAAAGATACCCAGATGAAAAGATAATGTCAGAAATTAGGAACCACGTGGTTGAAGTAACTGGAATTATCCTAGAGAAGGTAAGCTTTAATGATATGAAAGGATAAATGGTGTACTTGTGAAAATAGCTTAAACCCACTCAGTTTGGACTTGGATTAAATAGTTAGAGGTTAGAGGATGAGTGGGAAACCTCGTGAGGAAAATAATTTACCTTAATACAAAATAAAGGTATTTCTGTGGACAGACTTTTCTGGAAATATATAATACAAGTTCATAACAGTGAGAGTTATGTTGCCCAACATCAAGTGTCTGAAATTCTGTAGCATGAAATGAGTCATAAGGTAGTAACTAGGAATAATAGGAATGTTGTAAAAGGAAATAATAAGGTAGTAACTAAGAATAGGAAATAAAATACCTTATTATTTCCTTGTAAAAGGAAATAATAAGGTAGTAACTAGGAATAATAGGAATGTTGTAAAAGGAAATAATAAGAGATTAGAATAAAATTTAAATTGACTGTGTTTTAGATTGTCTTCACTGAATAATAAAGGAGTCTAATCTTAGTTTCCAAACAATAGAAACTGGGAGATTGGAGAAAATACTCACTGAAGACTTTTAGGAATTACTTAAGTAAACAGTACCTTAAAATAATGAACTTGCAGACAGATAGATGACAGACAGGTTAGAACAAATTCCAACTTTCCTGTACTGAAGAATACACTCACATTTGAATTGTATTAGAAAGATGCAAATACCTTTACACTACATAGATTTGTTATAGAAAACTTTTGGAGAGAGTTAAGAGAATGGTGATAAGGTGAAAAATACTTCAGGCACAAGAATAAAGTATCAATGAGAATGATGAATAGAAAAACCAAAATATATACAAGTACCACATAAGAGAAAGAGCAGTAGGAACTCAGTAGAATCTCATTTGCTCATGTGACACATTCTATTACTATCGCCTTGAAGCACCAAGAGGCAGATTTTTTATCTTTCAAGAAAACTGTATTCTCCTTAGAGGGTTTTTGGAAATAACCAGTGTGCATAGACTAGTAGCCATAACACACTATGTAAGACAGAATATGGTGGCACAGTTTAAAGATTTTATCACTAGATGTTTTTATCACTTAATGAGACAACTTGGTTACATAATGTATTAAAACACAGCATAAAAACTAGGGGAGGTAGAAGAGCAGATGTATAAAGTGCTGTGTGTTTCAAAGCTGACTTTGGCTGGATTGTGTCTTCTCATTTCTCAGTGAAGGGGTAGAAACTTGTTTTCCATTCTGTCAGAAGCAGTTGTTTAGGAGATTAAAAATATATGGATGACCTAGTCTATCCTCAAGGACTTCATGGTTGCTCAAGCAAAGGAATTCATGTAGTTACACAAATATAAGTAAAAAGAAAGTATAAAAGAGAAAAAATGTGCATAGGACAGATGACTCAAGGAAAAGGTTGGGAAGAATTATGCACTCTTCATTAAGAGGGAGATATTTGAACTTAGCCTTGATGAGTCCTTGACAGATATGGGGAGATAAGAGAGCAGAATATTCCAAGTAAAGAAAAAAAAATTGAATTAAGATATATGGACAAACAAACCTAAACTGGATGAGGAACATTAAATAAGGTTGCTACAATTGGATGTTTCATGCTTTTATAATTTTAATTACTGCTATTCTGAAGTATTTCTATTCATAGACATTTTTATAGTAACAGGTGTAAACCTTTATACTGCAAATCTATTTTCTGCACAAAATATGGTAAACTTATCATCACTCTATTTTATTATCAATTAATATTGATAACTAAAGCTGTATTTAAATTGAAACTATACTTAAATTGAAAATCCTAGTGTTATTCTTATTATATAAAAAAAATCCTACTCTTAAAATACCATATACACACATTTTATCATGCCACATACAAGAACTTTAAAAAAGAGCCCTCAAACATAAAGCATATAAAAAGTTTCTAAATGAATCCAATGATGCTTAATAGGAGCATATATGCCATAAGTGTCAGAGAAAGAAAACTACCATAGAATTTCATTCATATGTAAAACTAAAACAAACAATCAAACAATGAATGAACAAAGAAAAAGGAGACAAAAATTTAGACTCTTAAATACAGAGAACTAACCTGTGGTTGCCAGAGGACAGGTAGGTGCGGGTGTTGGGTAAAATAGATAAAGGGAATGAAGAATATACTTATTGTGGTGAACTCTGAGTCGTGTATAGAATTGTTGAACCATTTTAATGTACACCTGAAACTAATAAAACACTGCATGTTAATTACCCTTCAATTTAAATAAATAGATTAACTAATAAAATCATTTTTTCAAAATATGTATTGAAATTATTCAATGTTAATTTCACTTTTTCATAAACACTTATGAATAAAGAAATACTAATATTTATGAATAAAGAAATTGAACTTGACTATGAATAAAGAGAACAAAGAGAACTCAAGGAGTAAATGCTTTTTGTTTCTTTCTCATAAAGAACTGGGTATGTAACTCTCCTTTTCAAAGATGCAATTTGCTGACCAATATTTCTGATAAAGCAAGACAAAACAGAAATATATATAGACTGTTTTTTTTAAAAACTCACTTTAGGGGTGCTGGGATGACAACAGTCGATAAGTATCTAGCTCTAGGTTTCCACTTAGGTCATGATCTCAGGGTCGTGAGATAGAGCCCCAGGTTGGGCTCTGCACTCCACATGGAGTCTGCTTGGGATTCTCTCCCCCTCTCCCTTTGTCCCCGCTGAGTACATGCGCTCTCTCTCTCTCTCTCTCTTTCTCTCTCTTTAATAACAAGAAATAAATCTTTAAGAAAAATAAGAACCCACTTAGGAACAAATTACAGTGGATTAAACCAAATTATGTCTTTTGTAAAAAAAAAATTGTACATTCTCTTCACTGATGCCTTTGAATTATTTTGAAAAAAATATTAAAGTTCAAGAAACCTGTGTAAGGGAGATAGTGAGCTTTGGATAAAACTAACGAGGAAAATAATCGCACATTACATTGAGCTCACATGCTGCCAATCCTAGTTTATAATTATGTTGCACTAAATGTAATGAGCAAATGTACCAAAAATAAATCACTAGAGTATAGATTAACCAACTGGCTTCTCCCAAGAATAAAAAGCAACTCAGTGGAAGAGGTTTGAGTATTTTTCCATTATGTAAGTTCTTAATCAAATGCAGCAAATTTGGATACTTGATAAGAACAGATTGTAGCACATTTTACAATTGGGTAATGTCAATAAAGTACATGTAACTAACTTGCTAATCAAACTACAGTCAGTCTTACTGTATTCTGGAACCCATACAAAGCACTGGAGATGTGGACATGAAATGGAGTTTTTTTATGAGAGCTATAAGGGATATAGTTTTTCCTATTGCATCAACTAGCATACATGGGATTATTTGAAAAACTGTTACTGAGTTGTTGACATTTTGAGGAAAGCACTGTGCTGGGCACTGTGAATTTAAAAAAAGAAAGAAAAAAAATTTCAAAACTTTAAAAAGAAACAAACTTTTAAAAAGAAAATGAAGCAGAAATAGGCCTTATCCTTCTCAACATCTTTGAGTTCAGGATTATAATGTATTTTGGAGATTAGAATGTAGAACACTTCAGCTCCTTTCCAGGGCCCAGCTAAAATCTGTTTGCAAGTAAATCACAGCTGGAATTCCTGTCCTTTGCATGGTTCTCTGAGAAGTGCCTGTTACAAAGTGGGCCCCTATACTAGTCATATTCAAAACAACTAAAAAAGTAAAATAAAATAGCATTCTACAATGGTTCACCCATTAAAGGGCTTCCATGAGCATGTTTTATTTCAGAGCTACAAAGCCAATGAACTCTTAAGGAACACTCTGACCACCCCTTCTCTACAACTTCTTTTTCCTATTGTATTGAGATTGTATGTTATGCTGGGCTCCACTACTAGAATGAAATCCCTGAAAAAAAATTTTTGATCTTCAATGTCTAACACAGTGCCTGTTGTACCACTGATGTCTAACAGTTGCTTAATGAAGACAAGAGTAAAGGTACAAGTGAAGGAATTACTTCATCTAGCATATCAAATGGTAAGGTCTCATTTGCCTCTTCAAGTATACTCCAAGAAGGAATATGTTATAAATCTGCCGGGTCTCCACAATGCAAAGTGATGGAAAGAATATGCTCTTGGTTTAGCAGTTCCAGGAATTATCACACAGAAATCACAGAGCCAGAAGGTGAATGGAGACTGTGATGTCTTTGGGCAAACAGGGATCTCTCCTTGTACCACAAATTGCCATAAAGTAAATATTCAATAACAGGAGAGTGCTTCTTATTGATAGCCACACTATAAAACAAAATAGAAAAAAATGTAGGGAAGGTATCTGGATAGGCTTCTTGGAGAAAGCACATTCCAAATCTCTTAGTCAAAGGTCTACATAGAAATTCCTCAGGAAAACAAGAAGTCCAGGGTGTCCAGGAAGAAGACAGACAAAGTAATGGACACAGTTTTATCTCCTGATGTTGTCCCCACCTGTTTGGTGGGCTTAGCAGATGTAGTAAGCATCCACTTAACATCCCATGTACTCCCCCACCTTGCCTTGCAATTAGATTAAATAAATGATACTGGGTGCTGATCAATGAATCAGTCAGAGTTGATACAAGCTACTCCCAGTTTGGTGCCTTGAAAACATCTGGGGTGAAACTCCAGCTCCTTCTTCCCTTGCCAGGTTGATCTTAGAGTCTATATGCTGAACTGGTTGAATCGTAAGTTTGTTGGATCTTGTAACCCTGGGTCTCAGAATAGAGGAGGCCCTTCACTGGCATGTGTTAGGCCCTGCACCAACAATTAAAAACATTTTTTTGTGTACATGGGCTAAGCCACTGAAAGCTCAGTGTGTTGCAATGGTTAGTATTACTTATCCTAACTAATGAAAATAGCCCATCTATACCCTTCATCTTTACCCTTAATGCCAAACAGGTAGCTTTCCCATTCTATAGCTGCAGGGAGTTGAACAAAATTGGTTCCAAATTAAGAGTGATTACAACCCAGTAAACTACAGGGTAAGATGGAACTAAATAGGCCCCTAAATCAATACCTGCATTCTACCTTTTCACTGGTGGGAAATAATTTAGTCCTTCAATGGCTAACATTAGAGGATTTTCCCATCCAGTAATTCATTAACATCTAAGTATTAATTGCAAGGTTTTCAATAACACAGATGGATTATGAATAGAAAATAGGCACAAAGCACAATATATTCAAAATAATTAAATTGTTATGACTTTTCAGGGCAGTGAAGCTATTAAAATATAATTTTTTAAAAAATGAGAATGTGATTTCACAGGCATAATTCGAAATAGTATGAGTATTTATTCACCATGTGCAATTACTTATAAATACAAATTAGAGGGAGATGTGGCACAGCTAAAGTACAGTAAAATTAGATTTATGAAGCCTTTCCTAATGTGCAAACAAAAAAATAAGAGTGTCTAATCATTTTTTTCATTATAATTTTTATAAACCTATGCTAACTAGGGGACTGTGATATACCATGAATAATTCAGAACATAAAACCAAATAAAAATAAAAGTTTGTGCTAATAACCCTTCAAAAGGATATTAAACAATCAAACCAGAGTCCAGCCAGAAAAGATAACTTAATACCAGTACCAATTACCCAGAATAGAGCATGGGTGATGATGAATCTGAGAACAAACTAGCAAATGATCAACACGTCTGTTCATGAGTTGCTGAGGGCAGTGGGATCCAATTTTACTGACCCCTGATATCATCTAGATGTATACCTTTTTAAAGAACTTCACCAATTTGAATTATACATTGTTTTAACATCTTCCATATGAATCAGCTATGAACTGAGGAACTAAGTGATATGTCCAGGTGTCAGAGCTGGAATTCGAACTGACTCCACATAGAATATTAGGTGTACCATACCCTGTGGCAATAGGTTGAGGGGGGTGGGAGCTCGATCAAATGTGGAGACTCTCCCTAACTCTGAGATTCCCTAATAATAATATGAACAACTACTTTCATAACATAACCGACTAATAGCACCATCCCAGGATGTTATATCCTTCTGAACATAAAGTGAGTAACTGAAATGAGACTTAGTTATGCATGACGGTGCACATTCTATAAACTGAGGAGGCAACTTGCTTAAGTGACAAAGGAAAACCCCGTGGTTTTATTTTTTTGTTTTACAGCGAAGTCTGGATAGTCAGTCTCAGAAATCACAAAGTGTTGTGTTTTCTCAACTGACTTTTTCAGGTTTTATATTCTGCTTGTCTCTGTTCCCAACTCAAAGTTGCAAATATCTTCTATAAGGATATTTGGAGATGGGTTATATTAATTGCCTGAAATTAAATCTTTTTTAAAGGGATTTTTAAGAAAGATCATTTGCTCAGCATTCTGACAAGAAATATTTGTCAAAGAGATCAATGGATCTGGAAACCAGGGCTTATCTGTAAGACACTGGATTAATTCCAGGTTTCAATAACCTGCTAAACCCCCAGAATCTAAGGGAAACAAGCAAAGCCAGATCTTAGCGAACCATTAGTAAAAATCTCTTCCTTCTGGAAAAATTCTGCTATGACAGAGTGTAGAGAACGGCTTTCTTTTGGGCTACCCAGTGGGACTTCTTCCTGCACCAGAAGAAAGCTAGCTTTACAGTATAACATCTCCCTGACTCTGTGCCCCTTCTTCTTTCTTCAGTTGCTGCTTCCATCACTTGCCTAGAGCTCTAAGGCATCAGAATCCGTGTGTACACAGGTAATGGGATTTTAATGGAACCACTGATCTGGAAGAAACCAGCTCTCTCATCATGGAAATAAAAATGGGTTAACAATACTTAAATTGAGTTGGACATAAGCTCTGGCTATTTAGAGAGATGCTTCGCAACATCTACTTGTGGATGTACTTTAAACTCTGCCACAATCCCACTTTAAGCATTTTGATCAACTTCTAATTCAATGCAATATTAGAAAAATTAAATTTTGTTGTTGTTGTTGTTTCTAAGTGAATTTTTCTATTGGCTTATTATCATTCTTTAACCTAAATTTCTATTTGAATCTTACTGAAACATCTCTGTTGTTGAGTTTCCTTCTTTCGGTTTTATTGTCCTTTCTTTTACTCCTCCCTACTCTCTTTGTACTTGTTATTATTAGTTTTATACATTGTATTCAAAGAGTTTTCTTGAGTGAATACAATATAAAACATATCCTGTATTAGTTCACAGTGGATACTTCCATTTCTCCACTACAGATAACCTTTAGTGTAGATAAATATATTTTAAACTTCTGTGTTTGGGAGTTTCTTTTGGCAGAAGCACTTGAAAATACAAAGGTTTTCCTTCTAACATATTTATCTTTACATATCTTACTTAAAATTAGTTAAAATTTTAAAGCAGTAACATTGTAATATTTGTTAAAGCTATACAACTACATCTAAGAATAGCCATTCGTATCTTTTCAAAATAACTTGCATTTTAACAAACAAATCTGAGACCTGTGATCCAAAAGTGCTGTGGCTGTTTTCCTCATTTTTCAAATGAATACTTTGATAATCATAGATTCCAGTTTTCTCAAATGCACTAAAAAATGTCTTATAAGCATCTTTCATCTAAGATATATACACCCCCTCCCTCCAACTACAACCAATGGGCTTGCTCAGAAATTTGGTAGGACAATGCTATTATCTATTGCCTTTGCACTCAACTCCACTTGAGTACAAGAACATATCAAGATTACAGTTTTGGATCCCAAATGCACAGAACATTATATATCGGATCATTTCTAAGTCTGACCTTTAAAAAAAGAATGTTTCAAAGTAACTTTGCTGTAAAAGGCTTAAATTAAATTTCGTATCACCCTTTAATTGCCAAGTAATCCTTGACTAAATGGTAGTCCTGGGACATACACATATATATGAGTTTAACTTATTTTTTATGGCCCCTCATGCAATGAGAGTACGAAAATACTCCTTGAATATTTCAGTACTCTCTGTTTTCATGAACTATTAATGCAATGTTGTAGAAACTAGTTTAATTAACAGGCAAGAGCAGCAGCAACTATTAGTTCTGCTGCTTGCTTACGATGAGTGAAAAAGTTCCACAGCCATCAGATTTCTTCCCTGAGTCTGAAAAATGCTAGTGAATGCTCAGCTAACACATTTAGGAGAACTGTTCACAAAGACTTGAACTGAAATGTAAGGTTTATGAGCCTAGTCTGAAATAAATGAAGTAGTTACCACTGGCAGTTAAACTACTATAGGCTCAGGGAGAATTTGATTATGGCTGAGGTAGGAAGTGAAAAGTCTAAATTAGAGAAAGGGGGCTGAGTATAAGACCTAGAGGAAAAATAAGACAACTTAAATGGTAGGGAAAGCCAAGAAGGTCAAAGTTGAAAAGTTGAAGTATTGACTGGGGTGGAATAGAAGCCGGAATATGGCTTGAAGTTGTAGGACAATATATGTGGATTTGGGGTATGAGTGCATCTGCACATCTGCAGAGTTCAGGACCAAAGCAGATGGTCACTTACAATCACTACTGAGCTCTACATTCTTCCATGGACTGACTTCGACATAGCTCTGCTTCGTGTCATCTGTCCTAGCTGCTGCCATATGTTTGATCATTGCATATGAAACTGGTGATGCTTGAGAGAAAGGAACAACATCCCATGAGGTGAATGTTCTACTATTGTTATCACTTATTAGTTTTGGGCACCCCATTTACCTAGCTGAAACTCTTACACCATTATCCAGCTGCAAGACATGCACTGAGTAATCTCATTTAGGAAAAATGAAAAGTTGAAAAATATAAATATAGTACTATCTACTACAGGGAAAAGGGCTCCATGTAAGGACTGGTATATAAAAGGTCCTAAAAACAAGAATTATTTTTCCTCTTTTCATGCACTAATTTACATGGAATAAAAAATTAGAAAAAGGATGAAAATAAATTGGAAAGGGGAATGCAGAGAAAGTAAGGAATACCAAAAATGCCAAATGATAAATATGCGGATTCATGTTTAAAAAGAAACAGAATACACAGAACATGGGGAGATGAGAGTAGAAGTGAGTTGGGGGAAATTGGAGGGGGAGATGAACCATGAGAGACTGTGGACTCTGAGAAACAAACTGAGGGTTTTGGAGGGGAAGGAAGTGGAAGGTTGGGGGAGCCTGGTGGTGGGTATTATGGAGGGCACATATTGCATGGAGCACTGAGTGTGGTGCATAAACCATGAATTCTGGAACACTAAAAAGAAATTTAAAAAAAGAAAGAAACAGAAGGAGGCCAATATCTCTCATGACTGTAGATACAAAAATCTTCAACAAAATATTAACAAACTTAATCCAATAATACATTTAAAAAGTCATACACCATGATCAAGGGGGATTTATTCCTGGGATACAAAGGTGGTTCAATATCTACAAAACAATCGATGTGATATGTGACATCAATAAGAGGAAGGATAAAAACCGTATGGTCATCTCAACAGATGCAGAAAAAGCATTTGAGGAAGCATTAGAGAAAAAGGCTGATTATAAAACCTACAGGAGAAATAAGAGGAAAAGCCAAGAAGGTCACAGCTGAGAAGTTGAAGAATAGATTGGGGTAGAATAGAAGTTGAAATATGGCCTGCAGTTTTGGACATATAAATGTGGATTTGGGGTATGAGTCAGTATGAACACCTGCAGAGTTCAGGACCCTCAACATTCATGATAAAAAACCCTTAACAAAACAGGCTTGATGAAATATACCTCAACATAATAAAGTGCATATATGAAAAACCCACAGCCAACATCATACTCAAGGATAAAAAACTGAGAGCTTTTGCCCTAAGGTCAGGGACAACACAAGAATGTCCACTCTTACCACTTTTATTCAATATAGTACTAGAAGTCCTAGCCACAGCAATTAGACAGCATAAAAAAAAAAAAAGGCAACCAAATTGGTAAGGAAGAAGTAAAACTTGTTATTTGACGTAACACTATATAGAAAACATCCTAGACACCACCACAAAAACCACTAGAACTGATAACTGAATTCAGTAAAGTTGCAGGTACAAAATCAATGTACATAAATCTGTGACATTCTTATACACTAAGATAAGTAAGCAGCAGAAAGTAAAATTAAGAAAACAATCCCACTTGCAATTGCACCAAAAAGAATAAAATACCTAGGAATGAACTTAACCAAGAAGGTGAAAGACCTGTACTCTGAAAACAATAAAACAAGGATGAAAAATGGGGCACCTGGGTGGCTCAGTGGGTTAAGCTTCTACCCTCAGCTCGGGATATGATCTCAGGGTCCTGGGATCAAGCCTTGCACCTGGCTTTCTGCTCAGCAGGGAGCTTGCCTCCCCCTCTCTCTCTGCCTCCCTATTTGTCTACTTGTGATCTCTCTCTCCTTGTCAAATAGATAAATAAAATCTTAAAAAAAAAAAACAAGAATGAAAGAAACTCAACATGACAAAAAGAAATGAAAAGACATTCCATGCTCATGGATTAAAAAACCAAATATTTTTAAATATCTATGCTACCGAAAGGAATCTACAGACTCAATGTAATCCCTACCAAAATACCAACAGCATTTTTCACAGAACTAGAGCCAATAACCCCAAAATTTGAATGGAATCACAAAAATTCTCCAACAGCCAAAGCAATCCAGAAAAAGAAAAACAAAACTGGAGGGATCACAATCCCAGATTTCAAGATATACTACAAAGCTGTAGTCATCAAAACAGTATAGTACTGGCATAAAAACAGACACATAGATCAATGGAACAGAATAGAAAGTTCAGAAATAAACCCACGATTATGTGGTCAATTAATCTTTGACAAAGGAGGCAAGAATATACAATGGGAAAAAGTCTCTTCAACAAATGGTGTTGGGAAAACTGGACAGCTCTTTCCAAAAGAATGAAACTGAACCACTTTCTTTCATCATACACAAAATAAACTCAAAATAGATTAAAGACCTGAAACCATAAAAATTCTTGAAGAGGGCACAGGCAGTAATTTCCCTGACATGGGACACATTGGGACACATTGACATTTTTCTAGATATGTCTTCTGAGACGAAGGAAACAAAAGCAAAAATAAGCTATTGGGATGGCATGAAGATAAAAAGCTTCTGCACAGTGAAGGAAACAATCAACAAAACTAAAAAGCAACCTGCTGAATGGGAGAAGATGTTTGAAAATGACATATACAATTAATGGCTAGTATCCAAAATATATAAAAACTGATACAACTCAACACCATAAACCCAAATAATCAAATTAAATAATTGGCAGAGGACATGAACAGACATTTCTACAAGGAAGACATACAGATTTTTTTTTTAAGATTTTATTTATTTATTTGACAGGCAGAGATTACAAGTAGGCAGAGAGGCAGGCAGAGAGAGAGAGGAGGAAGCAGACTCCCCACTGAGCAGAGAGCCCGACGCGGGGCTCGATCCCAGGACCCTGGGATCATGACCCAAGCTGAAGGCAGAGGCCTAACCCACTGAGCCACCCAGATGCCCCCTACAGATGTTTAACAGACACATGAAAAGATGCTCAACATCACTCTCATCAGGGAAATGCAATGAGATAGCACCTTGTACCTGTCAGAACTGCTTAAAGAAAAAATACAAAAATCAAGAATTGTTGGTGAGGATGTGGAGAAAAAGGAACTCTCATGCACTGTTGGTAGAACACGAACTTGTGCAGCCACTGTGGAAGACAGTATAAAGGTTCCTCAAAACAATTAAAAATAAAACTACCTTAAATCCAGGAATTGCACTACTGTGTATATACCCCCAAAATAGAAAACACTAATTCAAAGGGTTACATGCACCCCTATGTTTATTGTAGCACTATTTACAATAGCCAACCTATGGAAGCAGCCAAGTGTTCATCAATAGATGAATAGCTACAGAAGAGGCTGTATACGCACACACACACACACACACACACACACACACACACACACACACAGAGACAGATATTATTCAGCCATAAAAAGGAATGAAATCTTGCCATTTGCAACAACATGGATGGACCTAGAGAGTATAATGCTAAGTGAAATAAATTAGAGAAAGACAAATATTACCAGATGATTTCACTCAAATGTGGAATTTAAGAAACAAAAAAGAACAAAGGAAAAAAAGAGAGAGGCAGAGACAGAGACAAACCCAAACACAGACTGTTAACTACAGAGAAGAAACTGATGGTTACCAAAGGGAAGGTAGATAGGGGAATGAATTAAATAGCTGATGCGGATTAAGGAGTACCCTTGTTGTGATAAGCACCAAGTGATGTATGGAAGTATTAAATTACCATATTGCATACCTGAAACTAATATCACACTGTATGTTAATTCTACCAGAATTAAAATTAAAAACTCCATGAAAATAAAACAACATATACATAAAATTTACCATCCTCATCATTTGCAAATGTAGTTTAGTGGTAAGAAGTATATTCTCATTGTTGTACGACCATTACCACTGTCCATTCCCATAACTCTTTTTGTCTTGTAAAGCTAAAACTCTCTATCCATCAAACAGTAACTCCCCATTCTGCCCTACCCCGGCCTCTGATAATTGCTATTCTACTTTCTGTTTCTATAACCTTGACAAGTCTGGGTACTTGTATAAGTAGAATCATACAACATTTTTCCTTTTGTGATTGACTTATTTCACTTTGATTAATGTCCTCAAAGTTCATCCATGTTGTAATATGTATGTGTTAGAATTTCTTTCTTTTTTAAGATTAAATAATATTCCTCATATATATATATCACATTTTCACTCACAATCCACCTGTCGAAGAACAACTTGGTTATTGTGAATAATGCTGCAGTGAATATGGGTGTGCAAATATTTCTTTGAGATCCTGATTTTGTTGTACGTTTGCTTTCTCTCTCTTTCCATGGGCCTAGGCAATAATGTACTTTCTATTGTCCTGGAGTTTTTAGACGTAGGGAAGGAGCACAGTATCAGAATCTTGGTGGATGAAATTTCGGACAACAGAAAACCAATGGGTAAGCTTATTATTAAAATGGAAGAGAACAGAATTCCCTGTACAATCTTGAATGCATTGCTCAAGTCTTAATTGACACCTACAAACAGCTAGATCTTCACCCGAGAACTATTGGTGACTAGATAGAAGAGCCATAATAGGTGTGTGAAAGGTGCTGTGGGAGTATTTGTGGGAAATAATGATTTTCACTACCAAAGCCGGAATGTTTCTAAAGATCGAGTAGGAGTTTTCCAAGCAGTTAAGCGGAGTCCAAGAAACTGTATCTTTGACAAAGCAACATAAGAACAGGGAGGATTAAATCACTTTGAAGAATTATAAATGAAGAATAGACTATCATGGCTAGAAAAAAGCAGGGCAAAACCAAAGTCTGTGCAAGAGGAGACTAGTTGGATACCCCGCAAGTGGTGTTGAATGCCATGTGGACTCGTTAGAGCTCAGCTGCTCGAAAATTAAGCTTATTCTTTAATATCTCAGTACAACAGAAATCTGTTTGTTGTTCACATACAGTTTGAACAAGTGTGATTCAGATGAGCAAGGTCGTCCTTTATGTGGTTATTTGGGAATGCATGACTCCACAAACTCCCAGAGACTTGTCACTCCCACTCCATGGTAGCAGTCAGAACAGAGGCGTACACCACCAGCCCTCATTGAAGAAGCTGGAAATCGAGTCTAGCTACACACTAGAGTGCACAGAAGATGAATGTATTATGTCAAAGTATATGTATGTAACTGGGTAAGCGAGTTGGAGCTATTCAAGTTTGTCTTTAAGAGGGAATAACAAGAGAAAAAAAAGTCAGAAGACATCTGTGCTGTGGAAAAGGAACCAAATGAGCTGATAGTGCTCTAAGAAGACCTTTTTCTCTGTTGGTAACAGTGTAGAATATTATTGACCACATGCCAGTTTGTTCTCCCTCTCATCACTGAACCAGTATCATTTGGTGACTATCAAACAACCAGCATCAAATCACTAGACATTTTACTAAAGCAACCATTGTTGCTGTTCCTGGAAAGCTAACTTCAAGCGCCTTTTCAACACAAGCACAACTGGTCTGGATTTATTTTAAAGTTTAGATTTCATGTGGAAATGGAAAACTAAGGAATTAGATCTCCTTTGTGACATGCTAAAGGATATAAGAGCAGAGGGGAATTTGATCCTACTGAGTAGCTGATCAGATTTTATTGTTTTGTTGTGTTTTAACCTCTATGACATTTTCACAATTGGTTTTTCTTTAACTTCTAAAGAAAAAAGGTTAAACTTACTCTGTTGTTCAAGACACCATTTTCCCATCTGTAAACATTTGGACACACTTCCACCTATGCTCTGAGAAAGCCTTCCATATCTTTCAAAGACATTCAAAAACTGAAAGTATTTGTCTGGAATAATTTAGAGAAATTCTAATGGATCAAAGAATTATAATGATGTTATAATGATTTAACCAAGTCTTACTCCCTGAACATTCACCATTGACTGATTTCATTTATGTTGAATGTGAAAGCCTTTTTAGTACTTAAAGATAAATGGGTTTCCTTGAAGTTAAGTCAGATAAAATCTAAGTATCTGTATTTCTTCTATTTTCAAATGTCATGAGTGCTAAGGCCCTCACTATCCCAACAACTCCTTACTGACAACATTCCATTTACTGTTTGTTGGCAAACATTAAGTGTCAATCCTCCAGATTTGGACTGACCTTGGTGCAAAAGTACAGGACTCTATTTCTTTTTTTTTTAATTGAAATGTTAATTAACATACAGTGTTATGCTAATTTTAGGTGTACAGCATGTTGATTGGACATTTTTATACAATACTCAAAAATACTCAAGATAGATGTTTTTGTCACTATACAGATAACATTATTATACATAATATTAATACACCACAATCAATATTAATAATACTATCATGTCATTAATGTAACATTCTTACAATATTATTAACTATTTCCCTGTACTGTACTTTTCATTTCTGTGACTTTCTTAGGACTATTTCCTTCTTTGCATTAGATTCATATTTAAAAGAACTCCATCCAGGGTGCCTTGGTGGGTCAGCTAGTTGTTTCTGCCTTCTGCTCAGGTCATGATCCCAGGGTTCTGGGATTGAGTCCCAAATGGGCTCCCTGCTCAGAGCAGACACTGATTTTCCTCTGCCCCTCCCCCTGCTCATGCTTTCTCTCACTCTTTCTCTCTCTCCCTCCCCCCCACAAAAAAAAAAAGAGAAAAGAAAAAACCTCCATCCAAATAATACTAAAATTTTATATGAATCCATTGTATTAACTGATGCATTTTGAGTATTAGTTTGTTTTCATAGATGCTCCTCCTGTCATCCTAACAGCTCTAAATGATATGCTCCCTACTTTATAGATAAGATTACTATTAATGATGTTAAACATTTCTTTTTCCATGTGCCATGACTTCTAAGAAAATCCAAGATATGAAACCAGATTTGTTTGCATCTTTGCACTATAAACTATTTTTAGGCTTTCCTCCCCTCTCTCCCTTCATTCTTTCATACATCCAGCAAAACTGTAAGCATAAGCTAGATCAGACTAGAGTTTAGTCAAATAAAATATAATGTATCTTTCCAACTTTCTGAAATGAAAATCATGCAGTTTCCTCTGTATATATCTCTAGAGATACAAGAATTCATTTCAGTAGTTCAGATAGATTAATAAACTATATGACCTTATGATATGTCTTTCTTGTCTTTAATTACAGTGCTTTTATTGGATAAATAGTTTAATTACAAACAGTGTAGAAAATGCTACTTATGCTTAATTCACCAATTTTAAGCATGAGTTACTTCACATTTTCAAATACTGCTTGATAATAACATCATTTGTTCTCATTAGATGGAATAATGCTTTGCATCCTTCTCAAATCTCAAAAGGAAAGGGAGTCAAAGTCTTTAAATGATACAAAGGGTTCCTGCACTTCAAAATTGACATAAAGTGATCATACAGACAGAGATATATATTTTCTGGATAATGCTGTCAGGGAACAAACTGCATTTGAAAGTCACTGGATAATTCCTTGCCTCAAAAAAATTCTTTTCATGGACTATTTCTGGTTAATACGTTTCCTCTCCTGGAGTTCTAACTCCATACTAAATGTTCAAACAGATAAGACTAGCCATATAAATTACTTCAAAATAAGGCAGATTCCAATATTTCATAAATCTATGTAAATCTCAGTCATTTTCTATGAAACACTCATTAATCTCAGTATAGTGCTATGGAATTGATTTATAATCTGACCAAAAAAGCCCACCATGACTGATGCCCAAGAGCCACAAAACAAACTTGTGCTGCATTTCATTCTGGATCCCCATGTTGGTTCACAAATGCACTGATGGTGATATTCAAAGACCATTATCCTTATTTAGCAGTCATCTTCTTCTTCTCAGGCAATATCTTACACTTTCCTACTACCTATATTACCCTGACTGGTCATCTGAATACTCTTGCACAATCGAGTGACTAAACAAGCTGGGAAAAGCCATAAATAGTGGAATGTTATGGAGTCAGTTGTTTGCCTTCTTAACAGCAAAATAGCTCATGTTTTCTCCTTATTGGCATTACCTGACTGACAATGACTTTCTATATATGTAGCTCCCCACTTCCCTGTTTTTTGCTCTTCCTAAAATGCCCTTTTGTCTTTGGATTCTATCTGCTACAAAGGACAATGTTGAGCTAGAAAACTTTATTTGACTTGGAATTTCACTTTCATATATGATCACACTTTAAAATACCTCTAAACATAGTTAAACTCTGTCTACCCTCTGAGCAGGGGTCATGTGAATCTGTAGGGCCAAGGGGTGACCATATATTTTATCTTCCAAACCAGGACACTTTGGAAGAGGACAGAGTATTCTATCTGAATATCTCAATCTCGGGGTTGTACCTTCGAGCCCCATGTTGGGTATAGAGATTACTTGAAATAAAATCTTTAAGAAATTAAATGAAATAAAATAAAATTAGTATAGTATTCAGGCTTATCATAATATATGAGGATTAAATTAGATAAAAGGCTTAAAATGTCTAAAACAAAAATATAGTTATTAAATGTACTTATGATTATTATCATTTATATTCTTAGTTCTTAGAGGACTATCTGATACATGGAAGGTTTTCAATTAAAATACGTTGATACATTTACGGAAGAATAAATGAATGAACAAAAGTATCAAGAACTGAATTTCAGGAGTGCCTGGGTGGCTCAGTCAGTAAAGCACCTGCCTTGGGCTCGGGTCATGATCTCAGTGTTCTGGGATCAAGCCCCACATCGCATCGGGTTCCCTGCTCATTGAAGAGTCTGCTTCTCCATCTCCCTCTGCCTGCCACATTCCCTGCTTGTGCTCCCGTTCTCTCTGTCAAATAAATAAATAAAATCTTTTAAAAAATTTAGTTGTAATTAAATAAAATTATGGTTACGTTTTATAAATAATGATATGAGTGGCAGAAGGGCAGATAAACATAGAATGTGCCGGGGGGCAATCAAGCCAGACTTCCAGAAACTACAAAATAAAATTCAAGTTAATATTATTTAGTGGAAAATTAATATGTTTCATTTATAAATGCATATTACACCTCAGGACAATTTTAACTGTGATTTCTATTCATTTAAGTTAAACATGTAAAAGCCTTTAAAATTTGGTTATCAAATATTTTTGTCATTGTAAATTTTCTGTTTTAAACATATGTTAATAAGGATAGGCTAGTTTATATTGCTTAAAAAAATAAATACACCTCAACAAAGATTATCATGTGTACAAAGTGCACAGAGGGTCTGAGTGACTCAGCAAGGTAACTGTCTTATCATCCATAAGGTAACAGTGAGACCTAGGCTACTTAGATCCCAGGCTCTACCTTAACATGAGAATTCTTCTCTAATCATTATGTTAAAGGAAGAAAGATAGCTGGCAGGCTCACCCTAGAACATAAATACTTCAGGATGGAAATGTCACATAACATTTCTATCATAGGCCATTGACCAAAACCAATCATATGATCCCTAGCTACAAAAAGACTATGAAATATAGATCAATGGAACAGAATAGAGAGCCCAGATATGGACTCTCAACTCTATGGTGAACTAATCTTTGACAAAGCAGGAAATAATATCCAATGGAAAAAGCACAGTCTCTTCAATAAGCGGTGTTGCAAAAATTGAACAGCTATATACAGAAGAATGAAACTTGATGATTCTCTTACACCATACACAAAGATAAACTCAGAATGGATGAAAAACACAATGTGAGACAGGAATCCATCAAAATCCTAGAGAAGAACATAAGCAGTAACCTCTTTGACATCAGCCACAGCAACTTCTTTCAAGACATGTCTCCAAAGGCAAGGGAAACAAAAGCGAAAATGAACTTTTGGGACTTCATTAAGATAAAAAGCTTCTGCATAGCAAAGGAAATGGTCAATAAAACAAAGAGGCAATCCACAGAATGGTAGAAGATATTTGCAAATGATACTATAGCCAAAGGACTGATATCCAAGATCTATAAAAAAACTTCTCAAACTCAACATCCAAAAAACAAATTATTAATCAAAAAATGGGCAGAAGACATGAACAGACACTTCTCTAAAGAAGACATACAAATGGCTAATAAACAGATGAAAAAATATTCTTCATCATTAGTCATCAGGAAAATTAAAATCAAAACCACACTGAGATACCACCTTACACCAGGTAGAATGGCAAAAATTGACGAGGCAAGAAACAACAAATGTTAGAGAAGTTGTGGAGAAAGAGGAACCCCCTTACTCTGTTGGTGGGAATGCAAGCTGGTGCAGCCACTTTGGAAAAGGAAGGGGGGGAAATCGGAGTGGGAGATGAACCATGAGAGACTATGGACTCTGGGAAAAAAACTGAGGCTTTAGAAGGTGGGTTGGGGGGGGTGCGGTGAGCCTGGTGGTGGGTATTACGAGTGATAACTCGTAGGAGGGAATGGATTGCTTGGAGCACTGGACATTATATACCAAAACAATGAATCATGGAACACTACATCAAAAACTAAAAACTAATGATGTGCTGTATGGTGACTAACATAACATAGAAAGAAAGAAAGAAAGAAAGAAAGAAAGAAAGAAAGAAAGAAAGAAAGAAAGAAGATTGTGAAATATTAGCCTCTCAAATGTCCCATAGGAACAAATAATCAATATGTATGAGCATTAGGAATCTCTGGCATAGATCATTATCATCATATTGAAGAAAACTATACAGAAATATTTCTTTTAATTTTAGCATCTATTAAGACATTTTGTCTGTTTTGTGAATTAATTTCTTCCTTTGTCAAAGTGTATATAGTGCACCCTGGGTAATGGTGTAACAGCTACGTTGCATACTTATTTCTTTAATGTTATACCATAATAGGTGTATATATCCCCTAAAATTTTCAGAATTATAATATTCCATTAAGTTAAAATACCAAAGTCTACTGAATCTAAGCATTTAGTTTGTTTCTAGTTTTAAGCTACCTAAGTGCTAGGGGGTACCTGTGTGACTCAGTTGGTTAAGTGTCTACCTTTGGCTCAGGTTATGGTCCTGGGGTCCTGGGATTGAGCCCTGTATTGGGCTCCTGGTTCAGTGGGGAGTCTGCTTCCCCCTCTGCCCCTCCCCCCAGCTTATGCTCTCTCTCACTTTCTCACTTGTACTCTCTCTGTCATAAATAAATAAAATCATTTTTTTAAAGCTATTTAATTGCTGGAACAATATTTGAAGTAGTCAAGAAAAGCAGTGAATTATCAGAAATATGTGATAATGGGACTTGGGTCAGATTGAAAAAATATGAAAAAGTTGAGTGAAGCAAATAATGGAATACTTTGATAATTCAAGCAAGCAGCAGTGATATACTGAACTGTAGTAATGCTGAAATAATTTAGAGTCACTTAAGTAGCAGCTGTGGTGGAATTTAGCACATGTTTAAATATAAAAAAACAAAAACCAGAAGACTCGAAAACAATTTAGAAACACTCAAGCTGCACGCCTATAGGGATGACACCACTACAACATGGGAGAGAGAGCCAGCTGACATTTGATCGTGAACACACGGAGTTTGGACTTTAGAGTTGACATTTGATTATATTTTCTTTTTATTTTGGTCACTCATTATCCATTCACCTTTGTTTTCTCTTGGAGATACATTTTCTACCCACTCTTGGTCCCTGGTTTCTGGCGGAGATGTCACCATACGCAGCTCCAAAACAAAGTATGTGACCAAGACCTGAGGTAATTAGGACATTCTATCTTCTTGCTATGTGGTGGGAGGACAACTGATTCACTTTTCCCATTAGATCTTAAACTTTGAGAAGGTAGGTGACAGAGCTTCTAAAACCAGTGTTTAGATTTTCATAAATTAAGTGTTAGGAAAAAGAATCTGCAGTTTTTGTGACATTTGGTTTTTACTTAGTTCCTACGGTCAAGATTATTCATACTTCCAAAATAAATCACATGTGAAGTTCAGACTTCACACACACACACACACACACACATTTACCTTATTCATATTATTTATTAAAATTTCATGTATATGTAACTTGGAGATTAAAGTAGTTTCCTGTTTTATTTCAACACTTGCAGCTGTAGGGGCCAGGGCAGGCCACCCCAAATGGACAACCTTGGCATGCACATTATTTTGAGTTAAAAGCCATCCAAACACAGCAGACTGAGAAAAAGTGCTTTACCTCTCCCTCTATGGCTTGCTTTACCAGAGATACCTCTTTACCTAAGAAACCTATCTGCACCCTAGGCACCTTTGCTTTCCAAACAACTCCTTTCAAGTTCATGCTAATGATCTTTCTCTCCTCTGTATCCTCACACCCCTACCCCTCTCCTTAGCTCATATAAGCATCATTTGTCTGACTGTCTTTAGAATTTCCACGTCTGTGTGGATTCTCTGTATGTATGTTAATAAATTTTATTTCTTCCTGTTAAATTGTGTTCATTTTTTAAGCAAAATCTGCCTCATGTCAATTTGGTTCTAAGTCTAGCTAGAAGAACCTTGAAGGGCAGAGTAAATTTTCTTCCCCAACACAGTCCTACCTCTTTCTATTTCCATGTCCCCACTCATTTCCTTCTTCCCAAATGCAACATTTTCACTTCTCTTCAGGATTTTGTTTGGAATTTACTTCATGTTTCTCAATAATTAGCCTGTATTGTTACTTCTTGATTTTACACCAATAAGCAAAGGGCTTTGGACTGATAATTATTATGATTATATAGCTCTTTTCACCTCCTTCTATTGCTACAAAAAACACTCTCCCATATTTCCAAGAATTATAACATAATTTAACTTAAATAAGTATACAATATTGAGATTATTATGAATATGTATATTAGTCAGCTAGGCTGCCATAACAGAAAATTTATTTTCTTACAATTCTAGAGGGCAGGATTCTAAAATAAGAGTGCCAACATGGTCAGGTCCTGTGGAAATCTCTCTTCCTGGCCTGCAGATGACTATCTGCACACCATGTCCTTACTTGGCAGAGAGAGAGCTCTGTTGTCCCATCCTCTTCTTATAAGGACACTGTCCCTATTAGATAAGGGCCTCACTGTTATGACCTCATCTAACTTTGATTGCCTTTTATAAATCCTATTCCCAAATACAGTCACAATGGGGGTTAGGGTATCCAGTATGAATTTTGAGGAGACACAGTTCTATCCATAGTAAAATGAAAACCATGCTCACTATATATAGTGAGCATATGAAAAAATATATATATTTTCATATATATATATATATATATATATATATACACATTTTCATTTTAGGCTCTGGTAATTTAGCCAACATGGAGGAAACAAGGAAAAAGGCAACATAACTAATATACAGCTACTCTTTAGAGAGATAATAACATTAATTTCATTCAAATATTTTCATTCAAAAGCTTACTTTTTAAAAATATTTTTAATATTGTTTATTTCAATGAAGCCATTTTTCAACAAAGCAAAAAATAAAAGGCAGCTACATATATTTCTTCTCCCTGTTTTAATTGTTTCCATAGAGACCTAGGGTTCTGAAAATTTCCTTAATCATCAACCTTCAGGTTAAGAATTGGTTCACATGTTAACATTTTGTTGTGCTGGAAGAATATTGCAGAAATTAACATTGAGATCAATAATACTTTTTTTTTTAATTTGGAAACAAATTATTTACTTAATAAGATCTCCAAATGTGAGAGGTAAGTTAATCTTTTAGACCCCAGGTGCATAGAATTGAATTAAATTTTATCCTTGGGTCCTCAGTTCTTACATGATATTGTTTTATTTTGCTTAATAAGTGAACACAACTTGAGACAATCTTACTGATTATCTAATTCCATCTCATCTTATTGCACCCCCCACAAGCAAATACCTGTGTCTATCACTTTTTATATATATATTTAAGTGGAAACATGTATTTAAATGGAAACAATATTTTTCTTGGGTTTTCTTGATTTTGTGTTTTATCATAGAGTATCATGCTACATGCAGTATTGGGGAATTTGCTTTTTTCCTTCATCATTGTGTTACTGAAATTCATCCATAGTATTTCACATCTGCCTCTGGTTTATGATATTCCACTGCACAACTCTATAAATGTATTTATTTATCTGTACTATCCATGGGCATCTGGCTCTGGATTCCCAGCTATGCTGACACCATGTAGGCTGCCCATTTTTGTGGACTTGTATCTCAGTGGTCCAGGCCCTACCTAAAAGGATCTCACTGTCAGTTCTTCTGTTCTCACTTTTGGTCACCTTGATCTTGACTCTTGGATGCTGTGGGGCAGGTTCATAATGCTTGTTTGTTGTTTTCAGAAGGGACAAGGATTATGAGCTATGCTGCCATCACATGGGATTGGACTACCCATTCCTCCCTCACGTTGAATAGTAGTATGCCCAGATAACATATTGGCAAAGTTGGTATGGGACTGAATATCTTCATTAGAAGACTAATCAGGCCTCATTATGGTTCTTAAATTAGTGGTTCATTGCTATGCATTATAGTCACCCGATCTATGCCTGTCCACACCCCCAGACATCCTCATGCAATTTACCAAAGTACATTAACGAAGACAAAATTAAATGGTTATATCCATGATTTATTGGTAGAGACCCTTGATATTATTGCAGAAAATATTACTGGTGATCATCAAAATTCTTTCTTTTCTTTTTTCCTAGAAACACAGAATAGGTCCATATGGCTAGGTCTTGTAAAAGGGCATGAATGTGTTATTTTGGGTGAAATGTATTAAAAATATTAATTCTTTAATATTATCTAATATCCTGTTGATATAAAAAACTCAGCACTTATCTCAAATATATATTTCATACCTGGCTTGGACAAGACATTTGCATTGCTAACATTGATCACTGGATTGAAGTGGTAACTAAATGATTTCTTCATTATACAGTTAAATTTTCCCCTTCTAAAAAAAATCCCCGTGGTGTTACTTTGTCAATTTCTAAATACCCACCAACAATTAAGCTAATGGTTTAAACATCAGTTGGAATTTTCACCTGGGTTGCATCATGATAATTTTCTAATGTTTATAATTCTTTACATTTACTGATATTGTTTTATCATATTAAGCTTTTTCTCATTAATCAGGCTATTTATTTATGAGAAATACAGTTCCTGTTATAAAAAGCAGTAAAAATTCAAAAGCATTTCTCTTTATAACCAATTTACAAGGACAGGAATTTGTTTAAAGGGGTCTCAATCTAGATTCTAGAAAACTAAGTCTTATACAACAGTTAATGGCTTGCTAGTTTACTATGATGTGCCAGCTTAGAGAGAGGCAGGGGTACCGGAGAAGGGCACTTAGGTAGAGAAAGAGGGAGAGCACAGTAGGTACATCACCAGTCTGGCTACTGCTTGGAATGAGTAAGGTGACTGCTAGTTTGTTTGGTTTTTAGATGCCACATGAACTATTTTGCCTCAGGAACTTCTCTCCATGGGGTGAAAGAAATCTACCCACCAGCTTCCATCTCTCATCAGTTATGATTTACTGCTTACATGACATCTTGCAAGTCTTACAGTGTCTAATGTTTCTGTGCCAATAGAAAATCTCCAGGGTGAGAAGCAAGAGGCACAGAACTCAAGGAAACTGAGTTGCTGTTGGCTTGTGTGCCCATGGAGTTGGTCCCATTGTGGCCAAGACAAAGCAAGTGGACAAAGCCTCAGTTATTGAGACAATGGAGAAGATCAGGGTTGACACATCATAGGGGATTGACACAAATACTCAACTCCAACTGACAAAATTTATTTCTGGCTTATCCTCTTTCTCTCCTCCCTTACACTCTCATTCTTTCTCCCCGAATCCTCACTGACTATTGGATTTGTATAGAGATATATTTTTATTAACTGCAATTGTTATCTTAATGCTCAAACTATCAAACTGTTGGTCAGTGCAGATGGCTTCAAGCAGTCTCTGGTGTCATTTCTGTCACATCCTTACAAATTTTTTGGAAAAGTCCTTTCACAAAAAACATCTCCAGAACCTTAATACTCTCCTTGCCTCAGTCTGGGTATCAGTTATTTTTCTAAAGAACTATAGTTCCTCTAATGCAAAATGGCATAAGGGACCCAAACACTAGGCTTATTGATACTCACTACAGGAATGACATGATGCATAGTTAGAAGATTCTTAGAAGATATGTTTCAAAATAAAGAATTCACATTGATAAATCCAGTTCAATTTTAACAGAACAGTGGGTTCACTTGAATTCTTTGAGGTTTCTATCTTTAAATCATATCTACCTTCTTTAGCACTGAAATTCAGGACTCAAAATAATTAATATACTTAATTGCTTTATCTCATTATATAAAAGAAACAGTTTCAAGACACAATTCCTATTACTAATATTAATTAAATCTCTGAACGAGATGAGATCAACTTTTTATCTGTGCTTACAGTACTTTTCAGAGGATACACAGTCAAAATGGCATGCTGTGAAGTTCCATGCTTTGTGTGGTTACCCTTAAAAACTGATATGCATTTGGGTTAACTTTTTATTATTTATTTTTAATCTCAAGAAATTATTTTGTTGTTGGTTTTTGAGTAGTAACACATTTGCAGGATCTAAGAGTCTAAACTATATAGATAGGTATATAGAGATTATTTTTTCTCTTTTATATGCCTGCCCTAATTAGTAAATTTCCTATGGACCAGCAACTAACAGGTGAGAAGTGAGAGGTGAGAGGGAGTCCTACATGAGGGAAAGGTTTGTGTCCCTTGTCTGGATTTCTCAGCTCAAGGGCTCCCTCTTCTGTTAAGCGTCTGGAAGTTTATGTAATAAATGTGCTTTGTTCTTCAAATTTTAAGGCTTTTTTTTTTTTCTTCCTTCCTCCTCTCTTTTCCTTCCCTTCCCTTCCCCTTCCTTTTCCCCCTTCCCCCTTCCTTTTCCTTTCCTTGCCTTCCCATTCCTTCCTTCCTTCCTTCCTTCTCAGTTTTCCTGTCCTGCTCATTTTTATTCTCAGACTTCCTCCCAGTGGTCATCCTAAGGAAAGCGCTCCCCTCTCTGAGGGACACTGTATTGCTGGGTTTTCCAGGCTTTTCTACTGCTCATGCTGCTGCTGTGTTTCTCCCCACTCACCACACCAGGTGTTCCAATGCCCACTTGGCCTGCCTCACAGGTGTAACTTCCACTCCAAATCTGCTACCTCAAGTTTACCCCTGTCTCCCTGCAGACACACTTTTTAAATAGGTGTGATTAGGGGGGGAAGGAATGAATCTGTGAGTTTTCTCCTCCTGAAAGTACTGATTGGTTTGTTAGTAGTTATCTCATAGCTAGCAGGATTGCTTTCAGAATTTTGTTTTGTTTTGCTTTGTAGCATTTTTAAAGAGAAAATGTGAGGGATTGGTAAAAGCTGCAACCATGTTCCTCTAGGAATGTAGAACTCCCAGGGATTTCTCAAGACATTTGGCATTAGAGCTATCTCCCCACTATCCCTTCCTTGTAGACTATGCTGGAAAATAGAGGAACCAATTGAAGGATCAACAACTAAAGTCATTCATGCTGCCTGAGGCAGAGTTAAGCTAGGAAGTGGAAAACACTCTGCTTTTATTTTATTTTCATTTATTTATTTATTTATTTATTTAAAAGATTTTTTTTTTTTATTTATTTGACAGAGTTCACAAGTAGGCAGAGAGGCAGGCAGAGAGAGAGAGAGGAGGAAGCAGGCTCTCCGCAGAGCAGAGAGCCCGACGTGGGGCTCGATCCCAGGACCCTGGGATCATGACCTGAGCTGAAGGCAGAGGCTTTAACCCACTGAGCTACCCAGGTGCCCCACTCTGCTTTTATTTTAGATATTTCCTGCAGATCGACCATCTAAAGCAAACCAGGGGCCCTCAACGCCAAATGTCTACAAAGGGAGAAGAAAAGAGTTGGACTCTTAAATAGTTTCAGGGAGGGAGTGATGAGGGCTCAGATGGCAGGTTGAGGACAAACCACAAGGGGACGCCCTGCAAACTCCCCACCCCCACTCCCAGGTGGGACATACAGGACCTTCCTCAGGCATTCCGGGCTGCCCTAAAGCTAAGGGAAAGAAAAAACAACAAACGTAGAGATCACAGTCCAGCAAGAACTGAGTCTCCCTCAGTTTTCAAAATGTCTTAGTGATTTACAAGGAAAAAAAAAAAAAAGCATTCTTAACATTAACTTCCAGAAGTAGAAACACCCAACAGTCTTAATGTTAATGCTTTACTGGAGGGAAAAACATTAGCTTGATAATGGCAAGTCCTCCAGTATCTTATAGGTCCTCTTTAGCATACACAAGTTCTTTTGAAAGCCTTCCTTTTTCCTATCTCCAACTCTAAGTATATAAACAGTCACCCTTCACAACCCTGGGGTAGCAGCTCTTTCTGTCCAGGGGTCCTGACCCCATGCTTTTATAAAATCACCTTTTTGCACCAAAGGCATCTCAAGAACTCTTTCTTGGTCATGGCTCTGGACCTCACCTACATTCCAAAACTACATCAACAGATATTTCTAACATCTAGAAAAAGGTTTTGAAGTCAGTCCCTTTGATGAGGGAGCAGGAAGCTGGCTGAAGACAAAGCAAAAAAAGCTAGCGCCTTGCACCCGCTTCTCCACCCGCTCCCCTCCATAGTATGTGTAGCATTCCTCAGGCACCCCTGACTGCCATAAAACGATAAATAGTTAACTTGCAGGGATCGCAATCCTGCAGAACAGGAATCTCCCTTGCTCTACAGATGTCCTAGAGATCTACAAACAGGGAGGTTACCTTATCAATAGCACAAATTTCCAGAGGCAAATAACTCTCAGTTCCTGAAGCCCTAATGTCTCCCTCCCCACCATAAACTGGAGGAGGCTGAGGTAGAAGGGAATGTAAATGATAGCAGGATCATAACACCCCACCAAGAATCTCCCATCCCTTCACCACCCCCTCCAACTGCAAGGTATATAACCTGCCATCCCTCACAACCCGGGGCAGCAGCTCTTCCTGCCCAGGGGTCCTGTCCCCATGCTTTAATCAACCACCATTTTGCACCAAAGATGTCTCAAGAATTCTTTCTTGGTCATCGGCTCCAGACCTCAGCCCACTGAACCTCACCTAGGTTCTAGAACTTCATCACCTTAATTCAGTGATCTAAATGAGTTCACAATTCTCAGAAAATATTTTCATATTTTTAAAGAAAATGTGCATACTAAGGGAATATCAAAACCCATTTGATGTTGAAATGATGACATCACAATTGAAAAACAATTCCAGTCCTTGCATATATTTTTAACGATTTTTGTTTCTGGATTTCCTAAATGATTAAAAATTAGTAGAAGGTAGGAAGAATAAACTTCCCTCTACTCTTCTAGGTTCTTGGCTTAGATATAATCTGTAATGAAGGACAGATTAACAGGAGAAAAACAGAAGTTTAATAGTATATTTACCTCCTGTATACTTGGGAATGATCCAGAAAAACTGATCCCTGAAATGGCCCAAGCCACCCTCTTAAATACCATCTCCAGGTAAAGACAAAGGAAAGAAGTAGGATGGGTGGGGAAGGCCAGTTTGGGAAGATAACCAGGAGGAATAGAGTAAACAAAGTTAAGGTTGTTATGCAGATGTAAACTGTTTCCTTCCCCACTGAAAAGATTTTCTAGAGATTTGGTCATCTTCCTTTTCCTGGTACAGAGAGGGAGACAGCCTAACCAATGAAGTTTCTCTTATGAATGTAAATGTCTCTTACAAAGGTTAACTTCCACTCAGTTTTCAACATTGTTGTTGTTGTTGTTTTAACCAGCTTAATTCTTATGCCAAAGAGGCATATTTTGAGTTGGAAAATTCTGCTCACCTTCAGTAGTAATGGTCCAGCTCTACCCTAGAAAAGCAAAGCGTGCTAACTGGTGCGCTAACATGCCGCATATCAAGTCAATGACAGTACAGAGTTTTCTTTTTTTGGTGTTACTCGTTTCAAAAGCGAAAGTCATTTTACCTGACAACGTGTTAAAAAGAGAGTGGGAATTTTCCAAGAAATATTACCCAAAACAAGTTGGAAGCCTCTATTTTTAGAGCAATCTTAGTACCTGTTTTAGTCCGGGTCCTCTGCGAAGCTGACATCAACATGTAATTAAATGTGCAAGAGATTTATTAGGTGAACTGCTCATGAGGATAAATGGGGACAGAGTCAAGGGAAGTGATCAATGCATGTTTGATGTCTATGGAAGAGAGAGGGGAAAAAAAAGGAGACTTTGGCAGAAGTACCTCCTTCTGCAGTACAGCTCTAAGACATTTCATCAAGGCCTTCACTGAGTCCTTCAGCCAAAGTCACCCTCCAGGAACAGGTCTGCTGTAGTCTGCTGTGTTCAGTCATTGCCCATGTAGGGGAGGACATTTTTTTCCCTCCACCCTTCTAGGGTTTTGTTTTGTTTTGCTTTGTTTTGTTTTGTTTGGGAGGGGCTAGTCTATTCATTAAACTGACATAAGACAGATTAACAGGAGAAAAAAAAATTAATTATGTACGTATGGAAGCCCTGTAAGAATAGGAGACCCAAGGACAAGTCAGTCAGTTGAGGCTTATATGTCATTGTGAACTTGAGGGATGGGACTGGGGCCTGGGGCTTCCAAGGGGAGCCGGGTAATTTATAGAACAATAAGCAGAACAGATGTTTGGTAATTAGATGTTTGCCCTGTCACACAGATAGATCTTTCAGATAAAAATTTATCTCTGGTAGTAACTCTTTTTTGGGGCCTGGCCCCCAGTCTATATTTTTTTTGTTAGTAAGGGGAAAGGTACAAGTTTTTCTTGAGTAGGCTGATGAAGGATAGTTGTAAGAAAGGCAGAAAGGGACAAAGACCCCCTCCCCTACCCTAAGAGAAACCACCAAGGACAAGGACCCCCCTCCCCTACCCTAAGAGAAACCACCCTTAGAAGGATTTTTTTTTTTTTAGATTTTTTATTTATTTATTTGACAGAGACAGACCACAAGTAGGCAGAGAGGAAGGCTGAGAGAGAGGGGGAAGCAGGCTCCCTGCCGAGCAGAGAGCCCGATGTGGGGCTTGATCCCAGGACCCTGGGATCATGACCTGAGCCGAAAGCAGAGGCTTAACCCACTGAGCCACCCAGGCACCCCCCTTAGAAGGATTTTATACCACCCTAGAAGGAGCCCTCTACCCTTTCCCCTGTGATAGGTAGAAGAGAAAAACCTGATTGGTTGACAGGCTCAAGGAGGGTTAATCAGATTAAAACAGCCTGCCAACAAGCCCATTAAAAAACCCCTAGACATAGAAACTCTGGTGGCAACCTTGTAGGGTTCCCTCCCTCTTCAGGAGCTTTGTATTACCACTTAACTATCACTCAATAAACTTTGCTTTGCTGCCTGCCACTCCTTGTCTGGTCTACCTCTTCATTCTTCCAAGTTGAGTGACAGAACTACAAGCACCGAACAGAGAAAAAAAAATCCTGTAACACCTTAAGTTCAAAATAACCTGCAACCTAAGGTGGCATATTTTGGGGCCATGTATTTTGCTCCTCTTGTGAGCAGGCTTTGGAAGTATGAACCTGAACTGGATGCTGGTAGATTGAGAGCACAGCCCCTGAGTCTTAAGTCACTTTCCGGGCAAGTAGGTAGCTCATTTCCATTCCCATCATTTATCAACTGTGAAGAAAGCATGCTAGGGCCCATATGGCATGGAGCTCTGGGTGTGGTATATAAACAATGAATCTTGGAACACTGAAAAAATAAAATAAAATTAAAAAAAAAATTTTTTTTAAACTTTTAAAAAAGCATGCTAGATTCTCTGTGTCTAAGATTACAGGACACTATGTGTCTTTTATGCAAAAATCTAAAATTAAATGCAAAACATACGTACCTAGTAGATGTTTACACCTACAGCAAAAATAAGAGCCATTCCATTTTCCTGCACATTAAATTTGTGCCCATGGTCTAAAAAGTTAAAAGTACTGAGCTCTTGGGGTGCCTGGGTGGCTCCATCCGTTGGACTCTTGATTGTCACTCATGCTGTGATCTCAGGATAATGGGATTGAGCCCTGAGTTGGGCTCCAGGCTCAGCAGGGAGTCTGCTTCTCTCTTTCTCTCTTTCCCTCTCCTTCTGCTTCTCCCTACCACTTGCATGTGCACTCTCTCTCTAAAATAAATAAACAAATCTTTTTCAAAAAAGCATTGAACTCCTCCAGGGAATCAAGTTGGCTATGAAGATCACTAACTTTATGAATGGGAAAAGAGCACGAATACTTCTAATTATAGAAATACTGGTTTTTAAAAAAATATGATATAATCACTACCTTGACAAAATGAGAGTCTTGAAGGAATAGAGTACATGATCCATGGAATTCTTTCTCAGTTCTGATCCCATTTATCTTGTGCTTTTTATTTTTTTTTTAATTTTTTATTTTTTATAAACATATATTTTTATCCCCAGGGGTACAGGTCTGTGAATCGCCAGGTTTACACACTTCACAGCACTCACCAAAGCACATACCCTCCCCAATGTCCATAACCCCACCCCCCTTCTCCCAACCCCTCTCCCCCCAGCAACCCTCAGTTTGTTTTGTGAGATTAAGAGTCACTTATGGTTTGTCTCCCTCCCAATCCCATCTTCTCAACAGATGAGTGGATCAAGAAGATGTGGTATATATACACAATGGAATACTATGCAGCCATCAAAAGAAATGAAATCTTGCCATTTGCGACAACATGGATGAAACTAGACCGTATCATGCTTAGCAAAATAAGTCAAGCAGAGAAAGACAACTATTATATGATCTCCCTGATATAAGGAAGTGGTGATGCAACATGGGGGCTTAAGTGGGTAGGAGAAGAATCAATATCTTGTGCTTTTTAGAAAATTCATTAACCAATGATTAACTGATAAATCATGTGACAATCACAGGGCAAAGGGCCTGAATGTCAAAGTCTCAGGTCAGGGAGCCTATGGCATTTAAATATTCAGCTTAGGTGCGTTTGTTCCTCTGGTGGCCTCTTCCACTACCTCATTGTCATTCCTAAACTCCAAATACACCTCATTGTCATTCCTAAACTCCAAATACACCTCAGCAACCGAGCACCAAATGATTCACCTTTCTGCTGTGTCTATGACTGCATCCCACCTTAGACCTGGTCTCACAATTTTCTTGGACTATTTAACAGTTTTTCCAGAAATCCACAGGACCTGCCATGTCATTCCCCACTGACATTCCCCGAACTTAGTCCTGCCTCTGTGTAGATGCTGTCTCTGAGAATGGCATTCACCTATTTATAATAGCTCATGTGATGCCTTTCAAAATTTTATTGATTTTGAGGCTAATCATCATGGGATGATTCTGGGTCCTTTTCAATTAAGATAAAGAAAACATGATGCCAGATGGAGAAGAGTGATTCCTCATCTCTTCCTCTTCTTCCAATACTGAAAAAGCAAGCATGCGATGGAAATTTTGTTTTTATTTAAAGGTTTGATAGAGTTCATCTTTAAAATTGTCACGGAAAAACATGTCATTGTTTATTCTGCCATCCAGTAGAAGAAAACAAAGGAAAAACATAAACAAAAGGTAGGAAGTGGTAGAAAGAAAAAAAAATAACAAAAAGAATCAGAGAAAATAAGATAAGGTTAATTAATCAGTCCATCAGTCAATTAATCAGACCATAATTTATAGAGTAGTTACCATCAGGTCCAACATTACACAGCAACATAACAAATTCCCAAGCACTGATAAGAGCCATGAGAAAAATAAGTGAGCTAAAGAAATAAGAGTAGGCAATGGATTTCATTAGGAAGGTCAGAAAGCCTCAAAAACCTGATATTTGAGTTGAAATCTGAATGATTGGTGGGACAACATTCCAGGCTGGTGGGGCTTCATAGAACATGTCAATGTCTCAGGAGGCTACAATCGGACTCCACTTTCATTCTCCTTCTCTGCTTCTGGAGACACTTTTCTTACATATATTTTCTAAAACAAATTAGGTTAAATTGTCCATAGTATTTTCTTACAATTATTTTAATCTTCTTGATATCTGTATTTATTTCATATCTTAGTTCTAAAATTATTAGCTTTTGGGCGCCTGTGTGGCTCAGTGGGTTAAGCCTCTGCCTTTGGCTCAGGTCATGATCTCAGGATCCTGGGATCAAGTCCCGAATCGGGCTCTCTGCTCAGCAGGGAGCCTGCTTCCTCCTCTCTCTCAGCCTGCTTCTCTGCCTACTTGTAATCTCTCTCTGTCAAATAAATAAATAAAATCTTAAAAAATAAATAAACTAAATTAAATCACTAGCTTTTTATCTCTTCATGGTCATACTTCCAAAAGTTTGTGTATGTTATTATGTTATTTTTAAATCTTTTTTTAACTCTATTCTTTTATGTCTTTTACATTAACTTCTACTTTCATTCTATTAATCCTTTCTTATGCTTTGATGGGTTAATTTTGTTTCTAACAATATGAAAGCAGGGTCCACTGATGTGTAATCTTTTTATTATTAACACATTAATAAAAGGCTATAAATTTTCTTCCTTTTTGTTCTAGGGCCTTTGCATTCCTTCTGCCTGAAGATGTTGTTCTCTTGCTCTCTTGCCTTCAGTAGCTCTATCTTCATATTTTCCTGGAAGCTTTTAAGATTTTATTTTTACTCTTTGCCACTACATCTAAATTTATTAGTTTGTTTTTTTAATTCATCCTCTTCAAGACTGACGTGGGTTCTTTTCACCAAAGACTCACTCTTCAGTTCTACAGATTGTCTATGGTCTTGTCCATACGTATATCCCGTGTCCTTCTTCCATGTTTCCAGTTGGATCTTGAAACTACTGGATGCCTCCTCCAGGTTTTGCAGCTTTTTTTTTTTTTCACACTCCTTATCCCTCTCCAATTGCTGTGTTTTCTGGCTTAACTCTCTTACAAGATCTTCCAGAACCTAATTTGTACTTTTTATCAGTACATTCTAGACTTTCGTTTTTAATTTCAAAAACAGTTTTCATTTTTGAGGTTTATCACTTATATTCCTTACTGGTCATCATTCTTCTTATACAGCTATAGTTTATTCCTTTATTCCTTTATCCATTTAATGGTAGAATGCACAAAGACATAAAAAGGTCATCCGGAAAATAATGTTAGCTGTTAAGATTAATGTTTTCATGTTTATTTGAAAGTCCAATTCTGCTTCTTCTATTAACATTTTCCTGATGTTTAAATTCTTCCCTATGTTGAGTTTTGTATTTGTCTTGGAATTCTTTGATCTGTTAGACATCTTGACTATATGACTGTGTATCTTTGGGAATAAGTTTCCATTTCAACTATCTTTTGTTTGTGCAAACTGCTTAGAGAGAGAGTAAAACGTGTCTTGAATCCTAGTACAGTTTCAGAAAAAGTAAGAAGGAAGTATCTTAATGATGTTTTCAGTGCTAGCCTCCTCCATGTGGGTCCTCCCTATTTTCCCATCCTTTACAATCCACAACACAGTGCTTCTCTTGCCTGATAGCACTCACTCATTGCTCCTGTTTGGAAACAGAGTTCATGTGCTTGGATCCTACTGTGTTTTTTTTTGTTGTTCGTTTGTTTGTTTCTGGCTCCCTCCACCTCTTAGTATCCATCACCTCCGTGTGTACCACACTCTTGGAGCTACTTTTGCCTTTTGTCCTGGTCTTCTCTTTTGTGACTTTCCCGTATCATCCTATATAGTACCCATCTCTGAGAAATGTTGCTCTCTTTTATGGCCAGTGAAGTGGTGAAATGTTCCTTTTTTTTTTTTTTTTAATTTCTTAAGTGTTTATCTATGGGCTTTCCTTGTTTTTTTGTTTTTAATAGTTTTTATGAATCTGGAGAGTAGAGAAAATTATAGCCTGTGCTCAGACTACCATCTTCAATGAGAATTTAGTACGGAAAATTTTAGAGTAAAGTTCTTAGGAAGCTTTGCAAAACTAATACCTGTGGAATTAAAATTATTCAGGTCATACAATACTAAAAGGTATTTGTCAACAAATATTATAGCACAGACCTATTTTAACTTATTACTATCTATTGTAGTGCCCCCTGGTCCATGGGGCTAATGTTCCAAGACCTCCAGTGGATGCCTGGTGCGGATTGCAGTGAACCCTACATATACTATATATGCTATGTGGTTTTTTTTCCTATACATACATACCTATGATGAAGTTTAATTTATAATAGAACAATTATGATATGTACTATAAAATAAATTATGTGAAAAAGGCCTCTCTGTCTCAAAATACCTTTTTGTACTATACTCACCTTCTTCTCATGATGCTGTCAGATGATAAAATGTCTATTTGACAAGATGAAGTGAACTATGTGGGCACAGTGACACAGTGTCCGATTGCTTCTAACTTGATGATAGCTCAGGAGGAGGACCATCTGCTTCCAGACCTTGGCTGACCACAGGTAACCAAAACCACAGAAGGGGAAAGTGCAGATAAAGAGGGACTGCCGTACACAGAATCTAGTATTATCTTTAAAAAAACCTAATATACTATAATCAGGTAGTGTGTATTCCACGAATACTGTCGTAATTCAAGAACTATATCAACATAATCCATTCAATTAATAAATTAAAATTAAAAAAATATAACTATAGAAATAGATGGCAAAAGGACATTAGATAAAACTTACCAGAGACTCTAATGAAAATCTGAATAAAATAGGAATGTTTGGAACCAAATAATTTAGTAACTATCATACAGTAAGAAATAATTACTTCTTTCCAGGTACATATATTTAGGGCATAATTCTGGCTCTGCTTGTTTCTATTCAGTTTTGTTCCACACAGCCTCTTCATCCCTGGATCCCGGCTAATGTAGTAGTCTTATCTGCAATGTGCTAATTCTAATAGCAGTAGAAGAAAATGAATCCTGGGAAAGCCATGAGATGGTTCTTAAAGCTTCTGCTGAACATGACATTCAGTAATCCCAACAGCTCAAACAACTCCTGTGTCAAGTCTGATATGAAAGAAAGAGAGAAGTACACCCCTTCAGTTTGGACATACTGGAAATTAAATGGTAGTAGAGGAGGCCATACATACTCTTTGGAAGAGGCCATGCATACTCTGGAGGAAGGACAGTCAGAAAATGGAAACAAGATGCCACCCCAATATGAAAAATAATCTTATCCCATAACTAACAGTAAAATGACCTTATGCCTATGAAAATCAGGAATAAAACAAGGATGCCTGAAATCAGCCTTAAGACTCAAAATACCAAGAGAAGATTTACTTAATGTGTTAAGAAAACAAATTGATCAGTTTGAATATTTAAAGGGATACATAGTGTTATCCTGCTTTGGTAAAGATACTGAGTCTATAAAATCACTGATAGTTTGTCAAATAAAAAATGGTAATTATTAATGCGCCTGGCAACGAGATGAATTACAGAAATAAAACACATTACAATAATGGGTGAAGCTGTATTTTATTAAGAATAAAATAAATCAAAGATGCAGAACCATTAGGAACAAAAACAAACAAACAAAAAAGCTTAAAGGAAGAATGGACATTGGATTACTGTGCAACGTTCTTGAAAAAGATTGATCATCACAAATATCAGTTCAAAATTAATATATATATAAATGAACAGAAAAACATATATTACTTATTTTGTATATTGCATGTAACTTAACTTATGTGTCTTATATATTTGCATGTTTACTTGTGTTTCTGTCTTCCCAACTTGACTGCAAGTTCCATGAGTCAGTCCTGATCACCATTTTAGCCACCGCACCTTATATGATACACATAGGAGCGTAATAAATATTTATGGATTGGATGAACCACGAAATTATCAACATAGCAGTTTGTTGTACTACTGTTGAGTAAGCAATTCATGTTCTGGTGATGTTATTTGGCCTATTAGTAGGTTCCCTGCATAGTGCTAGATGTAGTGGTGAATATGGTGATGAATATTCTTTGTCTGAATCGCTCTCCACCATACTTTCATAAATAATGAGAGGAAGGAAGAAAGGAACACTTGCCTCAAAGAAACACTTTTTCTAATGGGAATAACAGCCATATATACTGTTGACTTTTGGACAACATGGGGATTAGGGGCACCAAAACTCTGCATAGTCAAAACACTGAAAATAAATTTTTACTCCTCAAAAATGTAACTACTAATAGCCTGTTGTTGACTGGAGGTCTTACCAATAACAAAAGCAGTGGATTAACATATGTTTTGTAATACAACATGTTTTGTATGTTATATGTATTATACACTGTATTCTTACAATAAAGTTAAACTACAGGGAAGAAAATGTTCTCAAGAAAATCATAAGAGAAAATACATTTATACCTCTGTACCATATTGATTAAAAAAATCCATGTATTAGTGAATCCTTGATTTCATTCTAACGCATGTTGTTTAGGGGCCAATTGTATAATTAAATGTTATGCAAGACAGAATGATAGGGGATGAAAACAGAACAGTCCCAGTGTAGTGGGGGTAAAGAATAGTTAACTGATTTTGACTTCAGGGAGAAAGGTCAGAAATTTTTATCCAATTACTCAGAACTGTAAAATGAGTAGAAATACAGTAGGTAGGAAAAGTAGTTTTGAAAAGTTTAGATTAAGAGAATTAACTTTACTATCAATTTATTTTTTTAAGATTTATTTGTTTATTTTTGGGAGGAAGGGAGAGAGAGAGAGAGAGAGAGACAGCATTTACAGTAGGGAGAGGCAGAGGGAAAAGGAGAGAGAATCCCAAGCAGACTCCCTGTTGCGTACAGAGCCCTCACGTTTGGCTCCATCTCAGGACCCCGAGATCATGCTGAGCCAAAATCAAGAGTCAGACGCTTAACAACTGAGCCACCCAGATGCCCCTACCATCAATTTAAAGCAAGCTATAGCATTAGAAAAATAAATGTAATGAGAAAATGTATCATATAACTCTGAAGTCAAGCATGGTTTACAATTGAAATGTTTTAATTTAAACTTTATAGCCAGTTACACCTTTCATGACTGCCTTTAACATCCATAAACCAACATGAGAGAAAATTCCTACGTGCATTATTTCTCTTTGATCTTTTGCGTGGCTCTACTTTGATTTTCTTTCCTGTCTCTCTCTCTTGTTACACCTATTTCTCTTCTCCTTAACCTCTTCTCATTTTTAAAATATTATCACCTGGTAATAAATTATTCAGTATCTCCTTTTTTCTTATAGTCCAAGAAGATCTGCATATAAAGTTAGTAAAAATATTATTATTAAACCCTTCTTAATTGCACCGTAGATGGGAGATTTCTTGGTATGTGTGTGATGGAACTATCACACACATTTATTATTGTTCAGGGAAGTAAGGCTCAATTTGTCAAAAAAAATTTAAATTTAAGGAACTATAAATTATATTGATACCCATTTCTTAAATATCTAGGCATTCTTATAAAGTCCTAAGTTTGGATGTATTTAAAAGGACAACTTTAGAAAAGTAGATTCAATAATTACATTCAATATGTGACATCTTTGAGTTAATACATAATATATGACTCTTAATATTTTGCAATTATATCTAAAAACAATAAAATGTATTTAGAAGTGCAGGTAACTGCAAAATGGTTGTCATTTTGAAAAGATTATTTTAAGATCTTTAAACAGGTTACATAATTTGGATAAAGAATCAGTTGATGAATATATTCTCATTCCTTGGCCACATTGTGACATTCTTACAAATAAAAAGAGCGCATAATTTTCAATGAATGAACTAAGAGGCATTAGATCTAAGTTTGAGTTTTAATCTCCCACATTTTTAATTAGTACAAATGCAACTTAAACTATTGCCTGCTTAAGCAAATGACAAAAGACAAATTTTCTAAAATATATCTTTTTATATATTTTATATATATAAAGTACATATATAAAATATATAAATGCTCTTCAATATAAAATTGTCTGTGAAGCATAAAAGATGGTTTCTGTACACTGTTACATTGCCACATATGATTGTGGTTCTTAAGCGATTTATTTTCCATTTTCTTTTCTCATAAAATGCAGCATTGTAATTATCTTCTGGGCTCTATTCTCTTTGTATTTTACCTTTTTTTCCCCTTTTCTTTATCTGCATTATATAGTACCCCTATATCAATAGCACCATGGACAAGTAGACAAGAGTTCAGCTATTGCCAAGAGCGTCAAATTAAAATATTTATGAGATCATTGTGCTTTATAAGATAATAAATGCAATAGCAGACCGTTTATTGGCTGACATTCCATCTGTTCCCACAATAATTCAAATCTGGAAGGGAATATAATCCTGAGTTGGAAGAGAAAACTGCTGTCAGGCGCCAAACCCATATTTTTCCTTTTATGTGTTAATCTGGTCAGTAATAGTGCTTTTATCCAAGGGATATACTTACAGAGGGAAAAACAAGTCAAAATGTTGAAAATGTTTTGTTGTAAGAATGCCGAAAGTCAGAATAGAATTCTTCAGGCCTTATTCATTTTCAAAACAAAATGAAAAAACCAATAATGAGAATGAAAATGTCTAAAAGTTAAGTAGCATTTAAAGACTAACCTAAGTTTCAGAATCAGAAACAATTTTAAAATGGCAGAATTGATCATTCATAGAATATTTAAAAAAAATGATTTACCCTGCATTCTTAAAAACTGAGAAAAGACTTATGGTTTTTTAATGAAGTGAAGTAATTGGCTTCTGTCAATTCAAGTTAAAAAATGTATCTCCTACAGCTGTGCAAATGTCATATTTGGTAGAATAATGACAAAATTCACAGTATTTTGTTGTCTTGCGACCTGATAAAATACAGTGGGTGGGAAATAACTACACAGTGTGTTAGAATAATAAACTAATACACATGTATAGATATTTAACTTCAGTTTTCCATGATTGAAAAAAAAATTAAATGCTAAAAATAAGAAAGTACTCTCCTACTGACTCTAAAATTTCTAACTAATTTTATCATTCAGTTCAATCACAGAAGCAGAACTATTGGAACACACAGGACAACAATCCTATTTAATCCTATAGATAGGATTAAATTTCACACAGTTTAGGAAGCTGGTTGCACAGACTTCCGGGAGGTTGTTTATACTGGTTGGTGATGAAGCCTAAAGTTGCCCGGGTAGGCAGAGAGGGAAGGAAGATGGATATCCAACAGGGAGAGCAGTCGAAAGGAAAGTTGTGAGGGTAAGTGAAAGCCATGTGGACAGACTGGAACTTGCATGGATCCCTAAATGCCTCTAAGCCTCCAAATATGAGGATGAGCCTGTTGTGTGGAGGAAGCTGCTGTCCTTAGCTCTGGGGAGAACATGTACCTGGTCCATAAGTCAGAAAGTTATAAAGGAGATGTGGCAGGAGTGGAGTTGCTGCAGGTTCAGATGCTGTTGCACCTCAAAACTGGTCAGCCATAACAGCAGATAGACGATGACATGGGTTCAGTGCCTCATGCCGTGACCTTTCTAACCACAGGAGGGTAAAACGAATAAGACTACTATTTCACTACTCTCTTCCAATTTTCATGTAAGAAGTCTGGTCATTCCAAACCCAGTATGATAAAGGGAATGGTATTTTTGAGAAATGTAGTTCTAGCTTTTTAAAATAGACACAATACAATTCCACTACAATCCACACCTTGCAAACCTGACATTTATACACTCCTTTATGAACCATTCTTAAGATAATTCTAAGTAAAACAAGAGCAAAATTCTGCTTCCTTATAACATAAGGCAAACTGTCCCTTGCACAATCCTCTCCCCGCGATGAGATAAAAAAAAAAAATCCCTTTATCCATCCTTAAGTGATGTTCATCCTTCCTGAGTCCCATTCCTCTTTAGTATCTTATAAATGAAACTATGATACAATATTAACTACAATTAATACTCTTATTTATTTATTTATTTATTTATTTATTTATTTATTTATTTTTAAAGAGAGAAAGAGATCACAAGTACGCAGAGGGACAGGCAGAAGGAGAGGGGGGAAGCAGGCTCCCTACTAAGCAGCGAGCCCGATGCGGGGCTCGATCCCAGGACCCTGAGATCATGACCCAAGTCGAAGGCAGAGGCTTAACCCACTGAGCCACCCAGGCACCCCAATACTCCTTATTTTAGATGTTAGGCAAATATAAGAGGAAAAGACTAAAAAAGTTTTCATGTGCATGAGTAAGTATATGCATATCAGAATGAGAAATACTATCCATAACTATTGCAGTTCTCATTTCTGACAGTGTTCATGTGACCACAGTTGGTATTTAGAATTACATTGTTTTCCTACCTTTTGCTTCAGCAAACACTTTGTCTAGTTAAGATTTTACGTGAGGTCTTGAGAGTCCCTCTTGTATTTGACGGTTTTCATTTTCCAGTAACTTTAATCACTCGGTATGGGAATACTAAGAGGGACCCCAGAGGATCTCCTGCATTCCAAATATACTTATCTTGACTCCATTGTGTCTTAGCAACCATATTTCTCATTGGTAATCAGGATCGATAACATCAGACAGAGCACCCATACTCTCTTTGCCTATTGATTCACTAATATGAGGAGCCCAAAGAAGCCAAGTAGTAGTTTAAATTTTTATTTTAATGGAACTATCGATGTAGGCCCTGATTTAAACATTTCTTCCTTGGGAACCAAGACAAGCAAGTCCACAGGTGTTGAGTATGGCATTAGTGAATTCATTATTATTCATTATTTTTCATTATTCATTATTACCCTGAAATAGTGAATTTCAGGGTAATAATGGGAAGTCACTCCTCTTTCATTCCTTGTTTTCTGGAATTGTGAATCCTAATTAGGAGAGAAATAGCACCTTCAGTTGGCTGCTGCTGTAGACCGTATATGGCATCTTGGAGGACAGTACTTAACCCCCACAAGATTTAGTCATCTTGTTGGCATTTCAGAAGGTTCTGACATAATTGTGTCAAGCCGGTTGCTTCAGAGTGATGGGGAATCACAAGGACAATAAATTACATGAGCATCTCTGCACTTATATTCTGTAAAACAAATTTCTTGGTCAGGAACTATGTTGTATGAAATGAGGTATTTCTTAAGGACACAGATGCAGGATTTAGAAGAAGGACTGCAGGCAAGTAAAGGAAATCCATGTCTAGAATAAATGTCTATTCCTTTGAAAACAAAGCCCTTCTCATCTCTTGATGGAAGGATATAGGTGGGTGTCCTAGAAGAGTCCTATTGGAGGGAGTGTTTCTCTGCAGATGTACTTGATAGACACCATTCTGCCACCCATCCATTCATTGTCCTCATTTCTCAAAGATTAAAAATGTCTTCTTATGAATTGTGTACTTATCTGCTTCAGGCCTTCATGCCTTTGTAAAATCCTAATCTTTTTTATTCATAACATCTCAGTTGGGGGTTGTAGACATGATTATGACTCATATTTGATGAGATAGCAGATACAGTGAGAAGAGAAAGCTGTAAAAAATTATATTTTCATGTAAATATCCTCAGCATCATAAAATTACCATTATTATTTGCTTAAAAAATAAATATCTAGGGGCACCCAGGTGGCAAAGTCAGTTGAACATCCAACTTATGGTTTTGGCTCAAGTTGTGATCTCAGGGTCATGAGGTCAAGCCCCAAATTGGCCTCCATGCTCAGAGTGGAGTCTGCTTAAGACTCTCTCTCCCTTTCCTCCCCTCCCTGCCCTCTTTCAAGGAAATAAATAAAATTTTTTAAAATAATAAATAAATAAATAAATATCCATTCTAGGTTTAATTCAAAAGTCTGAGTCTGAGACTAGATTCTTTTAGAGGGGCCAAATCCTATCTCCTACCTACTGTAGTCTAAATTGTGTCCCCAATTTTCATATGTTGAAGTCCTAACTCACAGAACCTTAGAATGTAACTCTATTTAGACATAAGGTCTTTGAATTAAAATGAAGTTTTTAGGATGGGCTCTAGTTCAATGTGACTGGTGTCCTTAATAAGAAAATGAAATTTAGACACAAAATGATATGAGGTGAACACATGCAGAGGGACGACAATGTGAAAACACAATAAGGAGATAGTCATCTACAAGCCAAGAGAGGCCATAGGAGAAACAAACCTGCCAGCACCTTGATCTTGGACTTGTAGACTCCAGAACTGTAAGGAAATAAATTTCTGTTCTTTAAGCTACCCATCCCATAGCATCTTGTTATGGAAGCCCTAGGAAATGAAGCTACTACCCAATTGGTAATGAAAATTTTATGTGCATGTCTCCCCCGCCCTTGCAAAGTTGTAAACTGGTTGGACATAGCTACTATGTCTTCTCACTTTGCATGTATCATCACAGAAACATGTGTGACACCGTAGTTCCTTGATAAACATTTGTCAAATTAATGATAAAAGGAAAAGAATATTTTGATTTTGACACAACAGTTATTTTAAGTGATCACTAAATATTTTAAACTTGGAATAGCATAGCCATTGAATTTTGAAAGCTATTATATTTTTGGAGCATGCCTCCTATTTTAAAATACTGACAAAACATTATAATAATAAAAATGTAAAACCTTAATGGAGATATTGGGAAAAATAGTAATAATCAAACAAATGGTTTCTATATGTGTTTGTAAAGAGATCACAAAACCGTTTCATGTCTTTCTTTTATCACTCTGTATTCAACTTTCTACCTGCCTTTCAATCCTTCACTCATTCAGCAAACAATTATGAAGGGATTGTTTACCTGTATGTCAATTACCAGGACCACAGAGATACAGAAATGACCATTTTTCAAGAAATAATGTATTTTGATGAAAAATAATTTGTTGAATTTACATACATTAACAGAAAAATAATTTGTTGAATTTACATACATTAACTGAAAATATTTCAAAACAAAGCCCTATATAGAGTAATGGCATCTTAATTACTCTGTACATTGATAATAAAGATAATAAAGAAGAGCTGAATTCACCTGAAAGCTCTCATACCAAACTGAATTTTCCTCATTGCCTTGCTCAAAAAGATAGGTGTTAAGAGTGTTGGTTGGTGGTGAAGGACAATTACTACAAGTTTTCCTCTTGAACTATCCAGCCAAGTACACAGTGCTGCCCAAAAGCAACATCACAGTTTTTGACTGAACATCACAGTAGATAATGCTTGGTACAGTACAACATGCCATCCAACCACCTTAGAAAGACTACACTGAATTTGTAAGGAACATATCCCCTTCAGATCTTGTGAATTACATCCTCCAAATGCCTTCCTAATTGATTTGCTTTTCTTTAACAAAAATATCACTTTGAGATACCCTTTCTAATTCCATGGTCTTGTAATAAAGTTCATCATCCATATCACCAATTGGTTCTCTTGCCAAAAGAAAGATCTAATTATCTCACTTCTTGGCTTGAGTTTTTCTAGGTCTCTTCTCTGTCTACAGGATGCCAAACAAACTTCTCAGCAAAGCAAACAAGACCCTTCATCCTCTAGAGCCCCTGAGTCTGTACTCTTGCTCCAAACTTTCTCTAACACATTGGATAAATAGCCACTGACAATGCAACGTGTTTTTTCCATCCCTTTACCAATGCATCCACTACTCCCAGAACTATGCACACTCTATTTCATCTGCTTGTAAACATGTACTCATCCTAGCCACTCCTTCTGCAAAGAGAAAACACTAAGTCTTAATTATTGCACTAGATATGAAGGATGAAAGATGATTAAAACATGTTTCCTATATTCCAAAGTAGTACTAGCGACAATATGCATATAAATAAATATCATAACTTTGCAGAAAAAAGTTATACTGTAACAAACGGGATAAAATAATGCATGAGAAGAGAAAAAACAATGGAAAGTTCAGTGAAAAGCACTCTGGAACTAGGATTTAAAACAATGTAAGAGGCATACGTATGAGGAAAAGTGGAAAGGACACAACGGGCAGAGGAAATAGAATATACAGGAGCATTGTGATGAAGAACAGCAGGACGTAGGCAATCTGGCTAAACCTTCGCCGAGAGATGTGCAGAAACAGAGGCAGATGAAAGGAATACCGTGTCAGCTTTGTATCCTAAATGTGTCAAAACCTACTCTCAAAAACACATTTATGTGAATACTTCATTAGTATCTCCACTTTTACAGCCCACAGTGCTCTTTATTGTGTGAGTGAAAAACTAAGTCTATGTCAAAGTCTTCCCATCTCAAATCTTAATGCTAAGACACCTTTAATTTCACATCTGGTATTTATTTAAACTGTTATTTCCAAAATGTGTTTATGTTTTTAAACATGGTTGTGCTTTTAATATAGAACATTTTCTCATTATAGGCTATTTCAAAATACTATCCAAACATGAGCTCAAAAAGTTGGGAAAATATCTGATACATAAATATTTTGTAAGTATTTCAGCACAGCTCTAATTGTTTTTTGCCTGATTCACTTACTTGTGTGCATTTCAAAAATAACGAAAATGGAAATATTGTATAATGGCTGATCTGAATTGCTAATTGTAAACGATTTTATTGCCAGGAGGGTTGAGTTTTAAGGGAATTTTTTAAAGGCAAACAAAAAGTAGTTCTACTTCTTAATTAGAGTTCTCGTGAAGTTTGTCTAAAAAAATATAAATGATGCTCTTTTGGAAGGATAAAATGAGTGTTCTGTATGTAAAAATATAATTACGGCTAAACAGTTGACAGGTCATAAAATAATATATTCATTACATAAAGTTGCAATAAAATATTAATGTCAAGTCCAGAAATCTGTCTTTATGCGGAGCATATCTGATTACTCACCAAGTATTTCTGTCAGATGAGCAAAGACCTTCTTTTCTTTTTCCAATTCACAAAGTTAAAGGCTTTTCACTGGAACCTCTAAACCTACAAACCAATATGCAGATTTCTTTCAGCTACTGAGTAGAAACAGAAGTCTCCAGTTCTCTAATTTTCCTCAAAATTAAAAGGTGAAAGAGTCCCCGCAGAATTATGAAAAACAAGAAGCTGAGTTCAAGAGTTACTGGAAAAAGGCAACAGTAATTAGAAATCAGAAACTGAACTCTAATCCTTTGTGACTACTTAAAACTGATGACCAAATGTCCCTTTTTTTTTTTAAATCTTCAAGGCTTGACCACAAGCCCTCTCTCCGGACCCCTGTCACTCCTCTTTCCCTTCCACTTAACATTTGCCACCCACCCTGAGCTTCCTTTCCTCCTTAAGTTCATCACCGTTTCTGAGGCTTTCATCACCTGTTTCCTCTGTCCAGGTACGTTGTTTCCCTTCTTCTCCCCTCTTGTTAAGTAGCCGCTACACAGCTCACCTGCCCCAACCTCAGTATCCCTTCTTAACTGACACCTTCTCTGGATTAGATCTCTTCTTCCTATTTCTCCCAGCACCAAGTACTGTTTGTTCCATTCCTCACTCCCACACTGACAGCATGACAGAGAGCTTCAGGGTATACGCTCTGAAGTCAGAACACAAGGGTTTAAACTCCAGCTGTGCTGCTTACAAATTGTGTAAGGGTGGTGGGGACAATAACTGCAAAGATGAGAGCACAACGTACACACATCTAAGGCAATATATTCTGTGATCAAAGACTTAATTTTCCATTTACTGGCACTGAAAGATCTTGGTTAAGTCACTAACTTCCATAGGACTTGGTTTCAGCAACTGTAAAAAAAGGATTTTTTAAAAGACTTATTTATTTATTTATTTCAGAGAAAGAGTGTGCAGAGGGAAGGGGCAGAGGGAGAGAGAAACTCAAGCAGATGTCACACTGAGTGCAGAGCCCAATGCGGGGCTCAAACTCACAAGCCTGAAATCAAAACCTGAGCTGAAACCAAGAGTCAGACACTTAACCAACTGTGCCACCCAGATGCCCCATAAAATGTGTTTTTTTTTAACATTTTTAAAAAGATTTTATTTATTTATTTATTTGTCAGAGAGAGAGAGAGAGAGAGAGAACACGCACGTGAGCATAAGCGGGAAAAATGGCAAGTAGAGAGAAAAGCACGCTCTCCGCTGAGCAGAGAGCCAGACATAGGATTCAATCCCAGAACACTGGGATCAATGACCTGAGCCAAAGGCAGATGCCCAACCAAATGAGCCACCCAGGTGCCCCTAAAATATGGTTATTAATAGTACCTGTCAGTACCTTACAGTACCTGTCAGCTATCATCTAAGATGTATGAAATTCTCACATAGATAAGAAAATAGTCCTCCTCCTCCAAAAAAGAATATAGCTTAGTACCTGGCATATATTAAGCAACCAATAATTTATTTGATATAGTTGTTACATTTGTGATAAAACAGATGCCCCATTTTAAATACATCACCAGTTGTGTATTTGTTAAAAGTTTGCTCCCTCGCTGCACAGGAAGATTCATGAAGATCAAAATGGTATCCATCTATTGGGCAAGTATCCCCAAGACCTAACCCAATGTTTGGTATATAGAACGAGTTCAATAAATATAGCTAGTCGGTGAATAAATCCATCTCTCCTCTCAAGGGAAAGTTATTAAATCAACTAACTTGCAGTAACTTATTGGAACTCTTGTGAGATTTCCAATAAAGCAACATATATTAAAAACATCTACCACACAGCTAGAAATATGCTAAGTATTCAATAAATGTGATTTGTTTTTCTTTTTCCCAGGTCCCTAAGAAAACCTGTATACCTCTTCAATGCACCAAATTTGTAATCTGTGTCAATAAAATTCATCTTCACTCTATCATTAGGACAACTTCCAAAACATTAAATGTTGTTCTTTTATAATTTTCAGTTATACAATACATAGTTATGGTAGTTTACTCCAAAACAGGTTATGGAGCTCCTTATGCTACAATTCCAGAATTTTTCCTTAAATTGGTTTTAAATATTTGCTTCTTGTATATCTCTTTGTGCCACCTTGGAAAGTTACAATGAAAAGCGGGGCTAGACCAGATGAACTCTAAACGACACTCCATTACCTATTTGCATGTACTCCCTGTGGAGGAGACTGTAAATTCTTAGCAATCACTGAAAAGAACATGAAGGTCCCTTAATGACACTGTGTAAGCATGCAATCACACTCACTCACACACACACACACACACACACACACACACACACACACACACACAGTTCCAACTGAACTAAATTTAGATAAATTTTCTGTCCTTCATTTCACTGACATTTTTCAATCGCTGATGTTCTAACCAAAACTTCAAAAACATTTTAAATCATAAGCCACTGAATGCGGACAGCTGCACTTGTCTCTTCTTATATTTGATATTCAAAGACCATAGAGCCTCACTGAGAAAAAGCACTGGGAAAGCTTTTATCTCTAACATGTCGAGGGATAGGTTGGAAGATGCACTTGCACTGTTAGGAAGCAACAGGAGGCCCTGAGAGGGTGTCTCATGTTTGACCTCTGCTGGTGGGACAATCCCTGATGGTGAGACCCTTCCTCCATGGGTATGCTGTCAATTTGCCTAGTTCCTTCAATTTGATGACTTACTGTCTCCTGCGGATTCACTTTTCAACGACTGTCAAACTTGACTTGCTGGTTTATAGATGTTTTCTGAGCATTATTTGAGATGGGTCAACAATTCTGCTCCAAATTTAATGACTGGAAGACAGAGGGTCAGATCACTATCAGGACAGTTCATAGACTTTTTCTGTCACTTAAAATTTACTTGAATACCAATATGTAGTTACATAACAATGTTTAATAGGAGCCAAATGTTTTATGGAGTGATCAGTATACATGGGTTTAACTATAATAACCTTGAGACACTGGTATTACGACTATATGATGTAGGAATTTGTTGTAGTGACACTTATACAATTATGTAAATATTGTAAAAACCACCAAAAAGTACAATAGAATGGATGATATGATTGTGTATTATTAACAAAGCTGTTATAAAATAAGTTTGAGCTATTTTTCCTTTTCTACCTCAGCTGGACAGAGAATTCACAAACATCATAGCACAGTGCTCTTCTCTCTGGATCTTCATTCCTTTTATTGTTTTTTGTTTTTTTTGTTTTTTGAAGATTTTATTTATTTAACAGAGAGAGTGAGAGAGCAAGCACAAGCAGGGGAAGCTGCAGAGGGCAAGGGAGCATACTCCCCACTGAGCACTGGTCAATCCCCAGACTCTGGGAACACGACCTGAGCAAAGACAGACACTTAAGAGACTGAGCCACTCAGGCGGCCCTGGATCTTCATTCTCCCACTTAGAAAAGAAAAGACACTTTCACCAGTAACTGCCTCACGTGTTTTTGTTTCTAAAATTGTTTTGACCTATTTCTCTCTCTGAATGAATGCTCTTCTTGCACATATCCATATTCCTAAATCATATAGTCTTGGCACAAAAACTGAGAATCTATTGTGTGCTCAGCATTAAGTAAGACACTGGAGACTTCTTTTTTAAATTATCCAAGTAATTGGGTACTTGGGTGGCTCAGTGGATTAAGACTCTGCCTTTAGCTCAGGTCATGATCTCAGGATTCTGGGATTGAGCCCCGCATCGAGCCCTGCATTGAGCCCCACATCGGGCTCTCTGCTCAGCAAAGAGCCTGCTTCCCCTTCTCCCTCTGCCTGCTTCTCTCCCTACTTGTAATCTCTCTCTCTGTCAAATAAATAAAAATCTTTATAAATAAACAAATAAACAAACATCTGAGTAATAAAATATATTTTTAAAAAAATCCTTTTCTCCCTGCTAGAAGAAAATTTCTCTCTCCTTTGAAGTCCTCTAGCACTTTATCAAACTATCTCATAGCTTGTTATTCACTACCATGCCTTATGATTATATATATCTCTTCTGAAACTTCTGAGCTGTTCTGTAGACTTCTGGTACACAGACTCACATTTAATTTACATATCCCAAACCCATGATGCTCTAAGTTAAACATTACAACTTATAGTTACGATATGTCTTTCGTAATCAGCATACACTTGTTTATATTAACTTTCAACTGGTATATTTAGTCCCTTAGCATGTAATATAATTACAGATAAAGCTGGGTTCACAACTATCAACTTTTGCTTATACTAGACAAAACTATGTTAATTTTTCTTACTTTTTAGGTTAATTTTTATTACCTCTGCCTCCTTCTGAATTATCAAAGTTCCCCCCTATTAATTTGTTTGCTATAAAATCTGTTCAATTTTATACTAGTGGCCTTAAAGATTATTACAACATGAATCTTTTGGTTATTAAATCCAATATAAATTTTTACTTTTTTTACTGGTGATGCCAAAAAATTAAAACATTTTGACGTTATTTGCCTTGCTTCCATTTTTCATTATTGTTAACATATATAATAGGTACACATGCATTTAAAACACATAAGACAGGGCTCCTGGCTGGCTCAGCTGGACAGCATTCAACTCTTAATCTTGAGGTTGTGTGCTTGAGCCCCACATTGAGTACAGAGATTACTTAAAAATGAAATCTTAAAACACACACACACACACACACACACACACAGAAGACATTACTATTTGTGTAGAAAACATTCAGTTCTTCCTCCTGTTTTTCCTTTATTCTTACACTAATACCATATTTGGCACTTCTGAAACCAGGTTGTAGGGTTTTTTTTCCTACACCAAGCAATTCTCTGTGGCACTAACTGGGTTTTCTACAATTTAAATTAATTCAGACACTATCTTCCTGGACATAGCATCACTCCCACAAGCTAACAGCTCAGTTCCATGAGACTGATAGCCCCTACTCCATATGCCAGTTGTTAAGTCCAGGTTGTTAATTATCCCACCCCAATTCCCACCTTGATTGCCCTTACGAATTGTTTATCTTGATTTCTCAACAATCTTCTGTGATACACTTATGTGTTATAGTCTTTGTATTTGTTGGTCTTGAACTTCACAGAGCTTCCAGAAAAAATGTTCAGTCATTATCTCCTCAAGAATTTTTACTGCTCTCTTTTCCTTCTGTCTTATGAGGGGACTCCATTTACACATTAATTAGGTCTTCACACTTTTACATATCTCTCAAGTTCATTTTTATGTTTTCCTTTATAATTTATCTCTGTGCTTCAGTTTGGCATTTCGTATGGTAATTCTTTAATTCCCTTTTTTCTGCTTTGCACTGTTATTTATTCTGTCAACAAAGATTGTCTTCATGTCATATGATGCATCTTCTCATTCTAGAATTTGCATTTTATTGCTTATTTGAGATTTTGATTCTTCATCTTTTAATATATTTACTTCTTTTTGTATCTATGGCCAAATTTATTTTAAATTCCTTGCCACCCATCACCTAAACTTATATCATTTGCAGTTGTTTTGTTGTTTGTTTTTAATGTTGGCTTCCATTTATGTTCTCCTGTGTTTTGTCACATAGAATGATTTTGAACACCAGAAATAGTGTATAAAACAATAACAAAGGCTACAGATACTATACTCCTCTTGAGAGCGTTTGCAATTCTCTCCACTAGGCTAATAGAGTGGTGCAAGATTATGAGCATCAATTCAGGAATGTGATGGGACCAGGACAGTTCACAGTACTGGAGCATCAGTTTACCACTGATTTGTGCCTCGTTATCTAAAATATAGAAGTGACAGTCCAGTTAGTCTATACGTCTCCTTCCTATAACAGGTTCCAACCTCTTAATTCTGTCTTTGTAGATTGCTGAAATTCTATTCAGCATGTTAGTAGAATTATGTCTAATTTTTTAGTTTCCATACAATATAACCCAGATTTCAGCAAATTTCATGAGAGGAAACCCAGATATGTACCAAGGCCAAAGTCTTCAAAAAGCAATGCTTTTTTCCTCTGTCCCTTTCAACATCCCCAAACAAGTGCAAAATAAAATCTCAACCACTTGGAATTAGAAGAATTGGCAAATTCCCCTGGGGAAAAATGGTTATAGAATTAAGTCTAACTTCTTAAGACTCTTGCCACCACAGTCTCCCCAGTTTTTATTTCTTCAGCATCTAACCATTATACCCATAAAATAATTTATCTGTTTTATTCAATTTTTGCTATTTGGGGTGGGAGTTATAGTTTGCTACTGGCATAGTCCATCTAGCCCTGTAACAGAATTATGAATGAAAAGTTGTTTATTTTTTAAAAACTATTGTCATTTGCATATACCTAAATCACACTGCATGAAATACACGAAGGAACACTATGTACATAATTGTCAATATAAAATGATTATAACAAATTGAAGAATACTTATATAATTCTTATGACCAAATGATATAATTAGGCCAAATTGAAGCATCTATAAAAGAAATGTCAATTCAGAACTTCTAAGAATGAAAAAGATCCAGAAATTATAGTTCTAAAAGTCTATTTCTATAAAGCTAAAATATGTTAGCACATTTCCATTTAAATAGAATTCAGGAGCTTTGAGTTAATCTAAAAATCCATCTTCATAATCACGTGGAAAACACTTGAATTTGTATGAAAATAATCTCAGATTTCTGCACAAGTTTGAAGTAAAAACAAAATGCAAACTTAACATGAAAAGGGTTTAGCTTTTTAATATTTGATAATCACTCAAATAAATTAACTAAAATAAAAATTCTTTCAGAATGAAATATACATCATACACTATTTTATGTTCTTAAGATTTAGGGTTCTAGAGAATTGGATTCAGACATCATTTCTTAGTATGACTATCATGTTTTAAAATTCCATTGTTTTTAAAGAATTGACTAAAACAAGGAGTATTTTCTAAAAACGAATCATGTTTTAAATAAAAAGGAATTAAATACTTCACATTTTACTACAAAGATACTGTGTTTTGCTTGCAGATCTTTCTTTCTCTTTTCATGGCAGATATGAATTTTAATATTGAATTCTTTTTGGAGAAAAAAGATGAAAAAAACATGATGTCTGGTATTTTTATCTAAAACACATAAAAATGAATTTGGGCAACTTATGAAAGTCTAACTTCTGAAATGTGCTTATACCAATAAGGCAAAGGAGAAAGTGATTTGGTCTCAGCAAATAATTTCAAGTTTCAAAACTGTTTCTTACTCTGTCACACTAATCAAAGTGCAGTTTTCTCTTCTATAAAATAGGGATAATTACAGTTCAGACCTCATTCAATTAATGAAATAATGTATGCAAATATAAAGTATGTCACATAATTTGTCTTTCTGCACAAAGTTGCCATGATTTTTATCAACATTTTGGTTATTGCTATTATTTATGTCATATGAATTCGCACAGTGGCTAATCAAAATCTCACTTAAAGCTTGTAAAACTGATACTGTAACGAGTTGTATCAAAAAATATAAGAGAAACTACAGTGAGTGAGCTGATTAAGTCATTCACTACTACCTCTACAACTTGCCTTCTGGTTTTGGAGATTTCTCATAAAGGACCATAGCTTGCATCTCTTGAAAGGAGTGAAGAAAGATGCAACAATGAACATAGAAAACAAAACTATAGAGAGATATGAGTGCTGGGGGATGTATAATCATGGCAATAAGTAAAATTTATGAACACTTTTGGCTATTATAACATTGAATCCCTACTATCAAATTAACCAGCAGAAAACCACGAAGACTGCAATATTATTACCCCAACCTCATAGATGAAGGAACTAACTGCTGAGAGGTTAGTAACTTGCCCAAATTTGCAGTGCCAAAGCTAGATTTTTCAGTCCAAGCAATTTCACTGGCTGCATGTTTAATTACTCTCATCCATTCCCAGCAGAGTTCATTTAACTTGCTTAGTGATATTTGCAAATACATTTTGCAGAGCATGTAGTTCAAAGCTATATAAAAAAATAAGAAAGTCAATCATTAACCTTCAAAAAGTTACTATTTCACATCTAATTCTCTTATGAATTCAGTCCAGATATAAAAATGTTATCTGGGAAAAATAATACAGTAAATATAGTAAACAGATTATAGTAAACTTGCATGAGAAAAAGTTTAGATTACTTTCATTTGTTTTCAATGTTTGATTATTTTTAATGCCTCTACATTACATCAATCTTTCTGTAATGCCATACGAAAATATGAAGTGGTAATCCCCATTAATTTATTTAATGTTAGAACTGAAGGCATATGAGTTTCTTGATCATACTATATCCAGATTTCATTCCCCATTAAAAATTTCCCAATTTAAAAGGACAACATATTAAGATAATCTCAATACTCAAGTTAAAATGAGAAAAAAATTGCAATAGTAAGAGCTCCAAATATGGCTTATTGCTTGTTATTATTATACTTCAAATTATCTGAATATTAATTAATCTCTCATAGTAAACTTTGGGAATGTGGGATAAATTACATCAATCCAGGCAGGAAGCAAAATGCACTGAGAAATTATGAACCATTAAAAAAAATGATCTCTAGGGGCGCCTGGGTGGCTCAGTGGGTTAAAGCCTCTGCCTTCAGCTCAGGTCATGATCCCAAGGTCCTGGGATCGAGCCCCGCATCAGGCTCTCTGCTGAGCCAGGGAGCCTGCTTCCTCCTCTCTCTCCTCTCTCTCTGCCTGCCTCTCTGCCTACTTGTGATCTTTGTCTGTCAAATAAATAATAAAAATCTTTAAAAAAAAAAAAAAAATGATCTCTACAGTTTCTCATTTTTATTATTAAAAAGTAAACTTATTTTGAACAGATAAATTCAATCATATTTTGAAACAGATGTGTATCCTGTCAGAATGATGGCTGAGAATGTCCTGTTACCTTTTGTTTTATCGAGGTATACTAAATGTGTGGTAACTTCTCAAAAATTTTAGCTGTTATTAGTAGTTTTTTTACCAAGGTTTATAAAGTGATTTAAGATAAGTAATCTTTAAAATTTATAACAAAATACATTTATGCATAAAATAAACAGAAAAAGTATAAAATTGTAAAATTATATAAGGCATATATCATCTAATTAACAATTGTTTCACAGACACTAAGATTCATATGTCAATCCATAGACAATCATTGGATTTTGAGATTACCTTCGGCAATGAAAAAATGCAGAAGTTAATGCAACAATCTTATTGTAAAAGACATGCAAATTCAAGGGTTTTTAAAGCAAAGACATTTCTTTATTTGTTTAGTGGTACTGAAATCAATCTCATTTTTTAAACACAAGACATCAAATTTTTCTTCCTTGAAACATCTCTATATTAGTAAAATTCAAAATATTCCAACTGTGTCAGCACCACTTTACAAGAAACTGATTTTCTCTCAGAAAAGTAAATCTAGAGAATAATGTGGAGATGAAGTGTTATGTCACTGCTGGTAACAAAGCTAAATTGATTTGGCACTTCCTGGTAATTTAATTCATAAGAAAGCTGAACCCACTTTTTTTTGTGCTTTTCCTCTACTTCTGTAGAGGAAATGTACAGTAGGAGAAAGAGGGTGATTCCCAGTCAGCAAAACTGAGTTCCAGCCTTTGTGCCAAAATAACCATTTGTTTGATTTTTTTTCATAGTGGTAACTTCCAGGTTTTAATATCTGCACATTGTATCGCTTCTCGGCCTTTTGGCTAAGATCAAGTGTAGTATCTGTTCTTATCAGTTTAATATCTGCACATTGTAATAAAGCAAGGATTTCTGTATCAGAAATGCTTGGACTTCTAATTTAGGCTCTGTCCCACCCTTCTGGGACACTTGTTAAATAAGTTAATAAATGCTAAATGTCAGGAAACTCTTCTGCAACACTGTCTAACAGGGCTACTGTGAACACCAAGTGAGATAAATTACCCGACTCTACTTTCCCACAGCACCCTTTACCACCTTTTGTGAATATTCACCTCAAATGAAATGAAATGTTTCATGTATCTCAATCTTCTTCAGTTCTTAGAATAGTGCCCGAGAAATGAGACATTCAATAAAACAATCGTTCTATTAATTACATGTAAGTACTTAATATATCGTTCTATTAATTACATGTAAGTATTTAAGATAGATTTTGGCATGGAATAAGAGTTCATTAAATGGACTGATTACTATTTATCGTTCCTCCGTAAATGAATGTGGTTGGGCAAAATATGCTTCCACAAATAAAGAATGATAGATGAGAAATTAGTTATTGCTCTAAAGAGTTAGCTATTCAAAATGATTTCCTTAGCATGACCTTTGTCCTGAGCTTTATGCTCAGAACTGAAGGAAAAAAATGTCCATAATACATGTTTTGCCTTAAATCCAGGAACAATTAACCCTTTTCTAGAAATTACGTACTCCACACAGAGATGAGCCTCCATGAGTTTTTGCCACATGATCCCACCCCCATTCATCATAGCAATTAATGGAGGGGGTGTGTGGGGGGAACTGACCCAATTACCCACAGAGTACCTCTCTCCAGAGATGGCCATTGAACATCTCTATAAAAAGAACTAAAGTGATGAACATTTTGAGCCATAATTCAGATATTTTCTGGGGGAAAAAAAAACAACAACAAAAAGCCAGTTCTTTGAAGAAAGAAGCCAGACAGACAATGCAGAAGAAAGGGAAGCATGCAACGACAAGAGGACTGAAGGAATCCCTAAAATACCTTCAGGGTCTGCTTCCAACCTTCCTGTGAGGACTAACAAAATACTTACTCCTGGGTCCCACGAAGTACCTCCTGTACTTAAAACCTTACAGTGGATGCCTATTCTAGTTTGCTTTTATTAGGGGTGATGGTTGTTTCTAATTGAAAGAGTTCATACATTGAAGCTTATTTATTCATCCTCCAAAAAGTACGGAAGCCATTATCGACTATAAATGTCACAGATGCTTCTCTAGCACTTCAAAAAATGTCCCTGTTTACCATCTGCTATTATTGCTCGTACTAGTATTTGTGTCCTTGAAACATGAGATATTTTCATCTCTATCATTCCCTTGTGAAATATTCATCATAGATAGCATTGGTTTTATTGTAATGCAGGCAGGACAATTTATCGGGTATAATTGGAAAATTCTAAATTCATGCCTGTCTTGTTAGCCTTTTAATTTGTTAACAAAACTGAGAGCTGGTTGAGAGCTAAATGAAAGTATAGAAAACATTTAATCCAGTTTATTCTAAATATAAAGAAACCAAGGTCTGCAAGGATGCGTTTCACTCTATTTAAGTACCGTTTGCTCCTACCCACATTCACCTTGCGTTGTCTTTTTACAGATTTGTTATTCATTACAACAGACTAAATCATATTTTCTAACTCCATTTTTTAATCTATCAAAGGTAGTCATTTTCCCAGAGGTTTCTAGTTTTCAGGGAAAGAATAGAATGTTCAGACCTTGTGATATTGCATTTTATGTGAATGAAGTTCTTCAACTGCTTTTCTTTCTAATTAAAGCCAACTCAGGAGATTGGAAGGAAGACGAATATTACGTACCATGAAATTCAACTGAAGTAGAACAGTATTTTAATTACATTCAATGAATTATTAAGCATTTTTCAGAAAGAAAGACTACACAGTGTAGACAGTGGGAAATTCATGAGAAAGGGCTGTGGGAGCTGTGTTTTCATGGAGCAGTGCCACAAAATTTCTTGACGAGGAGGAATTGAATCTGTGAGAAGAGAACAAATGATCTCAAAAACCACTTAACAATTCTGAAAATAATTTATATGATACAGGAAATAAAGTCTGAAGTATTTCCACACTAAGTTTTATCTGTGTTATTCATTTCTTTAAAATAGTGCGATTTGGGGATGCCTGGGTGGCTCAGTAAGTTAAGCATCTGCCTTGGGCTCAGGTCATGATCCCAGGGTTCTGGGATCGAGTCCCACATCACAGATCCTGCTTCTCCCTTTGCCTGCCACTCTCCCTACTTGTGCTCTCTCTCTGACAAGTAAATAAATGGATAAAATCTTTAAAAAAAAAAAAGTGTGATTTTACTCTTTGCCATTCTACATTTTTAATCCCAACAAATGTAGTTTCTCTGATGCATCTTTAAATGAGACCAAATGGTTTTTAACGACTGATAATCAAATAATCGATTATAGATGCAGCTTTATCATATTGGAATTCATTTACATGATGAATCTTCTATTCATGGTTGAATAATAAAGCACTACCAGTTAGGCATTGACATTTGCCTGCATGGTTGAATACTACTTAATTTGCTCATTTCTCATTGCTGCCACACCTGTACTTTCAGCTAGTGTTAGTTCATTTTTAACAGTATCCTAACTGCAGCAATTAGTATTCTAAATTTAAATTAAATGTAGTAACTCCAGGAGAACCCGAGGTGCATAATGTTAATTCGTTTGTGTTTATGTAGCTCCGCTTTTCTTTAATCAACAAGCTCAGGCCATTTCCAGTGGAATCTAAAAGGATCATGTTTGTTGAGATTTCCTTTGTATAATTAGACTTAAGTTATCAGAGTGAAATATTTTAGTTCATCAGTTAACAATTTTATCCTGGATTATTATACTCATTTCATTAAAGTCATAAATTTTCTTTTTTTAAATTTTTTAATTTATTTATTTGACAGAGATCACAAGTAGGCAGAGAGGCAGGCAGAAAGAAAGGAAGAGAAGCAGGCTCCCTGTGGAGCAGAGAGCCCGATGTGGGGCTCGATCCCAGGACTCTGAGATCATGACCTGAGCCAAAGGGAGAGGTTTTAACCCACTGAGCCACCCAGGTGCCCCCGAAGTCATAAATTTCAATTTTGGTAACATTTACTATAGTGTAAAAAATTCAGTCATTTGCATAAAATTTTCCTTTATTAGAAGCTTCTTTAATTTCTCAGAAAATGAAGAAAAATGGCTTTATTGCTTACTTACAAAACCAGCTTATCTCTTAAAAAAAAAAATCATACTATTGAGGGGCACCTAGGTGGCTCAGAGGGTTAAAGCCTCTGCCTTTGGCTCAGGTATGGTCTCAGGGTCCTGGGATTGAGCCCTGCATCAGGCTCTCTGCTCAGCAGGGAGTCTGCTTCCCCCTCTCTCTCTGCCTGCCTCTCTGCCTACTTGTGATCTCTCTCTCTGTGTTTCAAATAAATAAATAAAATATTTAAAATAAAATAAAATAGAAGATTTCTAGCCTACTAGCTACATGAGAATCTATAGAAAGACACAAACCTTTGAAGGAGAAAAATAATAAAAAAAACTTTAAAATCACTCTCTTCCAATGCTTTCACAAATTTAGCAGAACATTATGTCCCAATAAACCAATATATGTGTTTTTAGGAATTCTGCATTTATGTCAAGATTGTGGCATATCTCTGTCCTCAATCTTTTTTTCATTTTCACCCTGAAACTATGTATAAAATAGGCCCGAGGCTCTGTCCAAAGTACTAAGTATAGGTGGCCTTTTATCGTTCAGAAGGTTTACTAAGAATTCCTTTTTTCTTGCCATTAATACACATTCTCAGGGCTGTAGATGATCCTGAATTAAGAGAAACTAATAAAAGGTAAAACACTGGGGCGCGTGGGTGGCTCAGTGGGTTAAGCTGTTACTTTTGGCTCAGGTCATGATCCCAGGGTCCTGGAATCGAGCCCCGCATCGGGCTCTCTGCTCAGCCGGGAGTCTGCTTCCTTCTCTCTCTCTCTGCCTGCCTCTCTGCCTGCTTGTGATCTGTCTCTGTCAAATAAATAAATAAATCTTAAAAAAAAAAAAAAAAAGGTAAAACACTTAGGGAACTTTGAATCTTTGAAATTCATAGTTGTAGAATTTTATATTTTAAAATGTCTTCTGGGGGGCCTGGGGGGGTCAGTGGGTTAAAGCCTCTTTCTTCGGCTCGGGTCATGGTCTCGGGGTCCTGGGATCGAGCCCCGTGTTGGGCTCTCTGCTCAGCGGGGAGCCTGCTTCCCTTCCTCTCTCTCTGCCTGCTTCTCTGCCTACTTGTGATCTCTGTCAAAAAAATAAATAAAAATCTTTTTTAAAAAATGTCTTGTTTTTATATTTTAATTACACCATTATAATTTAGGAAGGTATTTGAATAAGTAGAAAATTTATTTTTGTTTTTACTTTTATATTTAAAATTGTATCAAACATTTTGCTGTCACCTAAATCAGATAATTTTCAACATCATTTAACAAGACTATTTTTTTCCCTTTTTACAGAGAAAAATGTGAGGGTAAGAGCAATGGGAGCATCTTATGTTATAGTATTTGGTATCTTGTCCTTAGTTTCTTAAATCCCTTCAGAGCCATAAATGTGAAACTGGTGCCTTGTGGTTCTTAACAAGCCAATTTTTCCACCACAGTTGGGTGTATGCTAATGAGGTGACTTTCAGAAAGCACTATGAATAGGACCTATTTGCCAGGGGAATCAAACAGGAATAGAGTATTGAAACTTTCAGTCCCACTCTCTGATTTCTGGGCAGGGAAGACAGACTACAGGTTGAGTCAATCATCAACAGCCAATGAATTAATCAGTCATGCCTATGGAATGAAGTCTCCATAAAAACTCAAAGGAAGGGATTCAGAGAGCTTCCAGGTTGGGGAATCAGAATGCCACATGCCACCAAACTGGGCTCCAGACTTCATAAGGAAAGAAGCTCCTTTTTTCAGGACCTTGCTCTATGTATCTCTTCATCTGGCTGTTAATCCGTACCCATTAGTATTCTTTGTAATAAGTGGCTAATCTAGTGAATAAACGAGTGTCCTAAGTTCTGTGAGCTGTTCTAGCAAATTAATGGTACCCATGGAAGGGATCCTGAAAATCTCTGATTTATAATCATTTAGTTAGAAGTATAGAAACAGATGGGAACTTTAAAGGTCATCTAGTCCATATATCTATTCCATGTTTGCTTTCCCCATTTCTCCAAAATGGCTGTCCAGTTTGCTTACTCCACTGTGGAAATGAAGTTCCTGTTCATATAATGCAGTGCATTAACTGATTTGATAATTGTAATCAGCACACCATTCTTTATATTGAACACAAAATCAATTTTTCTCTAGTTCCAACCCAGCTGGTCTTAGTTCTGCTCTTTGGGTCCACACAAAACAAGTCTCATTTCTTTTCTACTGAACATACTTCCCAGTTTTTAAAGACAGAAATCATTTTCTTTCCCCCTCAAAAATCTTTTCTGCAGGCAGAACATACAGAATGATTATTAATGATATTTATAATTTTAAAAGTTTCTGAATGTCATTGATATCCTCTTTTTCTTGGTAAATATTAAAAAGGAGGGTGTTTTTATTCTTCAACCAATTATTAAAATCATTTCTGCTTAAAGAGGAGAATGAAATTCTAAGTAGAATATTAATATTTACTTATTTCTACACGAAATGTAACATTTCATGAGAATAAACACTGTATAAGCTGAATGAATAAGGATTCAGTTTAAGTTGACAACTAGGTTTGATGTTTAAATTTAGATTTATTGGGACCTTAACCAGTACGTATTTCATGTGATATAACTAGACAATAGGAATTTAGGACTTCCTGAACTCTTAACCTATATCCAAAATCTTTCCTGAAATTAATGAAAAATTTTTATAAGTATAAAGAGATTCGTGGTAGTCATTACTGTATCTACTCCATTTCTTTTTCTTTCTTTTTTTTTTTTAATTAAAATTTGGGACTATTTGTAGACTTACAGAAATACTACAAAGATCATAGTTAGCTCACATATACTCTTCATGCAGTTTTAGTTCTTCCCATTGTTAACATCTTACATTACATACATTACATGTGTTGAGACTACGAAACATTGGTATATTGCTACAAACTAAACTCCAAATTTTATTTGGATTTGACCAGTTTTTCTGTCAATGCCCCTGTTCTGTACTAAATCCAATCTAGGATAACACAGTGCATTTAGTCCTCATGTCTCCTTAGTGTCCCCTGAGAAAGACCAGTTAAGGATTTTTTAGAGCGTCCTTCAAATTGTTTGGGGTTTTTTGTTTGTTTGTTTGTTTGTTTGTTGTTTTTTTTCCCTCATGATTAGATGAGGGTCATGGGTGTTTAGAAAGAACACCAGAAATAAAGTGCCTTTCTTGTAACACCATAGTAGAGTTTACATAATACTATTGGTGTCAACCAGGATCATTCAGTTAAAGTAGTGTTTACTGAGTTTATCTGCTACAATGTTAATGTTTTCTTTATCATATTCTTAGTTGAAAGTGAGTCACTAAGTCTAGCCCACACAAAAAGGGGAAAGGGCAGACCAAGTTGCACCCTAATATATTGCATATATTATTTGTGTCCAATAACTTTTAAAATTATTTTTTCATTGTATTGGTCTCTTTAAGAAAGGCAACATTTTCCAAAGTATACTTAAGTATGCTACATTTTTATTTCCTCTAACATTTAAAACATTAGCTCAAAGGTTATAAAATATTAAATATTCTTATGAAATTGCAAAAGAGCATGAACTATACACTCTAAATAAATCTCATGTTCCCTGATACTAGAGGATGTGTAGTTAATATTGAAAGTTCAGCTTGTCTTATCTTTATGTATGAACAACATGCCTAGAATACCAAATCTTTTTATGTTAACTGGAAATGCACATTAGAAGGATTCTCACATAATGAGGGAAACTGACCTTAAAAGAAACCCAAATTATCGCCAATGTACAAACACACATTACGGTTTTAATTTCATATTTAATGATTGTCAAGGAAATAATGTAACCATGTAAATGTGAGACAATTCTCTGGCTATTTTCAATTTTTATGCAGAATAAGGACTTTTTTTCAGTCACAAATACTCACTAAAGCTTACTTTATTATTCCTATTACTTCCAAAGTAAAGTTATAAGAAGGTAAAATTGAAGAAAAATCATTTATAGACCTTTTTTTAAGTCTTCTGAAAAGTGAAATGTAAAAATGAATATATAAATGACATAATCAAAGAAATAGAATTTGAAGGAGCCTAGCTGAAATTTAAAATCAATATTTCAGTGAAAGTAAAATAAGGCTGGATTATCCAACAGCTTGAAAGGGAAAGAACTATTATACTCTGGGAATTTACTGTGGACATGATATCTTTTGGGTCAATAGTAGAGGACAAAAAAACACACAAACAAAAAGAACAGAATTATTTTGCACATTAGTTAATAATATGTTATAAATGTTCTACATGAGAAAGATGTTTGCCAAAATGAAATACTTTGAGAGTCAGATTTCATTTTAGAATGGTTAATAGGATTACTTTGAAAATGTATTTTGTATGTTTCTCAGTTTCAGTTTGCTGATATTTGTCAAGTTAGACTATGATTATGGAATTTCGTAGGACATTGAGGTCAATTTTTTTCCACTTTTGGTCATATTAACTTTGATCCACAGACAAGATGAAATTCCATTATAAATTTCCCTCTATAATTAATAATGTGTAAGAAGGTACTTTGAGAATATTAAAATCTTCTATTCTTCATTAAACTTTGACAAATTAGTTTTAGAAAACATTGAAGCCTCCTGCCTAAATCAATTGCCACTCTGAAGCTTGTAAATGGTGATTTTCTAACCTCATGATTTCTTTACTTTTTTTTTTTTTGAGTTTATTTCTTTACATTTTTTATGAGAACACTTGCCAATATGCTGAATGTGTAGTGGGACATTATCATGGTTTTACCATACACCATCCAACTTTAATATGTGATTCCTCATATTCTCCGGATATCAGCAAAGTTGAGCACATTTTATATGCTGTGTTGCTTATTCGTTTATTTCTCTGTGTGGTCACCTACCTTGTCGTCTTTTTGGACAAAAGAGAGTGAGACTCTATTCTTCTTGCTGCTCTCACACTGTTAGAGAAGTAACCCAGAGAGAATAACTAATGCCATTTTAAAAAAATCAATTCAAGTCTTTGAGTTTCTCAAGATTATGTAAAGCCCAAGTTATAGGACCTCTCTATATTCCCTTTATCAATATCTTATTCAAACATCATAAATGTGGATTTTATAACCTACCCATATCATCTGAAAGAAAACATTTTATTTCCCATTTCATGTAATTTGTTGTCACTAATATCTTTAATGCTATGCCTAATGTATTGCCTACTAAACACGTCATTTTCACAAGCTCACTTATAATTAAAATCTCTAGTTTTCATGGTTGAGACCTTTTATCAATTATGTGAAGTCATAAATATTATCCATAAATAAGAATCCATCCCAGAAGTAAACTCTTTCTATAGAAGGGTATGATGAAGTTAATAAAATCATTGGAAACTTACATAAAATGACTACATTTATGTTTGTTGGCATATTATTTCTGTTTCCTTCATCCTTATTCATTAACAGATGCAAAGTTGAATTATTTAGGTATTTAATGTTTTCTGTCCTTACACATTTATTTCCTTGCTTGACGATTTCACAGATCTTTCTTAACCAGACTATAATTTCATATGGAAATTTTAATTTTTCAAGAAAATACTGATTAATAAATGCCATTATCAATATATGAAAGAATCTATGGCCAATGTTAAATGTCTCTCAGAGTTCTCTATTTTTTTTTAAGATTTTATTTTTTTATTTGACAGACAGAAAACACAAGTAGGCAAAGAGGTAGGCAGAGAGAGAGGAGGAAGCAGGCTCCCTGCTGAGCAGAGAGCCCAATGCGGGGCTTGATCCAAGGACCCCAAGATCATGACCTGAGCTGAAGGCAGAAGCTTAACTCACTGAGCCACCCACGCACCCCAAAGTTCCTTATTTTGAAGGGCTCTTACAGATATTAGGGGAAGATGATGGATTTGATGCTTTCATTCTCACTTCATTTCCAATTTTGATTTTCTTAATTGGCCTCTTTATGAGTATTACATTTGGCACAACACAGTAACTAGAGAGTTGTACTATGTGACAAAGAGACCTGGATATGTAAGAGAAAATAAAGTAGGTCAGTGATTATTGGCTTGAATAATGACATTAATGACTAAGACTTCTTTCTTTTATAGCTAATATCCAACCGTGTGAATAATAAAATCACCCTGACAATAACAGAATTGGAGGCATGGAAAGAGTCTATGATTCAATTAGCAAACCTTCAATGATTGTAGGCGATGAGAAGTCTTTGTGTGACAATAACAGAGGCATATACAAAAAAATATTTATAAAGGGGTATGAGGAAACATCGAGAGTGTTAATAAAGATTTTTTATTTGCTTATTTGTTTCAAGAAAGTGAAAAAGTATAGCCTTCACTCCTATTATATCTCCTACATGTAAAGAACTTGTAAATTGTCACTCCTGTGCTTACAATAAGAAAGAAACTGGACAAATCAAAAATAAATGTCTTCTTTAGGATATAACCACTACCCTGATATCTGGAGACACAAGCATACAGAGAGAATCACCACTAACTTCTGATTTTTGTAGCACAAATCCTTGCAGCAATAAAGTGGTATGACCTAAATGTTAGTTTTGACCAAGTGATGGAGGCAGAGTGCAGACCTTCATGGGACACTTCCAGGGGCCATAATGTCAGTGGGAACAACTTATTTAATGATCTTTACCCTCAGAAAGTACACCAGGTTCTTAAAGACCCAAGAAAGCCTTTTATGGCATCAGCTGGGAAAGGTAAAGAGCAGTCATTTTGGATACAGACCCAGAACCTTCTCCATGACAAAGGTCTACACTGCACCCTACCAGGTAGGTCCTATAATAGTGTATTACATCCAGAAGAGCTATGGGACACCTACTGTCTCTGAGCAGGAGTACTTAGAGATGCCAAAGTAAACTTGTGAGCCAGTAACAAGACACTAGAGAAATTTGAAGCCTAAAGCACCTTAGCCATGGCAAATATTGGGCATATTCCAATTACTAGCCTGATTAACATAAACCTCACACAAATGGTTTATATATACCTCAGTCACTAAAATCCAATGCAATCTTGTCTGGCCTTCAACAAAGAATTACAAAGCATATGAAAATGAAAGAAAAAACACTCTGAAGAGACTAAAAAAGCATCAGAACCAGTATCAAATAAGATACAGATGCTGGAATTAGTAGAGAGGGAATTTTAAATAATTATAATCAATATGTAGACAACATTAACAGGATAGATGAGTTATGTAAGCAGAGATATGGAAACCCCGAGAAAGAAACAGGTAAAAGATCATAATCAAGAATACTGTAATAGAAATTAAGAATGCCTTTGATGAGCTCCTTATTCACTGGATATTGCTGAGGAAAGAATCACTGAGGTTGAAAATAGTTCAGTACACATTTCACAAATGAAAATGCAAAAGAACAATAATAAAAATAAAACTAGAACAAAGCATCTGAAATTTCACATGATAGAACATAGATGTAGTTAGAATTGCAAGAGGGCAAGAAAGAAAATACGGAGCAGTATATATATAATTATATATTTATTATATAAATTTTATATAAATAAATATATTAAATACATATGCACACACACACACACATATATTAGAAGTACTAATAGCTGAGAATTTTCCAAAATCATTATAAGAAACGAACCCAAGGGACAGGAAGCTCGAAGAAAAGCAAGGAAGACACTCCCCACGTTTCTCCCACTCCCACTCACTGCTTAGGTATATCATCCTCAAACTCCGGAAAATCAAAGACAACATGAAAATGTTGCAAGAAGCCAAAGGAAGGGGAGAAAGTACCTACAAATACAATTAATAACTTTATATTGGACTGGTTTGACTTGTTCTCAGAGGGGCATCTCAGACTGGATGGCTCAGTCAGTAAAGTGTCTGCCTTTGCCTCAGGTCATGATCTCAGGTCCTGGGATGGAGCCCCACATCGAGGTCCCTGCTCAGCAGAGACTCTGCTTCTCTCTCTCCCTCTGTGATCTCTCTAGTTTTCTCTCTCTCTCTCTCTCTCAAAAAAAAAATAATAATAATAATCTTTGACTTATTCCTAGAAATCAAGAAATTAAAAGAGTGGAGTGACATACATAAGGGATTGAAAGAGAAGAGGCCTATCTAGAATCCCATATTCCGTGAAATTGTCCTTCAAAAGTGAAGGAGAGAATTGTTGAATTACTATATTGTACATCTGAAACTAATATAATGCTGTATGTTAACTATACTGAAATAAAAATTAAAAAAAAATTAAAAAACAAAGTGAAGGAGAAATAGACTATCTCAGAAAAACAAAATCAAGGAATTCATTGCCATCAGTTCTGCCCCAAAAGAAATGTTACAAGAAACATTGATACGGGTCAGAAACTTAAATCTGCATAAAGAAATGAAGAGCACTGAATGATGAATAATTGAGGGAAAACACTGTTTTTCCTCTTATTCTTTTTTGAAAGATTTATTTTTAGGTAATCTCTGTACCCAAAATGGGGCTCTAATCCACAATCCCAAGATCAAGAGTTGCATACTCTACCAACTGAGCCTGTTTTTCTTTATTCTTAATTGAAAATACAACTTTTTTTTTTAAAGGAAGTACTAAGAATAACAATGTATTGGGTCATTTTACTATAGGGATAGGAGAAACATATGCCAGCAATGTCACAAAGGACCAGAGAAAGGATGGGCGAATGTTGTTACAAGGTACCTACACTGCACATGAACTGGTATGGTGCTATTTGAAAATGGACTTTGTTTAGTTTAAATGTATATTGTAAAGTCTAGGGAAACAATACCAAAAAAAAAAAAAAAACTTAAAATAAGAAATAGAATTGATATGCGGAACAAAGAGATAAAATGGAATCATAAAATTCTCCATAAAGTCAGAGAAAACAGAAAAGAGTTTCCATGAGACACATGGAAAATGAAGTATTCCAAGATGGTCTAGGTTTGGGATAAAACAAGTAAATAGAGATGAGATTGTACCAAGAGAAGAAAATGTAAAAAAATTCATTTAACAGTTAAAAATACACTAAGGCCTACAGAGGACCTTAGGGGAAGTATTGGGAGGAACTGAACTAAATAAATGTAAAAGAAATAAAGTTGAATAAAATAAAATACAACAGACATAATGTTGGACTAGATAAGCAACATTCATGCATATTTAAAGGAAATGTTCATCAACACTTTAAACTAGTTTTTATAACAGAAAGTTCAAATTGAATCAAAATCCATTTGTTTATCAAAAGATATTAATGGGGCGCCTGGGTGGCTCAGTGGGTTAAGCCGCTGCCTTCGGCTCAGGTCATGATCTCAGGGTCCTGGGATCGAGCCCCGCATTGGGCTCTCTGCTCAGCAGGGAGCCTGCTTCCTCCTCTCTCTCTCTGCCTGCCTCTCTGCCTGCTTGTGATCTCTGTCTGTCAAATAAATAAATAAAATCTTTAAAAAAAAAAAAAAGATGTTAATATAACTGTCGTTTAAAGAAACCCTGACCGACTTGAAAAAATAATGCCATCCTTGAAATTCAACTTAAAGAAACTTAACTATGTGAACTTTTGTTAGTGCCAATAAAAGTGTTCCTGCCAATAAAAAACAAAAGTGACAGATATTCTTCCGTTTGTTACCAAATATCTACTATTTTCATCACAGATGGCAAGGATCAAAAATTAAGAATTATGTATAGTCATTTTGAGCATAAAATCTGATTTAATAGATAAATCCACAGTAGCAAGCTCATTTTCTAAATAGGAAAAGGTATTTTTTTTTATCATTTTAAAATCTAAAGAAAATGTGATGGCTTATTTCAACACCCCATGTAAACACACCCAAATCCACTCTCGTTTGGCCTAAGTTTAAATGCAAATATAGTTTTCTATATAGACTATGACATGAAAATCTGTGCCGAAGTTTTGTAGACTGTTCTTGGATTGTCTTGTAAAGAGAAGCAGATCTGGTTCTACAGTTGACTAGTTTACACTGATCAGCTAAAACTTCAGTTGAAAAAATAAACGCTAGGTAATGACAACATTAAGAAACATGCCAAAGTACTTTTTTATGAAGAGTGAAAAAATAAGGCTGTAAGTCATCAGAAAAACTGATAAAAAACAACAACAATGAAAGGAATCCTTTGCATTTCTTCTGAACTAAGTCAATGGCCTCATTTTGGAAAACGATTTTGATGAATAAACTATATAGATTACCTAATAAAATCTGATGTAATATACTCTGAGATTTGAATAAATGAAAAGGATCCTTCACCAAGCTCAAGAGATATACTAGTAAGTTTCACCTAAATAGGCATGAATACAATGACATACAATTTATTGTCCAAAAGAGGACACTTCTGGGATAGGGACTTGGGAACAATAATGCAAAAATGACAGGCAAAAATCAGTACTTTCCTGAGTGAACTACAGCATATAGTCATCCTGCACTAATCACAGTAATAGAAAAGCTATACTCTCCCTGATAGTGCCAATACTTTTGTGAAAAACAGTTTCAAGAGGCATTATACCATACTATGCTGTCCTTCAGAAGGCACCAATCACATAGAAATCACTGTGAGTAGTGCCCCTGGAGCTATGTAAATGGTAGTCCTGGTCCTTACTCTAAGCCAGGCAATTTCCTAAGGGCTTACGTCATATTAACTTACTTACTATTCAAACCTTTGAAATGCTTGTTAATGGATTTGATAATGAATTTTGAAATCCATTTTAAATGGATTTATCAGAAGACTTATCCTTGAAGAGCAGATAGACTGGTAGAATAACTTGCCCAGAGTCATACAGCTAAAATTGGGGGGCAAGGATTTGAACCCAGGCCGTCTGGCATTCTAATTCTTACTTTAATCACTGCACTATACTCTACACTATTAATTCCTTTTCTCAAATATAATATTTAATTACTAATTAACAATCAGGAGAATACTCTGAGAGTATAAAATTTTCAGGATGCATAATGTTCCCAGAATGTATTATGTTCACATAATTTCCATTGCATTAATAAGGAATATGCATATAAAGTGGTAACTTGTGAGTTGGGAATATTTCACAAAGAATAGGTTAAGGTGACAGACTCTGTAAGTCAGGACTTTACTTCTGGCAATTTTATTTTGAATTATTAAAAAACTTAAGAAGCCACTTATATTTTAGAATTATAGGTAAGTATTCAATATTCTTGCTTCATATTTCCAGGCTCAGTAGAAATGGAATGAGAGGCTCATGTGAAAAGATTCACAACTTCCCTCCTCCTGACAGTCACTCAGTTGATAACTCTTTGAACTAGTAGCACTCTCTGCACACTATAAATGTTCTCCCAATAAATTATTTCCCTAAAGGAAGAATTCAATATAAGCTTGGTTTTAAAAATCAGATCAAATGTGAAGTAAAACATATATATTTTTTCCCTGGGTCTACAGTGCTTACATACTGTGTGTGTTTTCAAACCTAACCATGCAAATCACCCAAAAGAAAAGTGGGTGCATAATGGGCAAAGAATTAAACTTGAATATATCTTGGGAGGAAGCTACTCAGAAAATAGCAAGAAGAAAAAGGAAGCTAATGAACATATCAAAGATAAAATATTTAGCACGAGAGTGGTTTCTTTCTGCTTCATTCAGCTTCGTTTTTCTACATTCAGTCTAACACAAAATTTATGGCATAACTTGAACAGTGAATGCTGACAATGTGTTCCATTTTTCTGATGAGAATCAACTTCTCGTCACTTGCTACAGAAGCCCATTGCTACAGAGGTTGTTATTTGACTTCCTGGACTCATTGCTATAGGTGGAGGACTCACTTCCTTGGCTGATTGCTGCAGACTGTGGAACAGTGTTGTATTTTTATGTATAGCCTAGCCATTGTCAATTTACATATTTAGTGTCTGAGGTATATAACGGTTCAGTCCCCTATATCCAATTTTGGACGACATGAAAGGCTTTCCAAATCCAAATCTCCCTTTAAGGTCAGCTCAGGACTTTAGTGGAGCTCTCCATCTCCCCAGCCCTGCTTCCTTTCTATTCCATCCTTTAAATATCAACACCAAGAGCACTCCCTAATAAGCCCCTGCTCTCCAATCTCCATTTCAGAATCTGTTTTCTGGGGAACTCACCCTGCAAAAAGCCATAAGGGTTTCCGGTGCCCCAGATCCTATTTGCCTGTTTCAAAGGCTAAGCAGCTCAACATACTGGCACACCTCTAGCCCATGTGTATCACATCGGTATACTCAGATACCTCAGTGCCTAAGACTACTATAGCCTTAGAAGAGAGAGAGAAGAAAGACTGCTGTGAATGTACTTCAACCATCCAGGAAGCAACTTTCAAGCTCCTTAGTGAAAAATCACTGCATGTAGTAGTAAATAACTAGCTTCCTGGGCTTCATCTGCTATTCAAAGAGACCAGAGAGGCAACAAGAAAACCATTTTGAAGGTATAAATGCCATTGATTCAAATTACATTTAGGGATTTATTGGAAGAATTCTCTTTCTATATGAACTGTTGTGAAAACACATCATATATACATTCACATGAAGAAGCAAAAATAAGAATATATAACCAGTGAAAAAAAAGAGAGAGAAGAAATAACAAATTTCTAAATGTGAGTGAATGTTTCAGCTTTTCTAATATGAAAATGTAAAGTTCTGTTTTAATCAATGGTTTACCACACTCTCCTGCTGATAACAGCTCTTTCCAGGGTGGTACTTATCTTACCGGGATTGGGATTTCCTTTCTCCCAAGAACTGAAGAACAAATGAGTACACTCAATGAGGGAAATAAAGTAATACATAAGATAATAGAAAAGTTGGCATGTTTGAGCATTACGGTTCTGCTCAGGTATCTTTCTTTTGTATATTGGTGGGGGTCCTCAGGAAAATCCTCACTGTGTAAGATCTGAATGCCCTAAGCTAAAGCTAGACTTAAAAAGACCTTCCCTTTCTAATCACCATATCTTAAATTATAACCACAATGATGCAATTTGTTTTAATACAATAGCTCAAATTTAGATGTAAATCTTTGTTTTGATTGTAAACAAGTAATAGGATCTTAGTGATATAATTTGAAAGAAACAGGGCTTCACTTGTGCCTGGCAAGCTGAGTTTATAAGGGCCTGGCCACAGGTACAAGTCACGGCTACATGTGAACAACATAAACAGCATGTCTTCTTCCCAAGGCAGTAACTGTTAGTGCGCTTACAGGAGTTAGGAAAATTGTTCTTCAAAGAACTGTCTTTTAGTGACCCATTAAATTACAGGACTACATCTCAGATATAATATAATGTTACATTTAATAGATATATATAGTATTTGTAATTGTTATTAACCTGGGAATAAAAGCATGCCAAAGTAGAACTTTTGTTACCCATGTTTGTCATTGGACTTCTTCAGAGACTTTTAGGAGCATAGGATTAAAAAGAAAGGTTGATCTCAAATGGGTAATTAGAATCACATCCTTCCCATCTGACTTGGTTACCTACACACGTTCACTAATTTGACCTCTCTTGCAGCATGCAAAATTCATACTCAGGCACATTAAGTTATTTTCCCAACAAGTTTGTCATTTCTGTGTGGCAATTATTCATTCTAAAGTCATCACATAGCCATTCTATGATGGGCAAAGAATCTTCTGGCATTTGTGTGTCATTGTAGAACCTTAAGAACAATGATTAACTGAGGATGAAAATATATGAGAGCCTAATATAATACAAACCTAAGATTTCTAAAATTATCTATCACATATAACACTGCAAAAATCCCTCCGAAGAATAATATACAACAACGATTTCCGGCTATTTTTCCATTTTGGACCTGTCTGCCTTTCATTACCTTTTCAGGTTCGGGAAAGACACAGTTAATGAACAGAATTACGACAACAAAACAGCCTCCTATTGCCCTGAGTGCAGACCACATTTAACAACATGCTTCATGTTTCTGATTTATTTCTCCCCCCATGTAATGTAAGATGACAAAAGAAGAGTTGAAAATGTCTTTGTATTCCCCAGAGGAATCGTCTTTGATTTAAAGAATGTAAGACAGAGCTGTAATTGCTAATCAAGAATACAAGCCCCTCTTTCATGACTTCCAAACTAATGACAAGTTTTCATCATTTCCCTGTGGCTGAAAAATGATCGATACTTACCTAATCGTCATAGCCATAAAACTGGATTATCTAATTTGAAAAGAGATGCGGTAATATTTTTCAAAAATTATTTTGTGGCCATTTCTTCTTCAGAAATTATGATCTTATAAAGAAGAGCTTGTTACCAAGAAAACAATAGTAACTACGATGTTATTTATGTGAGATAATCATTACATGGTGTCTAAAATATTTGAAAATCTCGCTGGAAGAACAGAGCTTGTTACTCTCTCAGCTATTATTTCTAATCTTAAAATACTCATTTGATGCTTCAAGTTTGTCAACCAATTTTTTTTTAAGATTTTACTTTTAATTTGAGAGAGAGAGAGAGAAAGACAGAACACAGCAGGGGGAGAGGCAGAGAGAGAGGGTGAAGCAGACTCCCTGCTGAGATGGGAGCCTGATGTGGGGCTCCATCCTAGGACCTGGAGATCATGACCTAAGCCAAAGGCAGTTGGTTAACTCTTTGAGCCACCCAAGTACCCCACAACTAATTATTTTTTAAATGAAATTTTGTAAAACCTAAGAATAAAACACAGAAGTTTTCTTACTTCCTGATAGTGCTTTTTAAGTGCCTTAAAAATTTGATCTCATAGTCTGTATTTTCTACAGCTTAGGGACACAAAAGTTAGAAGCAGCTTTGCCTCAGATCCTCCCCTGGCAGGTAAAATGCCCAGCAACCAACCATCCATATAGATAAGGTTGCCCAACCTCCAATCCTTTCTGGCAACCTGGAGCTACCGGAGTGTTACCAGTTCTCAAAGCAGCTAAACACAGATCAATTATTAAAACAGAATATAAAGACTGAAAGAGAACATGTTAGTGGAGTACCCCATGGGTAAACTGTAGGAGAGTTGTAAGAAGCAAAATTTCTGCAAGATTTCTCTCTCCTTCTCTCTCTTTTTCCTGTATAAACACATGTGCAAAAAGGTCTTAAGAAAAAGAACTTCGCTATTGATCTACTTCCCAAGTACTTGCGCTAAAGCAAGACTCTGTGGTCTGCTTATACCTTAAATCCCATCTCAGCAACTTTGAGAGCGACAGGTTTTGTTCTTTTCGTTACAGTTTTCTTTATTTCACAAGCCTCAAGCTCCTGAACATCACATTCAGGCTCTCTACTCATTAAGGAGTGGTTTTAATCTTCTATCTCCAGAGAGGAATTATTCAGTTTAAAAATGAATCAGTTGCTTGATTCCTCTGTTTCATTAGACATTTTAGCTTCTCATCGGCACCTCTCCAAAGAGGTGAGCAGACTGAATCGAAGAAAGTGAAACAAAAATCAATCGCAGCCCAATTCTCAATATAGGATAGAAACAAACCTCATTTATAAAATGAAAAAATTGGAATAGAGGCTAAAGCAGCACAAGGCAGACGGTGCAATTGAATTGCAGGCCTGCCCAGGTCAGTGGACTCCACGGGGACCCTAGAGGTGCAGCGGCCCATCAGAGTTGTCTCATGGGCGATGGCCAGGTTGTTACACTTCCGTCTTGATCAGACATTGGATGCTGGCCGTGCATAAAAGGGCATGAGCCTGGGTGAGGTGGCAACCCCTGGAGAGGCTGAGAGTTGAGTGCTGTCCACTGACAAGACTGCCGGCTGCAGAGGCTACAAGCATTTAAGGGGGATCCAGGTGGTGAATCTTCATGCCCACAACACACACTCCCAAAGGTTCTTTCTAATCAATCTCCAAGCCTCCACTTCTTGATGATGCCTCATTTCCTGTTCCTTACACTTGCAGACAATGCCAGTGCTTCCCAATTACAGATTTCATTTACTAGCAATTGAAAAGGATGTGAGAGACCTAGTGTTGATTTAAAAGACTTTAATCATAATGTCTTTTATCTGTAAATGTAAATGTTTTAAACACATACCTCTTAAAAAGGATATAAGTAAATTAGGTTTAAAATACCAAAGTATGCGACATAACAAGTCAAGAACTTCCGTCTTGACATTAGTAAGTTAGAAATCTCTTGGTTTAGTAGTCGAAAGTTCAAACCCAAAAACAGATGTATGTCTCTAGTTTGAGAAAAACAGTAATAATAAATAATGCAGAGTAAGCTGGTTGTAATAAACAAGTTTAGAGAAATGGTATCATATTCTACAAAGTTGTCCTGGAATGCTTGTTTCAATAAGGTGACATTTCATAACACAACAAAGCTCTCTTTTCCCTTGCACATAAGGTTAGCACAGAGGAACTAACAGAGAACTCCACCCTGAGAATCAGGAACAGAAAGACTCAAGAAATAATAATAAATAATGTTTCCTCATTATATGTCATTTACTTTTTTGAGCATTCTTCTTGCATTCATTCATTCAACATACAAGACAGAAGTATGTGGTAGTTCTGTTAACAACATAGTCCATAAATAGTGAAACTGAGGTACAGAGACCTTAAATAACGAGTTCAGGATCTCAAGGCTTGACTGTGTTTGTGTGCGGATAGCTTATATGTATTTTGAATTTTAAAATTATTTATTTACATTTTTTATTTGATGTAAGTATACTACTATGCTATCCGATTTGTCACAAAATCATTATTAATTTTGTTATATTTTAGTATGAATGGGATCATAAGCACAAAGTACCCACATTTTTTATTATTACAGTAGTTCAAATTCCAAATTACCTAGTGATTTGTACAATATTTTATAAGATATAATGGAAATAAAATTACACACGTGAAATACATTTGATATAGTTAATGAAACCAGCATGGGACATGATATCTAACTACGAGAAAATCCAACCTAAGTGAGAGGAGAAGCAAAAATCCTCTAATTTTATATTTGAGTAAAAGAGGTTCTTAAAAAAGTTCAGAACCTCTGTAGCAAGTGACAGAATCAAAAATAATTTCAGAGCTTATAAACTGTTGATAATTATGTTATATGGTTTCAAAATTTATTGGGGGAATATATTTGAGACAGGAGATAATAAGGGACTGAGTTGCTGAAGTTGGGAAAAAGGGAACAGTTAATATTTCCAATGCCATAGAAAGTTAAAAAGAATAAACACTAAATATTTGACATTAAATATTCTGGTAGATGATACACTTAGCTCTATAAAAACTATAGCGTTAAAAAAAAAAAGATACGCAGTTTCGCAATGATTTTTTTTTTTTTAGATTTTATTTATTTATTTGACAGACAGAGATCACAAGTAGGCAGAGACGCAGGCAGAGAGAGAGAGGGAAGCAGGCTTCCCGCTGAGCAGAGAGCCCAATGTGGGACTCGATCCCAGGATCCTGAGATCATGACCTGAGCCGAAGGCAGAGGCTTTAACCCACTGAGCCATCCAGATGCCCCTGCAATGATTTCTTTGCATAAAGAAACATTAGGCCAAAATGAGGTGTACGGTACACAATTTGCTGGCAAATAAAGCAATAAACTGTAGTTGGGTAAATGCCTGTCTCAGAGAAGATATTTATCAGTTATTCATGACAATAGAGTAAGAAAACATTTTTATGTTTCATTTTATGGTCTATCAAGTCCATCCTTAGCCATAAAGATAAGAACAAAATTTGGAGTAATAGAAAAGTCAGTATGAGATTTTATTAAAAGAAAACCCCCCCTTTTTCTTTTCTCATTCTTTCATATTCAGGGGACGTGTCTGTTTTATCTCAATAGCATACACCCTTTTTGAAAATAGGTAAACAGCGTCCGATTTTTCCTTCCCCTCTATAAAACGTATGTTCTTGAAAAATCATGGGAATTTTTGCGAGAGCAGATTACCACACACCGGTTACCAATCCCAGGGTTTGGGTACATGGAGGATAGGAAATCTCAACATAATGCCAGGGACAGAACTCCAAACACATCTGCCCACTGCATCTTGGGATCAGAGTTGCCAAGAAAAATACAACGCAGTCAAGCACTGAATGGAATAATGCTTTACTTAAATAGAAAAGAGACAGAGTAAACTCAGCTTCGATAGTTGGGTGCTTCTGTGGTGGCCAATGGTTCATTCCCCGAGGTCTCCCTGTACTCATCTTGTGCCCTAGTAGAGAGACCTCATGCCCTCCCCACAGTGGGGCTGGCCAGGTGCCATACGACCTGCACGCTTTAAGCAAAGACTATGTGATAAACTGGGTGGTGCTGTGTGGGCTCTTTCTTTCTAGGGGACGAAGTGTACCCCCTCAGCAACCACTCCTATGGGGTTGGGTGGGGGTGGATAGACAGCATTCCCAAGACTGCCTTTCCCAACAGTTTTCTTCTCTGGATTAATTCTGAGTGTCTGTAAGACATCCCTTCATCTCCAGTAAGATTTATAAGAGAAAAGTCCAAGATTTTTCATAGTATCAAAGACCATTGAAGGGTTTTGCAGAAGAATCCATCCTTTCGGAAATTTCTCATAATCCTAGCTGATGTCTTGCGTATTGTGCAAACAATATTCTGAATAATAGACAGAAATCCATGCTTTCAGACAATATAGACCAGCATCATTTAATATTGTCTGACAAGTACCCCCTCTTTTTTTCCTCATTTGGTAGAATGTATTTCTTCTCCAGAAGTACTTTATGTCTTGATTCATTCTCTTTATTGTCTGCAACACTTTTGAAGCAGCGTGATCACTTGATGCTAAGTGATGGTTTTAGTTCTCTCTGCTCTGGCCAATAGCACAGATTTCATAAACTTAATTAGATTTTGCTTTTATCAATTTGCTTCTTGAATTCAATCAGTTTCTAAGGACATATACCCTAGAGCACCAACACTTGGTAATTGCCTCAATATCTGATTTTTGATCCACTTATTAACAATTCTAAAAGGAAAAAATGAAAAGCTGTTTATTCCCCTTCCTGTCAGCGATATATTGGGGTCAGTGGGGAGAATATATGTTCAGAAATAAAGAATTTGGTACCAATCTGCTGCAAATCTTCAATATAGCAAGTTCTTACATGGTTCAGTGACTATTACTTTGCGAAAATATGTAAGTGCTGCCAGAGGCCACTGCTTTAACAGCACTTTGTTAGCACTAAAGTAAACTCCTGGGGCTTCTTTATTGCTATGTCTTACTGCTTCAGCAAAGTAATCTTAATTTCACTTTGCTAGTAGCCTGTATATTGAGACAATATACTGAATATTCATAACCCACATAAGGACCAGGATATGCCCATAGAAGTATAGTTGGGTAAATTTAAAAAGGAGAATTTATTTAATTTGCAAAATCTGCTAAAAATGCAGATTCTAAATCCCAATGCAATTCTTCCGGAGAAGATGAGACCAACCAAATCAAAGATTCTACAGAAATATGAATACTGAAATTCCTCCTGGATATTTGCATATGCACAATTAAGACTTGGGCAAAGGCTCCAGGGTGGTGTTTGGATAATATGACATTGTATATGAAAATATTATAGCATTGAGGTGTTAAGCAGCACGTTTTTTGAGTAACTTCAGACAGAGTGAAGAGAACTAGCACCCAGGACAAGTAGGAAGTTGGGCTTGGAGGCAGTATTGAGCAACAGCCTTGCATTTTATTTCCAACAACTGAGGATCATGACAGCCTCTCCGAAAAATAGTTCAAACTAGGGCAAAATGAGGTTTCAGGTTTCCACCAAGGTGGGGGGGAGGAGGAGTGGGAACTACATAGAGTTATGATCTGTGAGGCACCACAAGTACTCAGGATTTGGTATTCAGCAAAACCTCAGTGGAAAGAGAACTCAGAGGGAAACAAGCCTAATCTAGAGAATTATAATCTACTCTCCGTTATTATCCTTCTTAGTAAGCTATGTCCAATCTCCTCATTATTGCCCAAATATTGTTTTACTAAAATAAAGAATAAACAGTCAAGTAGGGTAGTCTATACTTTATCATTTCCTTTTATTTTTCTGCATCTCTTATTTCTTTCTGGAGCAGTGCTAAAATAGTAAAATGAACAATGCATTAATATTTAGGTATTCTAATTGCATCAATATTCATGCACACTTAATAGTCTTCTCTTCTTAAAAGAAATCATCTTCTTTCTTAAAATTACAGGCTGTATCTTCATGACTGGGACTAGATTCAACTTTTTTTTAACTATTACCAGCATATACGTCCTGCCTTTGAGCATCTCTCCACTGTTCTGATGACTATCACGTGTAACCATCACACTACCCTGACCATAACATTGGTGATACATATTGACTAAAAGAAGTAAGTATGAGCAGTAGTATCAATGAATTTCTAAACGTTAAATAAGATACATAAATTAGAAATGAAGACAGGCATTAACAAATTAAGAAATACAGAGACAATGTTGTTCAACAGGGCAAATGAAGGGGGAAAAAAATTGGTAAGTGAAATGTTGCCCAGAAGGCATAGGAAAGAGAGAAAAATGCCTGGAAAAAAAGGAGAAAGCACATCACAGAAATCAGTGCTTATATTGCTACTTAAGGTTTTCATACTATCCTCACAGTAGTATCCTATTGGATCTCCACAACAGTTCTTTAAAGAAATTGGTTTTATTTTCTTTTTACAGATGAAGGAAATGAGCACAAGAGGTTGGTTTGCCCACAAGAGGAGTGTACACAAGATCTGAATTCAGCTTCAACTATAGATTCCATGGCCCGCGTAGAATGGTCCCTTCCAGCAGCACACACGCACTTGAATCTCACCCTGGCAACACAATCTACAGCACTCTGAGGTCCACAATGACTGAAAATTACAAAGACCCTCAGAAGATGTCAGTTAAACAACCACAGAGAAACAAACCAAACGTAGAAATTGTGGTTCAAGGTAGACCCTAATAACTGCTCTGATGGAGTTGCTAGAGGAGAAAGAACAGCATAAAACATCCTGGGTGTATCTAGGGAGGCATCTTGGAGCATGTGAGACTTGAATGGGCTTCAGACAATATTTTTATAGTGGCAAAGAGCGTTTTAAGCAGATGGAACAGTTCCGCAAAGAGCCAAAGGCAAGAAAAGGAATCAGGGGCCTGGAAGATAGCTTGTAAGTCAACAAGACTAAAAAGCTAGGTCTGCGAGGAATATAATCAGAGATGAGGCTAAAAAGGTAGAGAAGGGACACAATATGAAGTGTTTAAAAGCAGACAGGTTTTGGGATACCTGGGTGGCTCAGTTGGTTGAGCAGCTGCCTTCAGCTCAGGTCATGATCCCAGCGTCCTGGGATCGAGTCCCACATCGGACTCCTTGCTTGGCGGGGAGCCTGCTTCTCCCTCTGCCTGTCACTCTGTCTGCCTGTGCTCGCTCTCTCTCCCTCTCTCTCTTACAAATAAATAAATACAATCTTTAAAAAAAAAAAAAAAAGCAGACAGATTTTGAACCTTTTTTTTTTTTTTGCCTTGAGCCAGCCTTAGGCTGACTTGGTTTTGGTTATTGTTTTTGCTTTGTTTTGTTTTACCTAGAAGAGACAACAGAACTATGGGAAAAATAGGAAGAAGTCATCAGCTTATTTAAAGATGTTCACAACTTCTCAAATGCTGGGTATGTTTTTGAACACAGCCAATTTGAAATGTCATGACAAAGAATTCGAACAAATGTGTTCACAACACTGCAAAATCTAAATTATTGCAGTGAAAATTCCTTAGAAAAATGTCATGGGCTGAGAAAGGATTCGGAAAATGACAAGGCACAATAAAATCTCAGAAAGAATCCTTTTCCCACTTATAAATCACTCCATCTACAAAAAGCTAGATGTAGGTGCCAGCTGCCTAAAAATTTTGGTGGAGCATTAAACATTATGAATAATTTAGAGCCTAAATAATTACAAAAGGAAGGATGCATCCCCACCCCCCAAGCCAAACATCACCCAAATAGCATTGACAAGTAAAGCCCCGAGAATATAAGAAATAAACAGAACATTTAAAAAGAAAACAAT